>NW_015150625.1:681647-705346 GCF_000732505.1 Cyprinodon variegatus
CATAACATTTAGCGGTCTAATTGCAGTGGGGAAGAAACTGCACTGCAAAAACAATCTAGAAATAAGTAAAAATGTATTAAATTAAGTGTATTTACCCTGAATTTGAGCAGGTAAATAAAATGATCTGCCAATAGAATGAGTATTTTTACTCTTAAAATAAGATAATTAGATAATGTGCACCTGAAATAAGACAATGCACTTGCTTTTTTCTCTTATTCTAAATGTAAATTGTCTTGTTCCATTGGCAAAGTGTCCCACTTACCTCCTCAATTCAAGAACAAATGCACTCAGTTTAAGAAAAAATGACTTTGTGTGTTCTGGAATCTGCTGGACCTGCATCGGATGAATGCATCGGAATAAATCACTTAATTTGAATTAAACTGACCATGTATTAGAAGTATTTTCTAATAGGTTATGGCATTGAACTAAAGTAGAGGTATTTTTTTATGCTATATAGGTAGAGTAGTCAAAAATTATACTCAAGTAAGGGTAGTACTACTTTGACATAGCTGGAGTAAAGGTTAAAAGTAGGCAATCATACATGTTTCTAGTGAGTGTAAATAAAGAGTAAAAACACAAAAACAAATCCAGAATTTAAAACTTTGGTATTTTAAAGAGCAAAATACAAAATATAATCACAAATTAAAGTAAGAAGAAAAGATTTTTTATTTTTAACATCAAACATGAATCTATTTTTCACAGCTGTTAATTTATAAACATATTTTTGATAATCTGTGAGCACGTGTTGTAGGAGGGGATTATTTAATTGATTTAATTATTTAAGTTTTTTTTATTTTTTTGTGCATAATTTAGCTACGTTTATTTACTTTATTGTTTGATATCTGTTATGAGATTATGTTTTTCTGGTTATTTAGTCATGATCATTTGTTTTTGGTTAGTTATGATTAATTTGGGTGAATTATTTTTTATAAAGAGGCAGTCAATGGTAGGACCAGCATGCATCTGGGCGGGCGTAAGGTTTTTAGCAGCGCAAGAGAAGCAGGGAGGAAATGTTTGTCTTTTTCTGTTTGCTTGCCTGAGGAGAAAATAAACTGAGAAAACTAAAGGAGTTTACCTGGAAAATTTTTTCTTTTGCCTTCGTAAAATTAGTCCATGGTGCATCTGTGGCCTTTGTGGTTTTCCACTTTTTTTTGTGTGTGTCATAAGAGCTTGGCCACTCTCAGCAAACCTTGCCTATACTGTAAACATTTAACTTTTTATATTAAAACTTTATATAAAGTTTACACGGAGTAATTATAGTCAATCATGGAATCAGAAATCAGTGTCTGCTCTAGTTCAGCCTAAAAGTTGCTATAAAGTTGAGGTCACGTCTTCACACTTTTACTTTTAACGATATAGTGTATCCCGTATTTTCATTTCTTCCAGTGGCACTAACCCTCTTCCATAAAAAAACAGATTTTTTTCTTTTTTTTTGAAAAAATAGGAAAGTTCCTCTTAAAAAAAGGTTTTGGTTCAAGACGTTTTTCCAAGCTTAATTTCTGAAATGACATTATTAAAATCACCATTTCCAAAATATGTTCTTTAATAATGTGACAAAATGTCCTTCCTTTCCTTCCTTTATGCAGATGGCCCCATGATGACCTTCCAGTTTGTTGCTGTGGTGCAAGAAGCCAGAAGATGGCACTGTATACTCTATTTCAGATGCACTGAAGGAAATACATATATGTTTATACATATATAAAAGACATGATACATCATATTAGAACTACATTCAAGCCAGTTTTTCCCCCCATAAGCTTAAATTCTTCCCTTTACCTCGGATCTCTGAATGTGATTACCCTGAATTAAGCAAAGGGGAGGCCAGTGGTCTTCTATTAGTGGTTCTGGATGCATTTGTTCAGTTTTTTCAGGACGCAGCAGTCACACAGGGCCTCTTTGTCGATCAACTTTAACACATAAACAAGCAAATTAAAGTCATGCACAGGCTGTGCAGAAAGGATGGCCTCTGCCTCATCTGGTCCATCATTCAAGTCAAATCAGGATCTAAGCAGGATCCTTGGAGAGGCTTGGTACAACATGGAAAGCTGGCAGTGCCTTCTGCTGCTGCTCACTGCCTTGATGTTAAGGTTCTGCTCCGCAGAGGTGAGGAGAAATAATGATGGCATCGACCCCATCAGCCTTCTGAGGGATATTTACAGAGGGCCGCCGGTGAGAGGCCAGGCGTTTATCAGGGACCCTGAGCTTAAAGAGCTGAGGGACCCTGCAGCCGTACAGCAAAGTAAGGACAGAGTGCTCCGTCAGACTGATGGGCCTGTGGTGTTTACCAAAAACGGACAGATCAGGGGGGTCACAGTGGATAAGGCCCATATATTCTATGGGGTGCCCTATGCAGAGCCCCCTGTTGGTGCCTATCGCTGGAAGCCACCCAGACCCTTGAGCCCTTGGTCTGGGGTTTACGACGCCTCTTTCCCTCGGGCGGCGTGCATGCAGGTCTGCACTGGATCCACCTCTGCTGAATGTCCGAAGAAGGTGAGAAACTCTGAAATTTCCTTTATTTGCAGGATTTATTTTAGAAATTAGAGCTGATACACAATTATTTTTCACATTCTATTAAGATACAACAGAAAATTATACATGTATGAATCTAAGACAAACCTGACAAAGATCTGGATGTGAAATGTAATGATTATGATTTTCACAAGAATTTATGGCAATTTTATTATAGGGAAGTTTTACCATGAAACCCTTAAACAAAACAATAAAGAAAAAAAGAATTGTTAGGAGGAATATAAAGAATGAAGGAGGGTAGGATAAAGAGGAAGGTAGGAGGAAAGAATGGAGAGAGGGAAGCACAGAAGATAGGAGACCAAAAACAGCAAAAAAGGACAAAGAAGGGAAAAAAGGAAGTTGCAAGGATGAAGGAAAGGATTAAGAAAGAAAGGACAGAAGGTAGGATACAGAGAGGAAGCAATGCAAGGAAAGACAGAAGGAAGGAAAAGGATAGAAAGAGGGGAACTGAAGAAGGAATTACAGAATAGGAAAGCAAGGAAGAAAGGTAGTCAGGACATAATAAAGGAATGAAAAAGAAATTAGAGGAGAGAAAATGAAAGTAAGGTCCTAAGAAAAGTAAGAAATTGGAAAGATATAGAAGAAAATTAAGGAAAATGAGAAAGAAATGACACTAGGAACAAAAGAACAGAGAGAAGGAAGGTAGGAGAGAAGTATCTAAGGAGAAGAGAGAAAAGAAAGACTAGAATAAGGACATTCAGACATCACAAAACAGAGCAACATCTATTAATAGTTTTGACTCTCTCAGTGACGGGTGGATGTGAAGTAGAAGTATGGAGTGAAATTTGTGCCATTATTGTTGCAAGCAAAGAACATGTTTAGTAAGCAGAAAACCAGAAAATTAAATAAAAAAAATAAAAAGAACAATAACTAAAAACCTGAGAAAACAGGAAACACAACAACAAAGGTTTGGAGAGTAATTTTAATCAGAAGACGTTTAATGAAGTTTCTTCTCTAGATTAACATCCCCCCCCCCCCAGTCCAATCCATTTTATTCCTTATAGCACTTTTTATAAACAGAGGCATTTTCCAAAGTGCTGCACAGTAACATAAACATAACTAACAACGTGCCATAAGTGGTAAAAACGAATAAAAACTACATCGAAATACAATAAAAGACCCAGAGGACCATACAACTTATGCCTTGTTAATAAAACTGAACTTAAAAACTCAAATATAGTGAATATAGTGACTGTTTTAACGTAGGGGGGGGGGGACACAGAATGTTCCGTCTAGTCGGTGTTTTGTTTTTTGCTCAAAAGACTTTAATTATAATAATATACTGTAGATTTCAGTTAGGGGTTAACTGGTTGTTTGGGGTTAGAGATGGACCGATATCAGTCAATGTTGTTTATTTGTGTATGGTTAATGGCCGACACATACATGCTGTCACTACCCCATCCATACCAGAAGCACGATCCGTACCATCAGCTCACTTGCGCATGCGCAACCACATAAATTCCATAAATAATTCAATTATGGTTCTAAAATTACTTATTTCTATCGTTAACTCACTAAAGAATGCTAGTAAACATATTTAAAAAATGTTTTATGACTTTTCTGAGACAATTTTGATGCTTTTTACATTTCCTAAGCTAAATTGCTTGTCTGATGTCATCATCGGACACGCTCAGAGGAGTCCGTCAAAATGTGATTAAAAGCAAGAAGCATAGGATCCCATTTCCTTTACAGATCGGACACAGAAGAGTGATAAAACAGAAAGGATTTTAAGGCACTTATTTTATAAGGAAATACATATTAACCTTTAACGCATCATATTCAAGTACATTTACTTTTTTTTGGGGAGGGAAAAACATAATTTAAGCCTATTTTAGAAAATAAATCAAAGGTAACATGGATGTATATTTGGTTGCGCATGAGCAAATGATATGGATCCTGGCTCCGGGACGAATCGGGTAGAGACTCATTCGTCAGCTGATTCATTAGCATATTTAGCAGCCACGCCTTAAGATAACATAAAATCCATGCATTGTCATTTCGTCTGTTTAAATCTCTTTTTAAAAAATTATTTACAGAAAAAAAATCTGCAGCACAAATCAGGGATTGAATAGGCTTGTTACCAGCATCGGTCTAATAAAACCTCTACCTGTTGATCTTTATTTGAGGTGTGTTCGGTTTCCTCCAAACCAAGAGTTTTACAGTAGATCAGAGGTTTTTAATATCAACTTGTTTTCATTTAGGATAAAAATAAGCGGTGCACCACATTTAGGACGTTCTGTATGTGGTGCACCGCTAAAAGTGGTGCAATAGCTACAGTATGGATATCTATAAATACCCATCTATATAAATCCACCCTGTATAAAAACACCCGTGCAATAATCCTGTATAATAATCCTGCTATAAAAAAAAAAAAAGCTGTCATATGTGGTTGCACTGTATATACTGTATATATGCACCTTTTTTCTTTCTTTGGCACATTTTTCCTCTCCTTTTACTATTTAACCTGATGTAATAAGTTAATTTCTCCACTATGAGATCAATAAAGACAATCAATCAATCAATGAAATCTATTTACATTGGATTTAAGTTCACAAGCAGAAAACTGAAAGAATTGGCTTCAAATTTTTACATGAATGTGGATTTGAATGAAACCAAATAGTGTTCAGTTGAAAATAAAATGTAGACTCTGTTTACTTTGGTCCATATTCTACAGATGTGTAATTATTGAACCAAAATTGAAATTACTTGCATCCCAAACAGGTCAGCGAGGACTGCCTCTACCTCAACATCTTCGTACCTCTGGACCTTAACTTCACCTCCCCCCTGCAGCGGCCCCTGCCTGTCATGGTTTGGATCCATGGGGGGGATTTCATTGCTGGCTCTGCCTCAAAGCCCATGTATGATGGACGCTTCATCAGTAACTTCACTCACACTGTGGTTGTGAACCTGGACTACCGATTGGGTAAGACAGAGAGAGATCGGGGGTGTTTTACAAACTTTAACTCAATTAGTTTCTCCTGATCCCTCAGAGTCTCTGCTTGGATTAGAGAAAAGAGAGGAAATCTCAGTTTAATAGCATTAACAAGGGGAAATCAGTGGCATGTGAAATGTCACATGGAATTCAGAGGAAATTACCTTCTTTTTTTAAGTTGATTGTGTCTCATTATGTGAAGTGGTCTGTGTCTAAAGGAGCGTTTGGATTCCTCGTTTCGGGGAAGGATCCTACGTCCAGCGCGACGGGGAATTATGGGATCTTGGACCAGCAGGCGGCGCTGCTATGGGTGCAGCAGAACATTGTAGCTTTTGGGGGCGACCCCAACAAGGCAAGTGACAGTAGGCAAAAATATGGAGTCAGTTTTGTTCCGTTATTATTGGAAGCATGGAACATAGAAATAAATGGAAATTTGGAAAAACAAAATGCAATCCAGAAATAAAACCTTAAGATTAAAACTCTTAATTAAAAGAAAACATTGTAAGAAAAACTTTGCTGTTTTCTCCAATTTCTTTTTTTTTTTTAGAAATTATTTTTTTTCTTTGGTTCCGCAAATTTTCTTTCCTGAATTTTGATCTTTTTTTTTCCTCAAATTCTGTTTTTTAATCTTCAATCGTTTAAAAGATGTTATTTTTTCACATTTCTATAACTGTAATATTTTAAACCTTTTTAAGATTTTATATTTTTATTTAATTGATCTCTTTTTGATAAAAAAGATTTATTTTTAAATACAAATTTTTCAGATTAAGATTTACATATTTTGACCCCCAACCGCCACCACCCCCCAAATACACCCACATCCATACTCGTTCTGCCATCGTAGTGAGGACCATGTGTTGACTCCCATTGACTTCCATTGATTTTCAGTCATGTTCAGTCCTATATATGCCATAACCCTAAAACTAAGCCTAAACCTAATCATTACCAATGCATACCTCACCCTAACCCAATTGACACCTTAACCCTAAACCTACCATTAGCAAAATAGCTTGTGAGGACAGGCAAAATGTCCTCACTTTGCAACAAATGGTCCTCTGATGGTGAAATTGGAAAAATTGTCCTCACTCGGATGTTAAGACAGATACACACACACACATTCATAAGAGAATCTGGTCTGTAAAGTCAATTTGAAAATAATAAAACTGGAAGAAGCTATAGAGGTGTTTTAAAAGAGCTATTCTCATATCCATGATGTTTTTTTATATGATCTCACAATGAGCAACAAAGGAGGGAATAAAGGGAACCAAATATGTTTGTTCCAAAGCTTTGATTTGAGTTTCTTTTCTCTTTTGTTTTATGGTCAGGTAACAATATTTGGGGAAAGTGCAGGCGCTCAATCAGTGAGTCTCCAGCTGATGATCCAGAGCAGCAAACCTCTCTTCAAACAAGCCGTCCTGCAGAGTTTGCCTTTTTCCATCCCCCTCAAGTCCAGGTAGGAAGCTGCCCGCTTTGCTTATCTGGAGGAGCTAAAAACGGATTCAGAGTCTTTAAACTTAATCAAAGGAGCTTCCTACCTAGCTGTTTCTGGCAAAGCTTCAAGCTGCCAACTAACTCTGCACCCCCCCCTCTCTATCTCTACTCTTTCCCAGACATGATGCCCTGAGGCTGGGAAAAGACTTTGCTAAAGAAACCAACTGCTCTGTGAGCGACTTCATCTGCCTGCTGTCTCTCACTCCGCAGGCCGTCCTGGCTGCTCAGATGAAAACAAGTAGGGCGCCGCAAACCCCCCAATTTAGAGCTGCCCACACAGTTATATAACACAGCAGGACGAGGAGTTTATCTGGAAAAGATGATGAAAAGCTTTTATTTATCCTGAGTTAGAAGAAGACAAAGTTGTTCAATTTGAACTTTTATCCTAAAGGAGCCATTTGATGGGTTTTATTGCCTTACAGCAGAAAATGAACGTCATCCATCTACGTCTGACAGGTTTATTGATCAGTGTCTCTAAATCTAGGACTTCTTTTTGTAAGATAGTTTGTTTTTTCTTTAAATTAAAAGAAATAGGGTGAAAACTCTGCATTGTATTCAAAAGATGCAAGAAGTTTCCTCTCTTATTTTTATTTATCCTTTAGTCTAAAGGGGAGGCTTACTGGAATGCTTAAAAAAAAATCAGCCTTAAAGATGTGTGGTGATATGTTGTGGCGTCTCTGATCATTTCTGTAGCTTAAAGAGAATTTCAGATGCAATAACTTTTTTTTTTTACATAACTAAGTTGAGTAAACTACGGAAGAGAATTCGGGCCACTGGAAAAAAAAAAGTGAACTGATTTTTGAATATTATTTCAGTTTAATATGGGAAAAAAGTCAGAATTCTTACTTTTTTCACAGGATTTTGACTATAATCTCAGAATTCTGACTTTTTTCTCAGAATTCGGACTTTAATCTGATCTTAATTCTGAGATTAAAGTGAGAATTCGGAATTTAATCTCAGATTTCTGACTTTTTTCCCCATATTAAACTGAAATAACATTTATAAATCAGTTAACATTTTTTTTATTTTTCCAGTGGCCCTAATCCTCTTCCGTAGTAAACCAGGAGGTTTACCATCCTGAACTATTTCCCAATTACTGGAATGTGTTTTTCCTCCAGTTTCCCCATGGTGACTTTTTACTTTAGAGGAGATTTTGATTACAAACATCATAACCCAGATTTTCATGTATCATTAGATATATAGGAATTGGGACTAGGCTATAAAAATGTCTTAGCACTCTGGGGGTTTATTGTATAATCCCAATTTAATACTTGGGATTATTTCTATTGTCCCTCTGCAGGTAAAAAAATGTATTTTATAGTTTAGGGCTGCAAACAGCAGGCATATACTACAATAGTAATAACCTTTAATGAAAACAGCAAACCAAAAAAAAAAATCAGTCAGTAAAAATTGAATAAATAAATAAAACAATTTAAGTAATTATTATAGTGCAGTTTGATTATTTTTAGTGTCATAGTTGTAAAGTAGAATTTATACGCCTTACTTTAGGTCCTTGAGATCATGAATCTCCACTCAGAGTTGCTGCTAAACACTTTCATGACTCAACCATCATGGGTGTCAAACAGAGGACTGCAAATACTGATCTAGAAATATAAAATTTGTTTATTTTTCTTTCATCTAAGACGGTAAATAAGTTGCCTTGTAATTGGAATAGGTTTTTTATGATAAGGTAATCAGATATATGCCAAATAGAGATTTTTATTTAAAAAATCATCTTACTGAATGGGTAAATTGTTTACATTTTCCTTTAAAATCAAGGTAAAATACATTTATTTCTGGAAAACAAAAAAACAAAGTTGTCTTAATTACTGTAGTTGCTGCATGGCAATTATTTACCGCTTTAACAGTGTCTACACTCACAAAAATCATACACCAAGATTTGTATAAATTTATAACCTAAAAAATACAAGTTTATTTTCTTTAAATAAACCTTACATGATGGATACGTATTAATTTCATGTACCTTATTTTTTTGTGAATACATAACTGTCAGGTTTTTGTATTTAGAACAAATAAAGTTGTCAGGGTTTGTAGAAGTTTGTAGATGGACCCAAAATGCAGAGGAGGAGGCAGCAGAGACGGTTTCTTGTAGATGTACTGATGAAGGAAGCAGTTATATAAATCTAACAGGCAGATGGCCGCTCAACCTGAGCATGGTTTTGCCTGGAGGTTTCTTCCTGTTAAAGGGGAGTTTTTCCTCTCCACTGTCGCTACAAGCATGCTTAGTGTGAGGGATTGCATTTGAGTCAATGAGTCGATGCAATCAACTGGTATTCCTTACATAGAAAACTTTGAATTAATTTGACTGTATGATCTAGTCAACCATAAAGTGCCATGAGAAGACATGTGTTGTAAATTGGTGCTATATAAATAAACTGAATTGAATTGAACTGAATTGAACCAGAACAGAGTTACACAGGAGGTTAGTAACAGTAACAGGAGCTAATGATGACAGGGGAGAAGAAAACTGAACAATACAATAGAGCTGGCAAGAAATAATATGATACAAAAATAGATAATGACTAAGAAACACAGAATGAACAAAAGGGAAAACTAGAGGATGGGGAAGGCACTGGAGAAATTCATATAACAAATATGCAATGGAAAAAATTTATTTAAATATATGATAAAACCATTAATATGAAAAATTCCAGAACTGACTAAATTACTAACAAAAATGCTGAAAAGAAATAACTAAAATAAACGACAAAGAAGAGTAAAATAAGAAATAATTAATAAACAATATAAATCTTAAAGACAAAACTATACCCACTTAAAATGAATAATAATTAGTCTGTTTACTTCAAATAAATAAAGTTTATTAGTTTAATTTGCATACTAATCAGGTTAACTTTATACAGTTTAAGTGAGAAACTTTCTGTGAAATAAAAACAGTCATTAGTATTAATCTTGAGCAAGTGAACTATAATTATTATTAATACATAAACCTGGTGATTATGTATTTTTAATAAACAGGCTTTATTCTAGTAATGAGTATGCATCATGTAAGGTTTATTTAATAGGTTTGCGTAAAAACAGTCTAGAAAAAAGTAAAGGGAAACTTGATATATACATTTACATAAATCTTACAATAGTATAAATGAGTTTTTTTAGGGTTACCATAAAGAATAAAAAAAAGTATGTGTAGCGCTATTGGGGGATGGGAGGGGGATTCTTCTGCTAAAATTGATAAAATTGTTTCATAAAAACAAAATAATCCCTTTTTTATAATCGTCTTCCAAAGAGGAATGAAGCTGGATTATTAAAGCGGACGGCCAATATTCCTAAAATGTTGTTTATATTTGCAGGTTCTAAGTTGGTGAACCCGTTCAGGTTCCTGGAGATTTTTGAGACGTGGGGCCCGCACATTGATGGAGAGCTGATTAAAGAGCAGGCTATCAGCGCCTTTCAGAAGGGAGACTGGCAGAAAGAGAAGCCCCTGCTGCTGGGTAAGAACAGCACAAACACAGAGACATAGACGGCAGTTTCTAACGTGTTTTCCTGTTTTCTGCCAGACTCCCACAGGTCCTCATTAAAAAACAGCTCTATGTCAGAACTCTGACAATAGCTGGAAATCTAAAGTCGATGATATCCTTCAGAGCAATAGACGTGAAGCGTATTTGTCTGATGTTCCCCTGCAGGAACCACCTCAGAAGAAGGAGTGCTCTTTGTTTATGGGGTCTTCAATAAGCCAGTGTCTGTGGTGGAGGCAACGGTTTACATCGCAGCCATCTTCAAGCAGCACGCTCTGAGGATCCTGCACAAATATCTGCCTCTCTACAAGGAAGCCGACCGCAGAAATATGTTAACCCAGGTTAGGAAAGTCAGCCAGCTCCTTTCATTTATACTCTGCTTTATTTTAAGGAACCCAACTGATTAATTAACTACAATACAGTTAAATCCAGAAATTACAGCTACAAAGAACCTCAAGGAAGCCTGCAGCCTGAGAGCAAAGTTAGAAACATGCTGGACTCTGGGTCCAGATTGCTGCAGAGCCTTGGATATTTTCACTTTGAAAACACAAGCGTCTAGCTTAAGGTGGCCGGATTTCTGAAATCCATTTTTTTTGCCGTGGTTTACTAAACTGCAGAAAACAGAAAGGACCATCAATAGTTAAGGTGACCAGATTTCTGAAATCCAAACTGGGGAGATTTCCAGCTCGAAGATAAAAGAATTTAAAAAATCATCAAAACTAAAATAGGAAACGGAGATAGTGATGCTTTCATCCATTTTTACATATTTATTCATATTCAAACAACAAAAATTCAGTGTGAAATTCAGGAACGTGCCTCTCCTGTTTCCTAAGATTAATGAAATGAATCAATAGATAATGTTTATTGGTGCCATTTGGTCATTCAGTCTTCTGTCTTCTTGCTTCTCCATCTTCTTTTCTTTGTAGCTGCTTCCTACTCTTCAGCTGATCTTTCCATCAGTGTCTCTATTTTAAAACAGTGACATAATACAATCAAAATCCTTTCCAAACACATTTTAGGCCCAGTCCCATTTTTCTCACTTGCACTCATTTTGGACCCTACCACTCGGTTTTGCGTGTTCATGTGTAAGGTTAGTGTGTCATAATAATTTTAAGAGCTAGGGGGGAAGTTAACCTGACAACAGCCAGATGTATGTCTCGCTCCGCCCCGCTCCACTCACATAGCGGAGCTAGGCGGAGTGAGACATGCATCTGGCTGTTGTCAGGTTAGGGGGAAGTGCCCTCCAACCCTTAAAATGATCCCTTCAGCAGACGGAGTGAGGTCGGGAGCTGACTTCGGAACGGTGTTTCTTCCCAGAACTCATTCAGCGATCTCCTTATACTTATTATGAATATTATTATGATGATTGTCAAGTGGTTCACACTTTTTTGTTTGGGATATAAACTGCAGGTTTCCCCCATTTGAAAAGGCAGCTTGCTTCCAGAGATTTCACAGGATTTCACTCAGAACACCAAAGTTGATTCTTTCCTTTTTTCTTTCTTGTTTGAAAGTTTAATCAACAATAGTAACATTGATAGTAGTAGAAGCAGTAGTAGTAATAGTAGGTGAAAAACCTTTGAACATAAACACAGAGAAACAATGATTAAAGTTCCTTTAAATAACAAAATTATTCCTGAAACAAAATATAAGATCTAAATCCAAAATCAAACGTATTTAAAACATGTTTACATTCTAGTATTAATTTACTCTCTCAAATATATTTTAAATACTCCCTCTTTTTTTTACTTTTTATAATATTTTAACGTTTCAATCTGAATATACAAACAATGTGTGGCTCATGATTATTATTGTTGTTGTTATCTCACCAGTTTAAATACTAAAAAGGCTAATTACCACAATATTTGGAGTTACAAGTAAAAGCCAAATAAATGAGTATAGCATGCTCACACGTTCTTTCTACCAATATAACAGTCTACATGCATCATTTCCTCCCTTCATTCATAAGACTGTAAAGTCAGGGACATTTTCAGGGACAGCTTTAGCTGGGACAGGCAGGGGCGGAGCTAGATGAGGGGCCAGAAGTGGCCCCCCTTAGCCAATCATTGGCCACCCCTCTGGCCACCCCTACCATTTTTTTCGCCCTCTAATACAGATGATTGCAGCTGTAATACTCTCAAGTGGAATATTCAAAACATTTTAATGTTTGTGGTTAATTATGCACATTAATATACTAACATCAAAGATGATAATTAAAGAATTCCTGCTCTTTTCAGAACTAGATTTTGTGTTATATGGGGTAAAGAGAAAATTATGTGTCCCTGCAAGCCATCTAAGAGTCTTCAGTGGAATCAAATATAAAGAACAATTTTTATAAAAACTTATCAAATTATCAATTTATGTAGATATTAGTGCTTGTAAATATAAATTTTATGTGGAATGTTTATTGATAAAAGTAGGTAAGTAGAGACCATGGAAAAGATTTATGCCCCAGAACTCAAAACTGAGTTTTATCCACTATACCTCTTATCTAGGCTTCACCAATGTTTTTAAATATATGCTTCTATTTTTTAGCAAAGGCTGTAGAAAAGTATAGTTTGTCTTTATTTAGAAAATATGGATGTTTTGCTCGTTAATTTTCCTGTTGGAACAGTTTAGATTGAGGTTCTGGCGCCTATCAACTTTCAACCACCCCTCAGTGTACATTGGTTATTGCCTGGCCACCCTTAGAAATTATTTCTGGCTACACCTCTGGAGACAGGTGGTCCAAATTGGGGACTGTCCCCGGGAATCTAGCTTATTTAGCTTATATATATATATATATATATATATATATATATATATATATATATATATATATATATATATATATATATATATATAAAAAGTATTTGTATCATTTTCTTTATGCAATTGCAGCATTTTTTGTGTTTGTTTTTGTAATTATACTCTTTTCCTCTTCTATCTCAGTAATTGCAGCATTTTTGTTTGCAATGTTTATCTGTTGCATTTAGTTTTTGTGTGCTTGCGTGTTACAGAGTTTGTGCCACATATGGTTTTGCAGCTGGTTCTGTTGTTTGCTGCACTCTTGCACCCGTCAGCCACTGTAGGACTAGGCCTTCCCAGGAATACTGCCAGGTGCTGTTGTCAAGCTATTATTCAAAGTAGCAGCAGCTCACATAAACAGAAGGATGCACCAAGTACTAATGATGCTTATCAGGAAAGGGTTGAGGCTGCAGCGTTCATTAAAAATTAGATCATAAATATTCTTATATTGGCTGTTGGGCTTCTTGTTATGTTTCTGAGGGTCACCATAGCCCTGGAGGCTGCTGCCTTGATAAATGTCACATTTAAATCCTTTTAAAACACCTTTTAATTGCAGTTGTAGCCCAGCACTGGAATGCATCAGATGGTTTCAGGAAGAGAAAATTTCAGCAGATTAACTGCTGGCTGAAGATAGAGAGGGATCTGTTACATAACATAACCACTTGAATTTCAGCATTCAGGTCCTGAAGGTGCCTGTTCTGGGTTATTACATTTCATCTTGAAAGTTTAGAGCCAACATAAGGCTAAAAATACTCAGAAAGCGAGGATTTATGTTTGTTTGATTTGTTTTTAGCTTCACACAGACAAGCGTGTCTGTGTTCAGGTGTGAGCTGTGCAGCTGTGTGGGAGCAAGTTGCACGGCGCTCAAAAAGGCACGATGGTTTCCAGGTAACAGGCAGGAGAGAAGAAGTATGCCTGCACCTCTGTTGCCTTTAGGCAAGAGGGAACACCCGTTTTTGCCTCTTTGTCCCAAGCTCACTCACATCCAAATCCTGCTAATTAGTGTTGTCAGACTGCAGAGAAACCTGGGCCTCTGGTGGCACTGGATGTTTCAGACGTTTCTACAGGAGGACTAAGAGACCAAATAAAAGCTGAACTGTTAGAATTCAGTTTAATTCAGTGTATTAAAATTGTGCAATTTCACAACACGTCAACTCTTTAAAGAGACAATTCAACCAGATCATACAGTCAGATTCAAAGTTTTCTATATAAGGAAAATAAGCTGTTTGCATCGTCTCATTGACCAGACAGAAATCCCTCACACTAAGCATGCTTGTAGCGACAGTGGAGAGAAAAACTTCCTTTTAACAGGAAGTAATATCCAGGAGAATCAGGGTCAGTGTGAGCGGCCGTCTGCCGAGGCCGACTGGGGTTCAAGGAGACAGAAGCAAAGATACAGAAAGAACATAGAAATGCTGATCTATAAATACTTTCTATGTTAGAAAAAGGAACAGTAAACTAGCTCAATAGGTGGTTCTGTCTGGGAAAGAAAAAGCCGAGCAGACGAGCTCTGAGCCAGTTTTCATGTCAGAGGGCTGAAAGACAGCACATACAGTCAGAGTAAAAGTCCAGAGCTCACAGTCCAGGAGAGAAACAGGACTAAACTCTGAAAAAAAAACAGGTTTTTAACATCTGTCATCTAAAGTTGTTGATAAAACAAAAAAGGTTTAGATTATGTGCCATTTAGTAAATATACCAATGAATAAATAAATAAATAGCACCTCAAGGTGATGAATTTATCAATTAATTTCTCTCCATTTTTTTTCTCCTTTCAGATCGTTACCGATTACGTCTTTCTGTGTCCGTCCAGGAGGTCGGCGCGCGCTGGCACTGCTGCAGCCAGTCAGGTGTGGATGTATGTGTTCGACCACGTCGCCTCAGATTCCAGTGTCTGGTCGGGTTTAACGTTCTGCTATGAGCATGTCTGCCACGGAGCTGAGCTGCCCTTTCTTTTCGACTCTGCCCCAGTGGCCAACTACTCCCTGTCTCTTGCTGAAAAGCTGCTATCTAACCGGATGCTGTGCTACTGGGGGGCATTTGCACACACAGGCGACCCGTCCTCACGGGTTCAGCAGACTGCTTTCTGTCGGGAGCAGCGGCTTCCTGTGTGGCCACGCTATTCCGACACCAGTGGATGGCTCGTCATGAACCTGACTGTGCGGTCGCATGCGCAGGTTGGAACCAGAAACCATATATGTGACTTTTGGGACCAGTTAGGCCTCTACTAGGAGGAAATCGACTGGATGTCAATAAGAATGGTCATAATTGACATTGTTTTTTTTATTATTATTGTGAAGTTTTATATCTTTAAGCCAAGGAACTAAAGCCAACATACAGAGACAATAAACAGACATAAAGTCCAAACAGTTTAACCTTCTGCTGTAACAATGCAATGATCCTTTCCGTGCAATAAAACATTTTTGGAGCAAGGCTTTACCTCTGAGTCATAAATTCAGCTTCACAAGTTAAACCTTTGCTTTTACTTTTGCTACAGATGTCATGCTGAGGTAGAGCAAAAAATGATCTCTGACTTTCAGGTAATACACAGAGCTAAACAGCAGAGGGTGCTGTCTACCATCAACTAACTCAAAATATGAAAAACCATGGCTGTTTCTCAATTCACAAGAACACGAGAATGGACTTGTGTCCTCGCCAAGTATGTTCTTGAGAGGAACTCAGGAAAGTGTGAACGCAGCATAAATATGGGTCTATTGGAACAGATGCGTACTTATGACGTTGCCACACACTCTGCTCGTCTGGAGCTGCATTTCATCTCCTGTTATTAATAGTTTCTAGATAATAATAAATTCTTAATTTTTTCATTTAGTGGGGGAATAATAATGAACAACGTCAGATAAACACAAATCAAATGAAAATTTTTGCCAAATAAAACAAAAAAATTCTCCATCAGAGCCAGTGGTCCTTCACATACGGCTATACTGAGAGAGGGCTGCTGCAGACGGGCTGGGAGTAGACCTTTCTGCTGTTACCCTACGAGGGCCACTGGTTGCTGAGGTCCTTTTAACTTCTGAAATTTTATTTTCATTAATGCATTAAATCAGTAAATGGGCCATATAGTTATGCTTAAAAGTATGATATTCTCGCCTGAAATGATCTTAAAATGTACTTTTATTGAACAACAGCAATAGAAAATAGAACTTTTAACTTAAAACTCTGAGCGCTCCATTGAAAGCTGCTGCTGCCGCAGTGCATGCTGGGACAGCTGTCAATCTCAAGAACGGATAAGTCTCCTCTGATGCATGCTGGGTAAAGAGGAAGGGGAGAGAACAACATGCAGGGACTTTGTCTGTTCTCAATCTGCTGTTCTTGTGAATTGGAACAGTACTAGGACTGAGGCTGATGATGTTTCACAAGAACTCGCACACATTAGAACACAAGTGCACATATTGGGAACGGCCAACATTTTGCCGACTGCAATGTTTCCTTCAAAGGACAACATGGACCTTGCAGCCATTTATCTATATCACACATCGATTGTTGCTTGATATGTTGTTACCAAAGTCTCCAACAAGACAAAAAAGTCGCTAGATTTGTCGCTAGTCACTTTTTGGAGAAAAAAAATTCATTAGAGGGTTCTAAATTGGACTAAACCAAGTCACATTTGCAAAGGGATGGAATAAGAACTACAATATAAAGGATATTCTGAGTGATCCTCTGGGTATTCAAAGTAATTCAAAAAAGTTAATATTATAACTTAAACATTATCTTTTCAAAACAAGTAAGGTGTGTGTATTATCCTCCACACCAGCCCACAGATAAACCGACCAATCAAGAGGTGACCCTGTCCTTCCGATTAGCCTTATCCCATCCGCACTTCACATTATGTGCATGCAATTTTTTAGAGTGAGAACTTTAAGTGAGGCTTAATGAAATGTTACACAGTGAATTATACTGTTCCCAGGGCTGCCAACTTTTCACCAAACCTTGGAGTGAGTTTTTGAAAGAGTTTAGACAGGCAACCCATGTCAGGGTTAGACTGAAAGGCAATGACGATGGGTGTCATAGTTTTGGTCCTGCTGTGTTTTATTTTGTGTATTCTGTTTTACTTTGTTCCATGTTTTCTAGTTTAAGTGGTTTACTTCTTATTTTGTTGTGTTTTATGGAGATTTTCAGTTTTCAGGTTTTTATTTGATGCCCTCTGCTGCCCTCTTGTGTTCTCCTTTTTCCCTAGCTACTTTCCTATTCTGCTCTGTTTCACACCTGCTCCCAATCTGCTCATTGGTCCTCTTTTTGTTTCAGTCTCCCATAAATACTCTCTCTGTGCAGTTCTTCATTGCTGGTTCCTTGTCTAACTTCCTCCAACTCGGTCTCTCTGAGTCTTCCTCCTCGTGATTATTTCCCCAAGATGTCTCCATGGTTCCTGGTTTGTTTGACTTTGTTTTCATGTTTGATTTTTGGATTCCTGCCTCAGTTGTTTGTTTACTTATCAATAAATCATCAAGAAAGTCACCTCTGCTTCCCTGCCTCTGCATTTGGGTCCCCAAACCTCAACCAAATCCTGACAAGGTGTGCAGTAAGTTTTTAGACGATTGTCTGAATAAAGTGGCAAAATGTGGATTTTAAAAGCACAATGAATTTGACTGAATAACAATAAGTAATCTGTATTTTCTGTATTCCAGTGATTTACAGAGAATTTAACTAAAGAAGAATGAGCCATACTAAAATACTTGCATCTTAAATATACTGTAAAATAAGAATTTTACAACTATGTTTATTAATTATTCTATGTAGTTAAAGTAAAATAAATAATGTAAAACTAATAAGTTATAACTGGATTACTGCCACTAATGCAGGAACCAGTGCAATCAAACCCTATGCAAACTACACAGTGTATAAATATTTTGTAAAAATCTAAACTCATTATCGTAATAGTTGTGTTTTTCATAATTAAAAAACACCATTCAGACCCTTTAGGAGGCTTTAGATTCTATAAAAACTCACCGTGACACAAGACAAGACTTCTCTGGGTGTCTAATTTTTATAGATGTGATGGAAATTAAGTTTTTAAACATATTCAATGGACCAAAATAAGAATAAATGAATAAGATAAGTAATAATTAAATGAGAACATCCCTGTGGTTTCTCCTCAATTCTGGATAACAGCTGTTCTGCACATCCTCTCTGTGTCTTATGTGGATTTCTTTTCTTAGGTGGCTTTCTTTTGAAAAATAAAAAGCAATCATTCTTTTTCATTTTTGCGGACCTCCTATGGGTTTGTGAGGCATACCTGAAAGCTTTAAGAATTTCCATATTTGTGTTGGTTTAATTAGTCCTTATTTCCAGAGGGAGATTATTAAACTAGACTGAGCAATAAGTAGGTAACTTATAAGCAAGACATGAACTAAAACTTGGACTAAATCAGGTGGTTAAACTAGATTAAACAAAGAGTAAAGCTCACTTAAAAGAGTACATGGTATAAAGAAAACTACTATTTGATATAAATTTGATAAGATCCTAAACTCAGTCTCCACATTGCTCGCTGTAAATTTTGTTCATGTTTACTCAAGTGATAGATTGCTTAAAGTCTTCATTAACTTCATTAAAAAGTGAATTATCTTAGTCCAGATAAGATAAAGATAAGATAAAAATTCCAATTACCTAATTACCTTTCCTAATAACTGCCCAGATATCCCGGCCTTTTTCAATATTTGGTGCAGGTCCTTCAACTCCACTGCTGTCAGCACAGTGAATAGATGGAATGGAGTTGAGTTTTAATGTTTAAATTGGGGATATGAAGGATGAGCTTGTGAATACCCTTAGAGGCCCAAGTCTTACGCCCAATGGGTGAGAGTTGACAGTCCTGTTTGCTGGCTCCCCCTCCGGTATCATTACAGCATTAAGTCTTCAGTCTTAGTTTGCCAGGTGTTAACTTGGTAATATTTGAGTTGTGAAACATTGAGTTGTGAAAGTGCTCTAAATCTATCAGATTATAAAGACATATCAGGCAGCAGAGGTTGTGTGGGTAAAAGCTGGACTGAATGTTTAACTTGACACAATTTCATCCCATCATAACTTTTTTTATTTCATTTCATATTATAGATGATAAAGTTGTATCTGTTTTTCAGAGTTTGGTACTGTTTCTCTCCTGGACATAGCAATGGGCTCAGCTTTTACTGTGATTAACTTTATGTGCTCTTTTTCATCAATCTGATGTGAAAAAGGGCTCAGGGTTCGTCTGCTCAACTGTGTCTTTCCCAGACAGAGCTCCTTGTGGTGCTGGTTTACCGTTACCTTCTCTAACATAGAAAGTATTTTTGATCAGCACTTCTATTTAACTGTGTATGTGTGTACTGTATGTCATGGGCCGTTTCTCAATATGCGTACAGTACTTGTTTGTTCTTGTGTGCTTGTGAAATGCCATCAGCCTTAGACTCAGCCATCATGATCTTGGCGCTGCTGACTGGCCTGATTACTCATTTCATTCACCTGCCTAGCTCCGCCCAGTTTCTCATGACCATTCATCTGTTTCACCTGATCCAGGCTATTTTTAATCTACCTTCTTCCAGTCATCGGAGCCAAATTATTCGAGCCCTTGGTGAGAGTCTTCTAGCGTATTTAAGTGTTTTCTGAATGCCTAATCCTGATCCTTTCTGCCTCTTGACCTCTAAGCCTGCCTGTTCCTGTTCTGATCATTTTGACTGACTTTGTCTCTATGCTTTTTGCCTGGAATCCTGAGCACCACCTCTACACCGGCTTTGGCTTCGCCCTCTGGGTTGTCCTGCATTCCTTCTGCTGCTCGGTTCTGATCTCCTGCCTGTTTTCCTCTCTCCGGGGCTTCACGTCAGGTGACTCTCTTGGCAGAGTGCACCGTGTGTTGTCAGCAGCCGACCGGCTGGAACCAACCTCGTCCTCTGAGCACGAACTGAACTTTAGGACCAGGTTAGTGCAGGTTAGTGACTCACATGTTCATAATTTTCCTCCGCCAGATTGATGTGGTCACTAACCTATGTTCTCTTCCTGCAGAGGTTCCTGCCTTAGACGCTCTCGCTGTTCACTGTACATCCATTACTCTTAATAAAAGTTTTTGAGATATCTAACTATCTGTCTGCTTTGAAAACTGGGTCCTCTGTTCTGAGCCTTGGCACCAACACTGTTCCAATTCACAAACACACAAGACCGAGAACAGACAAATTCCCTGGATGTTGTTCTCGCCCCTCCCTCTTTACTCAGCATGCATCAGAGACTTGGCTGTTCTCAAGTTTGACAGCTGTCCCAGCATGCACTGCAGCAGCAGCAGCAGCTTTCAGCAGAGAACTCACGGTGTAAAGTCAAAAGTTCACTACAAAACTATGTTTTAAGATCATTTGAGGTGAGAACATTATACTTTTAAGCTTCACAATCTTGCCCATTTACTGATTTAGAGCATAATAAAAAAAAAAAAAGTTCTGATGTTGAGATGACCGTGGCAACCA
Organism: Cyprinodon variegatus; assembly: GCF_000732505.1. Taxonomy (NCBI): domain Eukaryota; kingdom Metazoa; phylum Chordata; class Actinopteri; order Cyprinodontiformes; family Cyprinodontidae; genus Cyprinodon; species Cyprinodon variegatus. The sequence continues at coordinate 702,311 of NW_015150625.1, forward strand.
GCGGAGCATCGAGGCTAAGCACAGCCAGGGCTAACCTTAGTCCATCTGCGGAAGCCCTCTGTCGGCATAACCATGTGCAAAGTACTGCTGGCTCTGATGGTGTTTTTTTTTTTTTTTGGGTTTTCTTTGGCAAAACTTTTTTTTGATTTGTGTTTATCTGACTGTTTTTAATCATTATTACCCCACTAAATGAAAAAAGTTATTATTCATTACTATCTAGATGCTATTAATAACAGGAGGTGAAATGCAGTGTTGACTGTCAGAGACATAAACTAAAAAAATAAAAAATCCAGAAATCACAATGTATGATTTTTTTAACTATGTATTTGTGTGATACAGCTGCCTTCAGGGTAAAAAAACAGTTCTGCTAGCATCTATAAGGTCGTAAAGCAGGCAGCAACCACATATCAGTTTAAGCATCACAGCTTTCTAATGGCCCAACACACCACTGCGTGGATAGATCTAATTAGCAGGACTTGGATGAGAGAGCGAGCTTGTGGCACAGAGTCAAAAAACAGTGTTCCCTCTTGCCTAAAGGCAACAGAGGTGAAGGCAGACTTCCTCTTTCCTGCCCGTTACCTGGAAACCATTGTGCCTTTTCGGCGTTTTGGAACCTGCACCGCTCACATCTGGACACAGACAGGCTTGTCTGTGTGAAGTTAAAAACAATTCAAACAAACATATACCCTCTGTTTCTTATATTTTAAGCTCTAAACTTTCAAGATAAAATGTAATAATGCATTCTAACTTACAGTACAGGCTTAAACTGCAATTAAGACTTGATTGTGTTCTAATGGGTTTTAAATGTGAAGTGAATAAAAAACCCCAACAGGACTATGGTGACCAAGAGAAAATAAAAGAGTTTAGTGAGCCCATCCCAACTAATATAACAATACCTATAGAGTGAAGCCTCTGCTGCATTAACTTGCGCTTGGAAATTAGAAATTTTGCCCAGACTTTCCTAAAACTCATACTGTTGCAACATTTTCAGCTCTTTGTTAGCCTTTAAACTTTGGGGTGGGACTTCTCTCACTTAAATAGTACAGCATGAATGCTAGTAAGCAGATTAGAAATACATTTCTGTTAGGAGTCCAGTTTGCGGGGTTATTTGTGCGTTTCTTCTCTCTCCACCACCAGGTGGTGCCCTTTCCTCGTTGGGCCTCACTGCACACCTGTGGCTCTTTGGTTCATTACTGGAGGAGTATTTGAGCAGTGGGCTGTCACCACCTCGATGCCAGAGTGTTTGCCAGTTTTGGGTACTCTAGCCAAGCTGAGATTAGCAGAGTCTAACCTGAGCTTTTTTCTCTGAGTCTTATGTTGTTTTTGTCTTTGCTCTTCGGCAGGAAGCCACCTGCACCTTATTTTAGTCTTATCTTATTTGTACTTTCAATCCTATTTTTCTCTCTTCTGTAAACTTTTGCACTGCAAGAAAATTATTTCCAGCAAGGGATTAATAAAGTAAAGCTGGTTCTGATTCTGTATTAAAGTCAAATGACCAAACACCCTATGACCAATCCTCCTGCCTTCCACCTAATAAAATGGAAACATGAATTGGAGGAAAATAAATATCAGTTATTAATATCAGCCCCATTAATGACTGACATTGACTGATATCGATGTTAAAGCATAAACATATGATGCAGCCCTAAATAATATCATTTAAAATCGCAACATAACTCTGCAGAGATGCTGTATGTTTGATCTCATCACGAGAAGGTTTGGATTTTTGTTGTATATTACTTTTTTGTGTTTCTGTGGACATTTCTCTTTTCTCATTTTCCTCTCGGTTATGTGACTAAAAAGCAACAAAAGCACATATGCTGGGATTTGTCTCAACACACTGAATGCTCAAGGGCAGTAAAGGGAGGCGAGATAAAATTAGGATTCTTCATCTGTTTGCTACCAAGATTAAAAACCAGAGCAGAGAGAGGCCCTTTGGCAGTTATATCACATCAAGATTTCAGTTCAAGTTTACCTTCAATGCACCTAAGCTTGTTTCTTTCTTACATATTATTGCTGCAGGTAAATATCACTGGGAAAAAAAAGCTCAGGGGAAGATGCATCATTTCTTCTGCTTTGAACAAAAACAGATTTCTTTACTGGTTTGGAAAATACTTTAAAGGATAGTTTTTTTCCCATGAAACTCTGAAAAGTATGTAAAGGGAAGAAATGCATTTCAGATAGTTTGAAATCTGTGACATTACACCGACATAGCAATCCTGAAAAGCATTTGAAACCTTTTATACTAAGCCTCATATCAGCTATTAGTATAAATGGTTTTTATCTCTTGGCTTTCTAGTGAAACTTCTTGACATCCTTTCATTTTTATTATTCTTCAGAAAGGAAACGTGTAATGCAAGCACAGATACAGATGTCTCAGAGTTTATGATATAATTTTTTTTTTTTTGAACGCTTTTGCAAAAAAAAAAAAAAAAAGAAGGTCATACCACTTACCGTAACAAAGTCCTTCTAAAGATGGTCCTCTTCTTTCAGGGCCAGATTTAAGAAATGCCTGTCCTTGTGGACGCTCCTGCAGTCATTTGTGCAGTAAGACATGTGGGGAACTTTTTCGTTATTCTTAAAGAGAGACTGTATTATTTTGATTTTTGCAATTTGTGGCAGATAGCCTCAAGGTTATAATCTTGTGATAGTCGGTTGATCTAACCTGTGGTTAGATCTTACAGAACTTCAAAGATAAGTCTACAAATAAAAGTCTTCCAGGGATTTTTTTCTTTAGATTTTTTTTGTAGAAGCAGTTAAGATGATATTAACATTAGATACATTAGGGTCTATCTGACCAGCCGCCAAAACACCTTCTTAACCAGTAAATTCAGGGCCACATTGTTAAGGTCATTTAGGATTTTTCTATTATCAGTTTTAGCCACAGGTGCAAAAAGGGATTTCTTCTTTGAGTTTGGAGCTTTGTCCCGAATAATTAAAAAACAAGTTTTAAAAACCTCAAACCGCAATTAGAAAGTTTTCCTGTGATTATGCAGTGCTCATAAGAAGAAGGGTCAAACAACACACACACACACA
>NW_015150625.1:705412-715828 GCF_000732505.1 Cyprinodon variegatus
AGTTATCTATGAATCATAAACAGTTTAATACTTAATAGATACTACTACTTTAATACTTATAGATATTTAATTCTGCGGTAATTAAGTATTTCTACTAGAGGTGGGCATAGATTTTTTTTTTTTTTTACTTTAGATTGATCTCACTGTAATTTTGGAATTAATCTAGATAAATCTAGATTAAAATCTCTCATTTGAATTCTGCTAAAGGCATTCATGATATGTATCTGCTACCTCCACAATTAAAAAATTGTCTTTTTTTTGCTTTTTTTTATTGTTTGCAAAATTACAAGTAATTTCTTCAACTTAAGATTTTGACATTTTGTTCATTTGTTATTGTGTTTTTGCTGCAAAAAATAGAGTGACTCACTTCCAATTATAGATTTTCCCACTTTAACAATATAGTGTCTCAGAAAATCTGGCACCCACATGGCCTCAATCACCTTCTCATCTTTCGCAACTTTCTCCATGGTGTGCTCGCCATGTATTCTTCTCATGATAGTTCGCCTTGCAGGTAGTTTGTAAGATGGGTCACCTGTGGCCGCCTGGTGAACTGATGTCACGGTAATTTCACAGTATGCCTACACAGGTTAAAAGACTGATTTGTTCTGGCCCCCAGATATACATCCATGCTGAAATGTCAAGGTGTCATTATTACAGTAGTATATGCCCAGCTCCCAACCCAACTTTGAAAATAGATTAACAATATTCTTTTATCGTCCGATAAGAGTCTAGTATTAATGCAGTGCTTTAACGCCAATAACATATCACAAACTAGTCTTGGAGCCTTTTAACTAGATCCAACATGCAAGTTGAAAATTGGTTCTGGTTACCTCAAAAGTCCTGAATTTCCATAGAAAGCTGAGCAAAAGTCTGGTTGCCTCGGATGCCTGTTTTGTGGTTGCTGTGACCCGGATGATTGACAATTTGCACAGGTGAAATAATAATGGCAGTAGTAGTGCCAACAAAAAAAAAAATCGCTTGAGGAGACTTTGGGATGCTTATTATTGACTCTGGTCTTTCAGGAGAAAGAAGGGTTTGGTTTTACCTTCTCTCAGGAGAATTTGCAAAGGCAGTTATAATCAGAAAAAAATGTTCCAGATCTGACTGCCATTTGGTAGTAAAACCTAAATTAGGTTTGCTGTATTAACAGAATAGCTTCTTTTATGTTTCCTAAAGATTTAAGCCATTGTTGTTTAACACAAACCTTTGGAATGAACACTGCACCATGGAGTCTGAATGGCTATGTGTAAGAATTACAGCACTTTAATAAGATTAGTATTGTTGAAACCCAGGTGGGATAAATGTGGTTTCACTAATCAGGGAAGCAAACGCCAGACCACGGGTAGAAATGACGAAAGTGGGTAATTAAATTGGATTAGATTTAGAAAGCTAGATCTGCACTGCACATTTCATGGGGAAAGGAAACAGGCTTTTAAACAAATTCTTTTAGGTTCACTGCTCAGGGCGCAATTATCTTGCATTTATCTGTGCTTTCCCCATGTCCTTATTCTGGGGGGGGAAACAGATCCTCTATATCCTTATTAACAGAGTGATGCTGCTGCATGTGGTAGGAAAAAAAGGCCACATCCACATAAGGTCTTTAGTTATAAACCAATTCAAACAATTAAAAATGAAAAAGTTATTTAATCAGCTTTTCTATTTCTCTGTGCACACAAAAGGAGCTTGCTTTAGAAGATCATAGTTTCCTGCTGATTTGCAGGGCTCTGTCACAATCCCCGGAGACTTAGCCTTTCCAAGGAAAGCAGCAGCGGGGGCTTTTTTTCCCTGCATTTCCTCAATTCGTGAAAATTGGTCCCAGGAGCTCTTGGAGTAAATTCAGAAGGTAAACTCGACTGCAGTTTTCTCATAAATCCAAAAGGTTGTTACTCTACCCAAAGACCTGAGTGTTAAGAAAGCATAGAGGTTAAAAGAGGCATGTGGTGCATTTAGAGCTGCAGAGCTGCTACTTTAGCTCAGCAAAGGGTCAGTGCAGCTTTAAACAAGCTTGAATCAAAGCTTCACTTTCCAGTTTGATTTTCATTTTTTTGATTTCCTTCCTTATTAAGCCACTTATCAAAAAACCTACTACAGAAATGTCACTTTTGTATATTTTATTTTTAGTTCCTAAGCGTAATGTTTTTTGTTTTTTTACCATCATTGGAGAACTTTAGAAGCTCTAGAATATGTGTATCATGATTTACTGCTATAGGTTAAAAGGGCAGTTTCCCAGCGCGTATTATAATTAGATAAAATATAAATCATCTGTTAATTGCCTGAAATTATATAAAGCGTTTGCACCCTAAATGCTGGTTAAGCTTGCTGCACTCTACTAAAATAATCCAGCATTATTAGAATATTGTTTGATTTCCTGTAAACCCTGCATATTAGATAATCTTGCATAATAAAGATTTTACTCAGGTGCTTCACCAGTGATTTTGGTCCTAGACTGGTGTAAACTTTTGAAACTGGTTTACATGAAACTATTCATTTTAAAGATGTATAAAATGAAAAACAACACAGATAACTGGTAGAGGAAGCAAATAAAACATGATAAAATTAATGTAAAGCATCTCTTTCTTTCAATATTTAAACATAAAATCACCTCAAAATTACTTGAAAATAATAATTTATTGATAGATATACAATATATAAACATCTACAATAATTGCTTTTATAATCTGTGGAGAAATAAATAAAATCTTTGCAAAAACCCCATCAAAATAAAAGCGTCTGTTGCTTTTTATGACTTATTGTAATTTCAATAAAATACCAAAAAACAATAAACTCTTTATAGTGCAGGGGTATAATTTTACTGTATAGGTTGTAATGAAACTTTTTGCTCTATATATTTACAATCTTATATTTCTTTCTTAAACGATTCCACTGCAAGAAAAGTATTTCCCCCAAGGGATTAATAAAGTAATTCTGATTCTGAATAAGCAAAGAACCAAAATATATAGAAATAAAATCATCAGCAGATGTTTAAATAAGTAAAAAAGTTTTGCACATGAACAAACATAAATACAGTATAAAAACAGCAGGAGGGTAAATAATTAAAGCATGTTTTTAATCACATGAATGATCCGGCTGGGTGTAATAATTTCCAGCCCATGCCAGCATTTTACCTTCGATGCAGATTATTTTCACAATAATTAATAAAATACACAATGCAAACGTTTTTCAAACTAAATGAAATATGTTTAAAAAAACCAAAAAATACTGGTGTACTTTTTACAAATGAACATGTGGCTCCTGATGATTGCATTCACAGCAGGCCTCTCCATCTCTCACTACTTTGTAATTTTTTGAATATACTGTAATTACTTATGTTTCATAACATAAATACTTGCATAATCCCCACTGATAAAATGTAACCTTTAAGTAAGATGTCTTTTTTAACAAAATCCCCATGTCTGCTATGCCTTATGAATGCAGAATCTGGATAATGTTCAGTTAATAAGCTGATGAAGGATTTGCACAGATCCTGGAAATAATATTTATTGTTTGAATGACTTTCTGACCATGATGTTTAACTGTATAAACCACCATACTAGAGATTGTTTTTCTTCCTCAAAACATGAAAGACAATAGAAGTAGGGGAGTGGCGGCCTAACGATTAAGTAAATGTGCTCAGAATCCAGAGTTTGTGAGGTCAAGCCCCACTCCCACAGACTGCCACTCTGGCTCCCTGAGCACAGGCCCTTAACCCCACATTGCTCCTCAGGTGTCCCACGATAGCAGCATTTTTGAAAGAAAAGAACACATTTTATAAATTGATTAAAAAGTAATTTAATAAAATCCTCACCAAGGGGACGGGTTAAATGCAGAGTGAATTTCATTGCTTTGTACTTGTGACAGTGTAATGACAATAAAACCGTAGCTACAAAAAAAAAAAAAAAAAAAAATGGATGGATGGATGGAGTGAACTTTGTTCCATTATTGTTTCAAGCAAAGAATACATTTTATAAATTGATTAAAAAAATGTAATCCAGAAATTAAACTTTGAAAAGCATCTTAATCAATAAAAGGTTTTGAGAGTGACTTGGACATTTTCACAAGTTATTTTTTCAAACTCTATTTTTCAAAAATAATGCTCACAATTTTGTACCTTAAATTTTTTCTACCAGTTTCTTTCTTTCTGATTAAGATTTATGATTTGCGTTCTTTCAAAATTTTGTTTCACAGATCGAATTCTCTTAACATCAAGCCAGATACAAACATTCACTCTTGACCAATAAAAATGTGGTTGCATTTTAGGATTTATATGCATAACCGCTATATAGTGATTATGGTGGACATCTGGACACAGCCAATGTGATATGTAAAATCATTTGAAAATATAAAATATTTCAAAAGATAACAAATCAATAACATTATTTAGAAAAAGATGATATGTAAAATATATTTTTTAATATATATTTTAAAACATGTGTAACCTTTTTATTCCTGGATTGCATTTTTTTACAACATGTTTTTATTTATTTCAACGTAGATAAAATATTTTTTTCTACATTATCATAAGAAAAAACAAAAAAAGTGATTTGCTTGCAACAATAGTGGACCTAGAATGGATTGGACATGGAATAGATCTAGAATAAATAGAGTCTGTTTATTGAAATTAATCAAATTCTTAAACTCTGAAGAGTTTTTAATGATGTGGAGCACAGAATTACATATGGGAGAAATTCTGTTAGAATGGACCTAAATTGTGTTGTACAGTAAAAATACTTCAGATCATCATCAGTGTCATGAAAGGAATGCAGGACAATCATTTTCAATGTGACTTTATGACGCTTGAAGATGGAAAGACTCTCTCGTCAAGGGTTTATTTGAATGAGGCATTAAGTATCAGCAGCCAAATAAACGAACAAACCCAGCTACCGTCAGCAGGTTACAGACATGGAGGTCGATGTAGCTAAACTTATTGACCTCTTCACACAGCCTGAGGGGCTTCTTTAAAGATGACTTGGACAGTTCAAGGTGCACCTGGCTGCTTCTTAAGTCAACAGTCCTCCTCATCAGAGGCAGTCCTACAGGCCACTGGTTTTATGGACCCTGAAATAAAGTTAGTTTACGAGGCCATTTCCTCTTTATGTGGAATAATCATGTCAGTAAGCACTTGGAGCAGCACAGAATTTTAATCCAAGGTCCAAACAGCTGTGACTCGCTTACTCAGGCCGACTGAATATGACCTGCAAATGCTCCAATCTGTCAGCAGATATTAGCTTGTAGAGCTGCGGGCTACTCTAAGCTCCCCGTGGGAAATGAATGAGTCATTAAGTTAACTGGGGTCAAGGCTGGCAAAACCTGTATTTTCCACCTGAGAGTTGTGTATTTTATAGTTTTGAGATCACGTTGACTGCTCTAAAGGTAAAGCCAAAGGTATTTCCTTTTCTACTTTGTCTTTTTCCTTCAACAGACCAAACTTATGTGAAAGAAAACTCTAAAATTCCCCCGAAAGAAGAAATTTAGATCTAGATAGACAGAGTACTTGGGTGTCCTTAGACATAAACATCAGATAAGAAGACAGATGAAACATTATTTCAAACACACTACTGTCTAATTGCCGATCTTTACATGTTACAGCAGGAATTCAACCTATCCCGATGATTGAAATCAGGTGTTCCAATCACCTCCACGGCAAAATGTGTATAAAATTAATCCCCTTGGTATGCAATGTGTCATTACAGACATTTGTAAAGAATAGGTCGCTCTCAGGAGCTCAGTGAATTCCAAAAAGGAACTGTGAAACAAGACCGCATGTGCAACAAACATCCAGTCATGGAATTCCTTGCTGCAAACTATTCCATAGTCAGCTTTCGGCTGTATCATAAGAAAATCAAAGTGATTCAGAACAACAGCAACAGCAAGGTCAGCGGATGATAATTTAGTGCAAAGTGGTCACCAACTTTCTGCAGGATCAGTCACTTCACACCTTCATGCGGCGCCCCATGATGGCAGCCTACTGCTCTCCAAGGGGATGGATAAAATGCAGAGGTAAATTTCTCCAAAGTGAGATCAATAAACTTCAATTATGTCTGCATTTTCTCTTGCAGGTGACATTCTTGTGTCGCCACATCCTCAGAAATCTTTTGGGAGAGGAAACCAAATTTATTCACACAAAACCTGCCTAGGATAATTCTAACTTCTATTGAATATTTTTTTTTCTGTAACTCTGTCAACAATGGGATTGAGGTTGCTTGAGGACCCAAATGCAGAGGTGAGTGAAGCAGAGATGAGTTCTTGTTGGTTTAATAAAAACTGTAGCCTGAAAATCCAGACTATATATGAATACGTCCTTCCTAAAAATGAATGATCGTAGAGCCTCTTCCTACTCACGTTTCAATGAAAACCCCAAGTCTAATCCGTCCAAAACTGATTCAAAAGCTAAGTCAAACAAGAACTGTTCAATAGTTGATGCCATCTTCCCTGTTGTGCTTTCTCCAGCATCGCGCAGCTTTGTCATCCCGCCCTCAAAACCCCGTCTGCTTTGCATCCAGAAATTCAAAACACATCTCTGCATTGCGATTGGCCCACCAGTTTGAGGGCCTGGGACATCAAAAGAGGCTAGACCACTAGTTTACTAGGCTAAAAAACTGAGGCAGACATCCAAAAATGCAAAATACAAAAAAAAAAAAAAAGAAAACATCAGGGAAAGCTCACATGGGGAGCCAGAGATGAGGAAGAGACTAACAACAAGGAACCAGCACTGAGTGACTGCAGAGGTGGAGTATATAAAGGGAACAGAACAAAAGATGGACCAATGAGCTGAATATGGAGCAGGAGTGAGTGGAACTAAGTAGAAGGAAGCCAAGGGGATAGAAAACCAGCACAAGGGGGCAACAGAGAATAACTAAAGACTGCTTGAATATAATGGAAAATAAACCAAATTAACAAAACAACTAATAACTGTAAAAACGAGCCCTAAAAGGGGACACCTTTTCAAATAGGGTAACTGAAGTTTTCAGACTGGCAGAACAGGGCCATTTTATGGCTTTTTGTAATGAAAAAGGCGTTCAATAATCACAGGAAGTTATTAGAACTTATCAAACCTGTGCTCTGCATAAATAAATCACAAAAAAACATCCATTATAACAGAACTGTTAGCTAAAGAGCGCAGGCTCTCTATGAAGGTCAAGGGAGCTTGATTACTGAAGTAGCTTCTTCACTAGAGCCTCTTCTTTGCTGCTATTTTAGTATTTTTTAAGACCTCACTGTTAATGTTAACCATGGGCCTGTTCAATCAAATACATAACAAGCTGATATTCATTTTATTTAGCATTTATTTAGCTTTCTATGGATTTTCTGTTTTTTGACTTGCATGAGGGAAACTTTAGAAACAAAACAGGGTTAAAGAGAGGATGCTGTGATTAAGATCATGTGTTTCTATTTGCAACACTTTATTCAGAGAGTCTTTATTGTTGGTGATTGATGACAGTCTTTTTTTAATCTTTAAAATATGGGTTAATGAAAAAAAAATGACTCCAACAGAAAATTAACTTTTCTTATCCTGGGTAAAAGAGCAGATGCTTGAGCCCCACAGGGGGTTATTCTCCACACTTGCCTGTCCTTGGAGTTCAATGCCACTTTGTTCATTCAGCTCCATTAGTTGATTTGTTTACATAATCTTTCACCATCAGTTTGCAACCATTCTGGAGTAGAAATTAGTTTAATAGATTCCGTTTAAACAACTGCTGTTCCACAGAAAATCTTTGATTCTGCTGGGTTTCTCATTAACATTGTAGTACGTCAAATATGACCTAACTTTTGTGTTATGTAACTGTAAATTCATTAAGACCATATATCTCTGCCCGCGCTGCAGTTTTTCTTTCCTAAAACTGAGGCTGCTTCAGGGTACATTAGCCCATGAAATGCCTTCATCTGTGCTTTATTAGCTGCTCCTTGAAGCGCACCTTCATCAAATAATGCATCATAAATGCGACCTTGAACACAGAGGAAAATGCATGTGTGATGCAAACTTTCATGGGATCTTGGGAGAGCTCGGCTCTTCCTAATGAGCTCCCTAGAAACAGCAATCTGTAAAGATTTGGAGGAAGCTCTAAAATATTCACAGTAGACTATTTTTGTATTACTAATATAATTTTTCCCAGTAAAATGTCATCAGTATAAATAAAAACAAGCAATATCCCCACCCCACAGGGGGGAGTGGCAGCCTAGTGGTTAGGTCATTGCGCTTGGAATCCAGAGGGTCTGAGTTTGAGCCCCACTCCCTCAGACTGCCGCTCTGGGCCCCTGAGCAAATGGCCCTTAACCCCACACTGCTCCCCGGGTGCTGCACGATGGCAGCGCACTGCTCCCCAAGGGGATGGGTTAAATGCAGAGAGTTCATTTTGTTGCTCTGTACTTATGACGGTATAATGACATTTAAAAACAAACAAACAAAAAAAAATACAATCAAAAACAAACAAAAAACCTAAATATAAGTATTCCAAAGAAAGAAAGTTAAAAACAATTCACTGGACTTTGTTTCCAAGTTTGAAGACATTTCGCTTCCCATTCAGGAAACCACCAGAGTTAATCTATTAAGCCATTGGGAAGGACAAAAAGTTAGACAACCCTACCTCTCCTTCTATGACATCGCTGGCTGTTATGAAACCCCAGAATGTGGGACCCAGTATTCAGGTGGGACAGACAGTGGGAAGTTCAAAGCGTTTATTCAAAACTAACAAACGTTGGATCTGTGGATCTGCAGCGATTGCAGGGGGAACAACCCATCACTGGCACTCTGGTTTGGGAGAAACACAGGTAAGTGATAATGTGATGGAATGTGAAAGTGATAATAAGATGGAAGATGATTATCCATGTGAGTCACTTATCTTGTTTAAAATTTCAGACAAGATGTGGCGTGAAGCCGCTCGGAGTGTCGCTGACGCAGTAGCCTCCGTGAAACAGGAAGAAGTCCAAGCCAGGTCAGGGACACAGTCCAGAACAAGGATGATTCTGAAATCCAGGAGTCCAAAACCCAGTCAGGGGTCAGAGCAGGAACAGACAGATCCAGGGTTCCAGGAATCCACAGAGCTTTTGGGTGGAATCAGACCTCCATGAGTCCAGCAGCGGGCTCAGGCAGACACGCTCAGATGGAAACAAGCAGGCTCAGTAGTTTAAAGGTGGAAGCATGACACAACACCAGGAAAACTGCAGTACTTTAAACTGCCTCCCTCCACTGTGCCAAATACAGGATCAGGGCACGCTCAGAGCATAAGAGACAGCACTACGGAGCTTCAAAATACCTCCTTCCCACTGAGCCAAAACTGGAACAAGGCACTCTCAGCAGAGAAGACACAATCAGAAAACACCAAGACATGACAAAAAAACCCCTCTCTAACACTGGCCACGAGAACGGGAACATGAATTCTGGAAATCAGCCATTATCTCCAACTAAAACTAAAAATTCACAGGAACGAACAAGCATACATTATCTAGACCTGAAAGCTGGGCTGAACCATATATAAAGCAGAAGGAGCGGGTGGATAAGATGAATGATGATTAGTGGGTGGAGAGGTTTCAGTAGGTGAAGTGAGCAATTAGATCACCTATCAGGGCTGCGATCACGGCACTTGCTGCCAAGCTATGGGGGATCTGGGTCCTGGGTTTGCCCACGGATGGAGGATCTGTTGCCTTAGGCTTCAAGAACAACATGCGAAATCTGGATCAGTCTTGAGGTACCCTTTTTTTGTAGATCTGGCACATATAATAACCAACTTGTCTTTTGCAGCATGTCTGACATGCCAGAACTAAAAACCTGTAAAAAGAAAAAGTAATCCCACAACCTCATTGGAACAGTGACTGCCATCTTGACATAATAAGGGTCAGTGCATAAATGGACCAATTAGTTGAAAGAATCACCTTCACTCTATAATGAAAGGTAAATATTGTTTTCTATGTTAAATACATCCCCATCTCCAGCCCTCCAAAATGTTACTACCGGTAGTTAAAAAAGTTAAGTCTCCATAAACTCCCTCTATTCCATCCCCAGTTAATTGGTATGTGGCTCTATATCTGTCCTGACTTTGGGATGCACATCCAATTATTTGCATCAGAGCATAAGGAATGCATGGAAAAATGTACCACTCCTGAAAGTATGGTGGTAGAGAGAGCATTTGAGAAGGAAGGAGACTCAGAGATGATAACTCCTCTTGTAAAATCAAGTATTCCAAGTAAATGTAAACCGCAGCAATTATAAACTATATAAATCCAGTGCTAAAGGGAAATTTAACTTCTTCTGGATTCAACATACAGTTTAAAAGTTAAAAAAGTGCAACAAAGAATCCCCATGTGATGCAATGTAGTAAAACACTGAAAAAAAAATGAAAATCTAGATAATTAATTTTTTCTTAAAATAAGTGAATTTTGCGCTTATACATTTTGCCAGTGGAACAAGACAATTTACACTTA
>NW_015150625.1:718303-749056 GCF_000732505.1 Cyprinodon variegatus
TTGGGATGCACATCCAATTATTTGCATCAGAGCATAAGGAATGCATGGAAAAATGTACCACTCCTGAAAGTATGGTGGTAGAGAGAGCATTTGAGAAGGAAGGAGACTCAGAGATGATAACTCCTCTTGTAAAATCAAGTATTCCAAGTAAATGTAAACCGCAGCAATTATAAACTATATAAATCCAGTGCTAAAGGGAAATTTAACTTCTTCTGGATTCAACATACAGTTTAAAAGTTAAAAAAAGTGCAACAAAAAATCCCCATGTGATGCAACGCAGTAGAACACTGAAAAAATTGAAATCTAGATAAGTCATTTTTATAAGTGCATTTTGCACTTATACATTTTGCCAGTGGAACAAGACAATTTACACTTAAAATAAGAAAACACAATTGCATTGTCCTATTTCAAATACATATTATCTAATTATCTTATTTTAAGAGTAAAAATTCTGTTGACAAACTGTCCAATTTACCTACTCAAATTAAGGGTAAATACACTTAATTTAGGAAATGTTAACTTATTTCTAGATCGTTTTTTCAGGGAAGGCACTGGTGCTGTATCTGGTGTTTTACGCTTACATAACTGGATCAAATGTTAAATATTAGGTATTTATATAACCAGATAATTTAAAACATCAGAACCATTGTCCTTGTGTGTTTTTCAGCTAGTAGCTGTTTCATTTATTAAACCCAAGAATAATTTTTAAGCTATGAAAAATATCAACAAAACCTTTTAATAAGTCAGAATTGCAAATAGAGTCAAAATGTTCCCAAAATCTAATATGATTCTAAAAATATATCTATATTTTTTGCAACAAAAAAGCAGTATGTTTCTGCATTTGATTATTTCTGTCTCAACATGTTATTTTGGTGTTTAAATGTACCAAACAGGTAGCCCCTACCAACAGCAGTTTGCAGGCTTAGTGATAATATTTTGAATTTAGAACAAGAACACAGTTAAATTGAGGATCAATTTTTATTCTGACACTGAGCGTCACACTTTAAAGAAAAATAAAGGTTGCTGCTGTTTTTAATTCTGGTTCCCTGTCCTCCGGTTTGTGGTAGTACCTTTAGATAATATCACAACCATTGTTATTATACCATAAGCCATGATAATGGGCTTTAGCATTGGTGGACCAAATTTATTTTCTCTGTTCTCAAAACTAAGGCATCCCCCCACAGTTTCAGTATGTCTCATGTACAAAAAAAAAAAAAAAAAGAAGCAAAATGACACTTTCAACCAATCTGATGGCTGATTACAAATAATGGATTAAAAACGATGAACGTCTGTGTAGCTGCCTTCATAGGATTATTTATTTAATAAGTATATATTCTTCAACTTAAATGCAATTAACTGTGATTAATTGCAGTGCAATAACTGTATTTCTTTAAATATAAATATCCATCTGTATAAATACCCATGTAAACACCCTGTGCAATAACCCTGTATAATAATCCTACTACAGTACACACAAAAGAAAAAAGCATCATATGTGGACACGCTCTATATATTGTAAATATATAAATATGCACCTTTTTCTGCCGTTGGCACCATCTTCTTCTCTTTTTGACTATTTGACTTGATGTAATGAGAAAATTTCTCCACTGTGAGATCAATACAGTCAATTAATCAATTAATACAGTCCCTGTAATTAATGCAATTTTAAATTTTAATTGAGTGCAACCAATATTTTCATTGTCTTCATCTTGAGAGCTTTTGTTTTCCTTCTCATTTCCCCTCAACTTCATACTCTGTTGATTGAGTTATTTCCAATACTGTCTGCCTTTTACATTTTAGGCTGCTTTTCTGATTAGCCAATATTCTGTTTTCACTTCCTGAAAACTTGAACACTGTTTTCATTTTGGACCAACTATCTATTTTGACATTAATCCTGACAGACAACTGATCTTCCAGCTGTCCTACTGCTGGTGATAAGTTTTCCCCTTACTGTTCACCCTCATTTCCTGTCTCCCCTTTAGTCTCTCTATCAAAACACATTACATCTTCCTATCTGTCATTTGTGGTGGCCGAACAAAAAGAAATTAACAACTCTGCCTTTGGGTCATTACATCTGTGCCCTTACCACTGGCACTGTGTGGGTGTTTGTGTAGCTTGTGGGGCATGAACATTTCTGATTGGGGGGGAGGCGGTCTATTTTTCATGAACGGAGTGAGAATGGCCACACAATGCAAATCTTTCAGGGTTAGGTTGAGGATTTGGTAAGAGGGTAACTGCTTTTGCAATATAATCACCATTTAACAGAACACAATTTTCAAATGGCAGAGGCAGTCAATTATGGTCACTTTACATTTAAAAAGACTAAGAAACAAGTTTTTTCAAACTCCAACCCTTTAGGTGGCGATTATATGTTTCAAATGGGTTTGCTGCCTCAAAAAAAGGAGAGAGAAACTTCCAGCTAGCACGCACATCTATGCATTCTAGTTCAAGTTAGCACTTTTTCAAACGAAGGTTCCAGTAAAGTCCTGAAAAAAATGTATTCTGGACAAGCTGGTCTTTAAGTGCATGAAAAAAAAAAATCCTTGGAATGAAACATATACATACTTGTGGTTAGTGCAGTCAAAATAGAATTGCATTTGCAATATTGGTTTAAAATAATCAAAATTTAGATTTTTGGGTAAAATCTTTCAGCCTTAATTTTTGTTTGTGTGTTACAGGTTGAACTAAAGGACCCAAAGACATCCAGAAAACAGATAGCGTTTAATGTTTTTTTTTTTTTAAGGCGGGCTGTGGTAGTTCAGTGAAGAATCATCTGTGTAGGACACAGCAACCTCGAGGAGTGGAGACGGATGGTTAGTGATTAGGCAGAGACTATAGGACAGTTCAACAAAGATAACAGAGGTCACCGTCCTTCTCACACTCCGAGGATTAGCTTGTGAGGTAGGCCGAAGCTCCTGTTGATGGGTTATGTCTCTGGTGATAATCTTGATCCTAAGTCCGATTGGGGCACAATCAGGGATCGAGCTCATGGTACAGGCAGAGAAACAGCGGTCAAGGGACATGATTCAGAGCTGGGTGATCAGAGTATCCAGGGAAATCCAGAGCAAAATCCAGATGCAGGGTCAGGTGACACAAACAGGTCAGAGATCCACATTATCCAAACAATCAGGTCCGACAGGGGTTAAACAGGCTCAGAGAATCCGGATGAGAATTTTGCACATAATTTGGTTCTGAAGTCTAATCCAAGTATAGGTTATATAG
Organism: Cyprinodon variegatus; assembly: GCF_000732505.1. Classification (NCBI taxonomy): domain Eukaryota; kingdom Metazoa; phylum Chordata; class Actinopteri; order Cyprinodontiformes; family Cyprinodontidae; genus Cyprinodon; species Cyprinodon variegatus. Next base: position 721,526 of record NW_015150625.1, read on the forward strand.
CGACGGGTTCAGGTTGATCTGAAGAGAGTTAATGGGAAATAGGGTTGTGGGTTATAGGTTTATAGGGTTCTTCAGTTGTGTAGAATGAGGGATCCGACCAGCATCAGCATTGGCAAAAGCCAAAGCAAGACAAGTTTATTTTATTAGCACATTTCAGTAGCATGGCCATTGTTGCTAAGCCATTTAGTGATTTATAGGTAATCTAGTCTATTCTATGAGATACCAGGAGCCTGTGGAATGAGTATTGGGCTGATGTGCTCTACTTTCTCAGTTCTAGTGATGATGCTGGCAGTGGCATTTCAAATCAGATGCAGCTGTCTGATCAACTTTTTAGGCAGATCTGTGAAAACGCCATACAATAATTGATTCTTCTAAAGATTAACTAATAAGCTTGCAAGGTCCTGCTAAAACATGTGTTCTTTAATCTTGGAATTGTTTTTAGTTGATAAAAGGCTGAGAATGTTTCTGTCTTTATGAATCTCTGAAGCAGGCATCCCCAAAGTCTGTCTTCGAGGGCGGCTGTCCTGCAGGTTTTAGAGGTTTCCCTGCTTTAGAAGAGCTTATTATGATGATCGCAGTTGAGCAAAAGCCTGTTAACCAGTGTTCAGTTAAAATCATCTGTGCTGGAACAAGGAAATGTCTAAAACCTGCAGGACAGCCGCATTCGAGGACCGACTTTGGTGATACCTGCTCTAAAGGTTCAGGTCTGAGTCCGTTGTTACACACAGATCTAAAACCTGATTTCTAGTTTCAAGCTGGATTAACTGAAGCTCTGTGCTAACTATTAAATGCTCTTCCTTTGGTACAAAAACTATTAGTTCCGTTTTTATTGATACAGTTGAAGAAAACTTGGGAACATCCATACATTGCTTTATTTAATCTATTTGCATTTGCCCAGAGCTGAAATGGGTTCATAGTTACCTGGTGACATTTTAATACACAGTTGTGTGTTCTCTACATAGTTAGGGTATATTACACTGTTGTTTAATAAAAAGTTTGAGTAGCATGTAGACATAGAATAGGAGAACCCCTAAGAAGGACCCTCTCAGAACACAACATGATTTTTCTGGTCTCTGATGAAAGTTCCTGCATGAAACAAAATAGACTCTGTCCTTCAAATAAGATTTAAACCAGGCCCTCTAATGCAACAGAGTGATCAACAGTGTTGACTGCTGCACTAAGGTCCAATAATACCAGCATTGTGGTTCTTTCACAGTCTGCATTTTTTAAGGATTCCTATTTAGGTAGTTGCATTCAGTCTTAAACCAATTCATAGATCCTGCTGTGGCTAAACTTCTCTCAGGGACCCAGTCTAATAGCAGCGCTAATTTCGCTCTATCGTTAGTCCAGTCCAATCTAAATGTTAATTTGCAGAACAGCATCACAGTTTTATGGCTTGGATACATCTCCTTCATTCTATTTTGTGGAAACTCTGATAGAATATTCATATTCTTTTATTTGTACCATTAAGGAAAGGCAACACACTTTCGTCTATTTGCCTAAGGAAAAGCAAACTAAGGAGTATAAAGTTTAAACAGTGACTTGTTAGCTCTTGTCCCAAGTGTCAGACCTAATCTGCTCTCACAGAGGAAAGGTACCCATGGGGAAAACACAACACCCAACATCTGTACACAGACGTCTTTAAACCCTGCATGAATAAATTACGACCTTTAGAAAATGTGAAGAAACTAGCTCCTTAGCTTCCGAAATGATATAAATCACCCACGTATTACTCATATGACATCCAATAAGCTTTTCGCAATTTATCATAATTTTCTGAAGCCTAAAATGAGCCCATGAGTCCCTTTAGTTCAATTAAAGTAATTTATAGTAAAATTGCAGCTTTTCAGTCGTGTTTTCTTCTTCTTTTATGTACACGTACGCACAATTCAGCGAAGTAATCTTCACAGTCAGGAGTGTCTGCTTTAATTACCAATATGATGTTACATTACCTCTATTTTCTTTCTTATGAAATTCACCAGTATCCAAACCTACAAAGTACTCAGTGCAGCAGCACACACAATGGCAGAGGATTATGCTTTCAGGTAAAGTCACCTGCACCTCTGCACTCACCACCTACTCCATTACCATGTTATTTAATACCTCAACCCCCACATTTTTTTGGGCAGGACTGATACATTACCCTGGTGGGAAAGCATTAGAGAACCCTACACATTGATGGGGCATATGGAATTCATCCTGTTTGTGTTTTATGGTAATTTTTAAATGTTAAAGCTAATAAAAATGACTAAGCACATTGAAAAAAAACTTTATTTTTTTACATTTTTATAGCTTTTCATAGTAAGTACCTAAGATTAAAGGCTTAGGCTTTTAGGTTTCAAGTGATGTCAGCATTTAGGATGAGACCTACATACGTAGAGATACTTACGTAGTCTCAGTCTAATTTTTCATTTAAGTTCATAATTCAGTCTCATATATAAGAGGAAAAACATGGTAGATTTACCTCTTAATAAAGGTTCTGACCTCACCTTTCTTGGGTTTGTCTATTAGCAGGATCACTTGAAAAGCTCTGAGCAGATTTTAATTAAAGTTTTACGAGAGGTCCACCTGAGTCCAAGGAACAATCCATAACATTTTAGTGATGATCAAGACATAATCAGGATACAGGAGTTTTTAACATTATTTAGCATAATTGTTCCCCCTTAAACCAGCAGGTGGCAGCAATGATTATTGACAACTTCAGCATTGGACTCGAGAAGTCCGGAAGTATTATACTGAGGACAAAAAATACATAAACACTAGAAAGTGTAGCTATGTCTTACTGGAATCTTCAATCTGAATATCAAAGAATAAACAGTGAGTGAATAAGGTAAGAGCAGAATAGACACTAGAGGCTGCAGACACACACTGGGCATTACTTAGAACTTATGAAAGGATTTTAAACGTTCAGTGTTTAATATTTACAGGGAGTTACTGACAGAAATGTAATATTATTTTTTTATCACCTATCAAGTGAAAGTCTCAATCTTGCCTGAGAAATTGCTGTTCATAATTGCATAGAATAAAATTCAACTTTTCTTGTCATTAGATTGTCACAAGTACAAACAACGAAATAAACTCTCTGCATTGAACCCATCCCATGCCCTGGTTTACCTCTGGATCTTTCATTAAAGCAGCAAAACTCATCTCTGCCTCTTCTTCTCTTAATTTGGATCCTCAACCAACCTCCACCAAGCCTTGACAGTTTGGTTTTGACAAAGTTTAAAAAACAATCAGTAAAATAAAAGAAAACAGTCCAGGGATTTTATTTTTTATTTTTTTGCCATGCAGTTCATGACTCCTAGAGATACAATTGGAATGTTTTGCATTGGAGACTATTTTATCAGGGAGAAACATCTTGTTCAGTCCCATTATAAGACATTATGGTACATTAGATCCATTTGGAGTACAAGAACCTCTTTATAACAAGTTCTTTATAACATTTACAGGTTGTCTGGGTCATGTGATCTGAAAAAAATTAAACCATTCTCACCTGTTACTGACATAATTGTAATGATTCAAATTATCTGTAGGTAATTGCTAATTAGCCATTACCTACAAATAAGACAAAAATAATGGAAATTGATACTTATCTACATGGTCTGATTTAAAGTCAATGGATTTTCTATGGGACGTTTCTATTGAGCTCAGCAAAAAAAATAACTGCTGTCCTTTGGTTTGTGGGACAACAGCAGTGAGCTTAATATGTTTATAATCTATAGAGCAGGGGTCACCAACTGTTTTACGGCTGAGGGCTACCTCATGATCACTGAATCATTGGAAGGGCTACCAACACTGACCTGTGAGCTGGAGAGGTCAGCATTCATCTAAACTTCATGCATAATAAACATATTTTTATTGTTTATTTAAATTTCTATTTTTCTTTTAGATATTATTTTAAAATCTCTATAAATGTTTTAATGCTCTATGAATGATTAAAAAGCAGAAGCAACAGTGTAGAGTAAAAATTCAAATTTAGCCCACTGTTGAGTTGATCCGTTTTTAAGAAGATTCTGAGGGCACTTCATGTGGTCCTGAAGGGCCCCTCGGTGCCCATGGGCACAGCGTTGGTGACCCCTGCTATAGAGTTATCTGTCAATGTTAATCATGGATTAGTTATGAAATAACAGGACTGTTTTCATTAAGGTAGGTTTAAAGGTGAAATTCCGCCTGTATTAGGACGAAGAACTAATACAGAAAATGGTTAATCAATGTTTACATTAAAAGCCTTGAAAACTGGGGGGATTTCTAGAAGACATCCACATTATCCTTTGCTGAGACTGATAGTCTAACCTGGACAAACTGCACTAGCAAAAAACATTTGCACAACTCAGACATAACATCAACTTATTTCTTACCTTCCAGTTAATGGGAATGGGTTCTAAACTGAGATGACAACCACAGTTCAGCTAAATTGGCTTTTCAGCCCAAAGATGCACAATTAACATGATGTTAAGGTTATTTTAAGAGACCAATTTTTAAGAGACAACATTTAGGATAGTAAACTAAGGTTTAAGGTGATCTAAGCCTTTATTTGTTCTTTTAATAGGCAGTACTGGGCTATTTTCACTTCTTTGCTCTTCTTTTCCTTTTTGTCACACCATCTTTTATCAAATTTCTGAGGTAAAAGAAAGCAGTGGGAAGAGGGGGGCCTTGGCAGGCGCTGGGAGCCTCCCTGTTTCTCAGTGTCTTCACACCTCAGATTGTGCTAAAAAGAGAAAAAGGAAAAACAGAAAACACACCCACGTCCTCCCAATCGTATCCTCCTCCACCTCCTCTTTTTCTTCCATCCTCTCTTTGCCTGCAAATATTGGTTTCAACTCCGAAGGTCTGCTCCCACATTTGATCCCAGGCGCTCCCCTCTAGGGATCGAGTGAAGTGGCTTGTGCATGTGCGTGTGTTTCGATGTGTGTGGTAAAGCAAAAAAAGGGAAGAAAAAAAAAAATCAACCTTCGGCGCTCCTTGCTTATCAAACAGTTTCCATAGCAACATCCAAGGATAGTTTAGCAGGTACAGGGAAGCTGGAGCTCAGAGGAGTCGTCGTCACCCGGAGGCCTTTCAGTGAACTGTCTGACACTGACTGGCGGCTGGAGGTCTGATCGAGGCCTGTCGTCTTGTGTTAACGGATCATTTTACAGAGAAGGTGAAGGACACACTCTACGCCGACAGAAGTGGGTGTAAAAAAACTTAAAAATGGCACAAATCCCTCAAATACATCCATTTTACTGAGTACATGTGGAAGAGCTAGTTATAGAATGTTAAAAGGTCCAAACAGTGACTGACTGTTGCGTAGATCGAATGAAATGCTTCTCACAATTTTCAAAGTATGTTATTTTTAAGAAAAATTATGTTTTTACTAAACATGCATGGTGGATGTATTAGTTGCACTGACCTCTAACCTTAATGGATACACTTGATCAAATGCTCCAAACTCTTCAACCTCATCACACTCCTAATATATCCAGGTGTCTAGACTGTGTTAAAATGTTGTCCAGAATGGGGGAAAAAGTAGAATTTAAATGCTTACCCTTCGTTTCTACTTCCACTTGAACCTCAGGTTAATTGGAAACAGCAGATCACTCTACAAATCTGTTTCCATCTCCTCTTTAGCACATTTCCCTTTAAAAAAAAAAAAGTAAAAACCAACCCCAAGGGCACGTAAAACTTTTTTTGCTTTTCTGCAAAACATAGTCTGTTCATTTGAACTTTGCTGTTTCCATTAAGCCCTTCTAATGCAAATCTTCAAAATGCACATGAAAAAATCTTTGGAAACATGTCTATTGTGTCCCCAATAAAGGTGCACATTTTTAAAAACCTGCATAATGGTGTATGAATCTAAGTGGAGCTCTAATAAAAAGCCATCAGTATGACTGAATTAGTATGACTAGAAAAGCAACAAAGGATTTGAATTTATTTTTCATAGATTGACTGTTTTCAAAATGCAAAAAAAAAACTGTCATCGGTGTACCGTATTTTTTATTCTACAAGTTGCTACATTTTTCCCAAACTTCGTATAAACCATGAGGTTAATGACATGAGAGTCAAAATTGGAAATCAAATATGAAAACACAAACTTTCGTTAAGCACAAACACGTGCCAGCAGCAGGCATGGGGAAAACAGCGAATTCACACATTTTGAAATTTATTTGCCACATTAAAGCTGCCAAACCAATGAAGAGACAGCGCTCAACTCTTACTTAGCTGAAATAAAGAGCTGACTAATACATATCTTTCATTAGAAGCTCTTAAGCCGGGCAAACACTGTATTTGAACAAAGACATGTCTGAGCAAACGTGGCTACTACGGTCTCTCAAAATTCACTCACACCCCCGCCATGCTTCTGTGTTTTCATCTGAGAGGAAGAAGAAGAAGAGTCCTTGTTTGCGCACTGAGCGATTTGCCCACGACGGTCGACTGAAAATCAAACATGTTTGATTTTTTCCCAAACATAAAGATTTCTGATCGGAAGGTGGTCGTAAGAGGCTGATCGCCTCTCGTTGCCCCCTATATACTACACGACGCATGACGATAGTCGTGCCGATCTGAAAATTCTCACAGGAATGGAGAGCCTCTTTTTCAAGACCCAACATAACTTAATGTCAAATTCTCACATCCACATCATCCTCTAAGACCTTCCAGTTATTTCATACCAAGAAAAGCTGTTTAGGCATTATACAAGTTGAGGTATGCCTTTTGAATTATAGGTATGCATTTTTTAAAAATAACTTTCAGGGGTTAAGAAAAGCTGTAAGCCAGTGCTGCATAATAGAAGTCCTCCAGACCACTAGGGGGAAATGATCATCAAGTCAGATGGTGCCAGACCTGTAAAAAAAGCCATAAATGGAGGGCTTGCAGAGATCAAGAGTCTGATCTTTTCCAAATAAGGATTGCTAAATTGCACTCGCTAAAGAACATTTTTGCAAGTGCAATGACTAGGCATGTTGCAGATGATATTCACAGATTGCTCATGCAAATGTTAAGATGTGCAAAAACATTTAGCCTCGCTGTATTAAAATGAGCACATTGCATTTCCTACTGACAGTTTGAGAGCATTCGTAGGCTATCTTAAAAATAGTTATTTAAAAATAGTACATGTATAATATAATTTAGTGTAGTTAGTCAAGCGACCTGTGTTAAAATCGCCTCTAATTGGAATGAGGTGGGAATACCAGAGCCGAGTTACATGATAGTGATGATTACATGATACCATTGAGTACAACGTACGGACGTCAACACACCGCGCCAGTAGTGTTTGATTTAACAAGCCGAAACAGCTGTTTACATTCTGTGAACATGACGCACCTCTGGAAAGATTGATTAAGACAGATAAAAGAGCGATAAAATAAAGCACACTTACTACGCCCTGGCTTCCTTAAACATTGCTCTCCAGTTACCGGTAAGTTTTATATTAAAAAGGACCCTTTGCACAGTTTGCATGCACTGCCCTCCGAACTGCAAACGCAAATCACTTTGCACCTTCTTTAAAAAATGTTCAAGGGAAATCCTGTTTGTTCCCTCCAAGTTTCCTTAGCATAGTCACCCTGTTTATATTTTCTGGTCCATCACTAATTTCCATAGAAATTAATTCATAGTAATGTCTACAGTCTGGTCTTAAAGGAATAGTACACCCAAAACATGATTAGCCTTCATTTTCTACTCACCCCCATGCTGAACAACACTCTGGAGTNTGAGTAGAAAATGAAGGCTAATCATGTTTTGGGTGTACTATTCCTTTAAATGTGTTGACGATCTTTTGTCCCTCTAGTGGTGTGGGGCGCCTATGCAGACCTAGTTCACAGCTTTTTTATAGCCTCAAATAGTTTTTCTACATGCGTTCTTTGCATTCTTTTTGTCCATTAGCCTCATTTACGTGTTCACAATATTTTTTCACTTTGTTTCTCTCAATTTTCTATGATTGTTGCATTTTTTCCTTTTTGGCATTTTTTATGTGTTAGTCAAACTATTGTATTTGCAGCACTTTTTGTATTGGCTGGATAATTATGCATTTACATCACGTTTACTGTGTAAGGTGGAACCCCCAGATTTAAAACAGGAATGCAAATTGACTAGAAATTATAAGAAAACACCGGTCCATTGCTGTTAACCACAAAAAGCAAAATGCATGAATAAATACCAAATCCCGATATATAAATTCAGACTAGAAAATAACTTGTCTGAATGGATTGCATTTCTCTATATAGTCAATATTTACCTTAAATTAGTGAATGTGCTTGTGTGTTGCAGAGAGATGGAGCATAACAGCCGCCTATGCAGGGCTGAGTCTGCACAGTGCATACATCACAGACAAAGGACGCCCCAAACACTGACAGGTCCAGTAATTGCCTTCAGCCGATCATAAAATTGCATGAATTGCATCAGTCTTGCCTCGCTGATCGGGGGGAGGAGTCGAGGGGGGTGCGGCCCATCCTGGGTTTGAATGCCCAGTGCGTTACAGTGCAGCTTCAGTTAATTAAAACCCAAGCACTCTGTGCATAGCAATGCCTCAAACACTGCTGGCTCTGGCTGAAAGTCAACTGCACAAGAGAATTCCTGGTTATTTGCGATATCCTCATCCTTATTTCAGACAGATTCTAGTCATCTCCAGTCATCTTCTCTCTGCAAACGGATATTTCCAGGATTGAATTAGATTATCCACCTTTAACAACATAAGAGAGGAGTTGGGCACGATTCCCCTATATATGCGAGATATTAAGATTTATCAGAAAATGCTAATGCAAATAAAATGTACACTCACAGTTGTGATTGACTGAGTGTAGTCAACCATACACAGCACAGAATATGACTTTGAATCACCTAAAATCCATTTCAGACAGCCTTTATATTCAGGAGCCAATATTAGCATTCACAGAGCCGTTACGCCCAAAACAGCTGTCTGGTGTTTGATCTGAGCTGATCGATACTGAGCATCAGAAAGCGAGCGGCTCGGCTTCAGTCTGCATCATCTTGATTTATCAGAACCGAACTTAATCTGTCATTTTCACGTGGGACGAGGAGCACATTTATTTTGTCTAATTTATATTCCTTCACATATTTAGTGATTCAGTTCAGCTGTTCAAGCAGCATTGATGGATGGCCCTATGTTGACCTGCAAAAAATATTTACATTATGTCCAAATACATTTCAAATATCAGTGACTGACTTCATGAGTTCAAACAACAACAAAAAATATTTTGAAAGGATGTTTTTTTGTTTGTCAATATGCTCTATCTAGAACTCCTCAAAGGGAAAAGTTTTAGTTTCAACAGGTTTCATTTCGTAAAAAGTCCTCTTTGAGGAACCTTTGCTATCCAATTATTAATCAAAGAAATAATCAACAGATTATTCAATTTGAAAACTAATTGTGAGTTGCAGCCCTTCTCCTTTTTCTTTGCAAAACGTCTCAGGACCAAATGATTTGGATCAGCTACCAACATTTACCACTGATTGTTGCAATTAGATAATCTTACATTTAGGCCACTGCATTTCAGCTCTGGCTGCTTTCCTTGTTATTAAGCTTCACTGCCTTGCATTAAACTTTAACAATCCATACCTACCTAACATTCAACAAGCTAAAAAAGTATTGAAGATTGTTGCTGTCATATGATCAAATAAAAAAGACACTAAGAATAAAAAATGCACATTTCTGATAACTATGGCGCTAAATTGTCCTCCATAGATAACATTTGGTTGGATGTTTTATATCTTTTTGGAAAGAGGTTAATTTAGCTTCTCTTCTTAGATTTTCCATACTTAATTATTAAATAAAAAATTGTGTATCTGAATCAGTATTAAATCAATCAAATGATGCGATTTTGCGTCAAAAAAAGAAGGTCGAATCAGTCTATCAAATCAATTTGAAAACAAAGAATACAAAGATAAATCGTAAAACTGGTATTTTTCTTATTTACCACAGTAACAATGTTAAAAAAAATCCTCCTGTGAATTTTTACACTTATTAACCAAGAAATCTTAGAAGAAAAAAAGATTAGTCTTTATATCAGAACCAGGTCCAGCAGTACTGTGTCCAGTCGGGAGGAATTCAGACAATACAATAGAATTATGCTAAAAAAAATAAAAAATTAAAGGTTAAATGAAGCTATTCAGCATCTAAGCTTCTCTTCCTGCTGTCTACACATCTCACCCACAGCTTTCTTTAATTGCCTGTCATAACACCTGATTCAGTCCTAATAATAAACTCATCTCTCCTGGCAGGTATTTTCCCCCTAAGCCTTAAAAACAGCAATTATCAAACTGCTGTTTGAAAACATCCATTTGGACGAGTTATTATTATAGACCCATCCTAAATCTTCCACTCATCACTAAGATTATTTGAAAAAGCACCTTCCTAACAATGACAGGGCACTTTGACGTCTTTCACTCAGGCTTCTTCTGTGCATCATGGTATATTACTGGAGGGAATGTAGAACCATGTCTGTATGCTGGTTCAGCACTGGACTTGTTTAAACCCTACTTGGAGAACAGGGACTTTTATGTGTCGGTAGGTAACTTTACATTAGAAACCACATAAATCATAAGTGGGGTTCCCCATGGCACATCTTGGGGCCCCTGTTATTTAAAATCTACATGCTTCACTTTGTACAGATTATAATAAACAACAATATAAGTTACTTTATATGCGGATGATTCTTAGCTCTACATGACATTCACATAATGTGACTATGAACATGTGACTATAAACACATTCATATTCTGGCTAAATGGGAGCCAACATGAGGCAGAGACCCTGACAACATAACATTAAATCAAAATATGTTGATGAGATGCGCTTGCACAATAAAAAAAAAAACAATAAGTGACTGTTTTTTTTCAATCAGTTTTACTTTAATCATGATTTTAAAATTAAGGTGTTTAGCTTTTACATTTAGCTGGATTGAAATTATGCTTCTCATCTGCTAGATCAGGGTTTTTGCAGTTCCACAGTAGAAAATGGTGCTTTTTTAAGACCATTTTTTAAAGAGTGGAATAATAAATATGGTCTAGAACCGTCACTCTGGCATCCCCAGAACCAAACATGGAGAAACAGGATTCAGTTCTTATGCACTGAATATCTGGAACAAACTCCAAGGTAACTGCAAAAACACTAAAATTATGAGGTGTTTTAAGGAGTTGCATTTGCATGTTTTATTGAAGCTATTAAGTCGACGTTTTGTTTTGTATTCATGTAAAACACTGTGAATTATCTTCTTTCTAAATTGTTATGAAATAAACTTTATTCATACTCTCTCTCAGAAGTCCTATGTAGCTTCTTTAAGGGTTTCTCCCGGTATTTTCCTCTATTTAACCCAATCCATCTCTTTAGGAATACAACCATCTTATGGAATGCATTCCCACAGTATGATGAAGCCGCTTCCTTTCCTAATGAAGTGCATTTTTACGTTTCAATCATATGTTTAATTTTTATTGTTTAATTATTATATTTGGATGTTTCTTACTTCAAGCTTGCTTTAATCTTTTCTACAGTTTTCTCTCTAACCCTGCAGTGTTCTCTGACTTTCATGATGCCGTTTGTTGACTAATGCTCTAGTGAATGACTAAACCTCAGAGTCCTTTAGAAAAGGGCTGTATTCATATAGTTTTACAGACTACATAAAATAAAAATAAATCACGTGACTTCCAGTCAATCAGCAGCATTATTTTGGGCCGCTTCTTGAGGAAAGTTGTAATTTAGTCAAATTTATATTGTTAGATGTGGTGGTGAGAAAGAGAAAGAGAGGAGGATCGGGCTGAGTAGGATTTGCTTTAACTGACGGCTTCTTGAAACTATTTAGAATGGATGAAATGATCATTCAGCTGTGGGGGGAAACACATTACAGCCCCTTCAGGTAACCCCCTGCCTCCAAAGCACTGTAAATCAGCAGCCACTAGAGCAACACTTTTCTTTCCACACCACAGCTTTTTGTGTCTATTCACATTTGCAATAAAATACACTGGAGTGAAGCTAAAATACAAAACGAATAAAGGTTTAGTTTTTTCAAGGAAAAGATCATATTTATGTGTAGAAACTTACTGGAGGTCAGAGAGGGAGTTTCCTCCAGCCTTCTGAATGAAGCCTTTGTGTCTCCATCCAAGCAATCAGATGTCTATTCAACCTGAATTACTGAGCTCCAATAGGCAGGCTATTCCTTGAAATAATGCATTAAGTTAAAACTGTAATATTAATTTTGTTATAAATAAATGTGAATTAATCTTTTTCTGACAAAACTTATTTTAAATTATGCTACAAAACGTGCATGTGCAAAGTGCATGCTCTCCAAGTTTGATATAAAAGCTACATAAGCAATGCTAAATATTCTATGATTACTTAGAGGCTATTTAACTTTTTTTTATCAGACTTATCAAATAATTTAAATTTTTTTCACAAGCTCATTTTTTAAACCGAATTGCCTGTTGAGCTAAAGTAAACTTTTAAATTTTTTACTTTTAACTTTTTTAGTTAACAGTTTAAGCCTTAAACTGTTAACTAAAACCTTAAACTTTAAGGTAACTTCTCATAATTTTAAGGATGAAACCCCTTTGTAGGCGACTATCATCCAAAAATTAGTCACTGAGAGGGGAGCAGGGATTTGTTCGACGCGCTGAATCCAAGGAGGAAACATAAAGCTTTACTGCAGTAAGGGATGTTTATTGTACCCTTTTTCTGTGAAGCATTGTATTACAGGTAGATTTGCAGACTTATTTTGCTTTACACTTGCGGTCAACAGAAATATCGGCACCCTGCCTTAGCCTCTCTCTGAATCAAACAAACAAAAAGCCTCAGAGCAGATCCAGGTGATATTGATTAGACAATCACTCAGCTCCAGACACATGCAACGCCCACTTATAGCTCCACCCACACATGCCCATACATACCTTTAACACATGCACCCTACCCTTAGAGACATGACAAAAATGCATCCTTGCCTCTACACCCTTATCCTGTTAATCTGTTTTCAAAAAATATATCTTAGCTTGATTTGGTAAAACATGTGGGCTAGAAACACAAGTACAGAAGCAAAAACATCTAAGTTCCTTTAAACCAATGGTTCCCAAACCTTTCTTGTTGGGCCTCTCTTTGATTTAAAGGAAGGTTTATGCACTCTACCCCGACAGCTGAATAAGCAAAAGTACTTTTTTCAGAGTGTAATCCTTTTATTTTTCAACTGTTTATATTATTCTTTAACAGAAATGGAAATTTAAAAGAATACATTATTATCATATTTTTTTAAATTGAGGGACTAATAAAAATAATGGGGAGCGTTTGGATTCATCAGTTCAAAGTTCATCTCTATGGAATGAACTTGAGTGAGTGAATAAAATGTTTATCCATCTTCTACTTTGATAATAGTATTTAAACATTGCCTAGGTTTTTAGAAACCATTTGTGTAGGCAAAAATAAAAACTCAAACCTGGTTTATTTTCTCCCTAAATTCTGCTAAAATATCATCTCTTTCTTGTGAATTGGGTACATCTTCTCACCATCCTTATTACTGCCAGACTTTATTCATCACCTGCTTATGCCTACAGTAATATTCTAGGGCGACTTTCATTTAAATTTGAGCAACATGAAGATCTTACTTTGGATCCTGAAATGCAACCAATACAGGAAACATTTTCTCTTAATTTCACCAAATATTTTAGCAATTTTCCACCTATTTCTCCAAATCTTGGATTTATTGTAGTTCTCCAGACTATAGTGTTAATTATGCCTTGAAAAATAATAATGGGGGTGCAATAAAAAGAAAAAAAACCCATTGAAATCCAGCAAATACCTCATAATAGGCTTTTATTTTCTTACCCGAATACACTTTTTATGGTCTTCTCTCTGTCATAGTACAGATAACAAAAAGACGAACGCTTTGCCGCCAAACAAAAGCAACTGCTCTTTTTTTATTCAGTGAGAAAGACAAAAGACTTATTGACAGGCATGTTAAAGAAGAGCACTTCTTTTGCTGGGTTTTGTAGCTTTTAAGCAGCGACTAATAGGGAGCCTTGGGCAGCTGTCTTTTTCATGTATTTCTGTAACACTGCACAATTTATAGGTAATGAAACCCCCCCACTGTGTCCTTGAAAAGGATATTTTCCCCAGGAAAGAAAGCACAAGTGTTTTTTTCTTTTTTGTTTGATGTAATTTAAGGAAATAAACATAAATCGACAAATAAATCAAAACCAGACTGAACACCCCTTGAAGAGCGATGTGTTTGTGCATTTTGTTATCCCTTGTAGCATTTATTAAAACAAAGGCTTCCCTGCAACCTTTGACTATTATTTCCATGGCAACCGCATGTATTGGTGGACTTCAGATTTCAAGATGCTGCTCATATTTCAAGGAGGATCAAAAGCGAAGCATGACTGAACAGGACAAGCATTTTAAAAACGAACCCAAAAATAACATGTGTTTGTTTCTGAGGTGGATTTGCTGAGCATCGGAGCAGGAGGGCAGATCATTAGGGAATCAATCAAATGTTCAAGCTTCACAATACCGGGGAAAATATGAGAACGTGAGTCAGAAGACCAATTTATTTGACCTGAAAACAACATGATAGAGAGCAAGCAACATGGCAAACAGGTCAGTAATAAAGTATGGGGTTATAAAACAATATCCCAGGTACAAAGTGAGTTGTTATATTTCTGTAAGAGAATATTTTTGCAGGTTTTTTTGTTCAGACATGATTTTTTTTTCACGATTTTAATTTTTTCTACATAAAGTTTTTCACATTCATAAATTTCTTATATTTTCTTAGACAAATTGCATTATTTTTTAATTGTTGTCACTTCAAGCACCATAAAAAAATTGTACAAAAAAATGTAATTCTTGATAGAAACAATTCAACCAGATCATACAGTCAGATTGGTTAAAAGTTTTCTAATAAGGAAAACGAGCTGATTGCATCGACTCATTGACTCAAAGGCAATCCCTCACACTAAGCAGGCTTGTGGCGACGGTGGGGAAGAAAAACAACATCCATAAACAAAGGCGTTGATGGCAGCAGCACAGTTCATATTTCTCTCAAGGATGGGGTCACAACCAAACAGGAACAGACCAGATGAAGCTACGCTGATGAGGAAAAACAGAAACTTCAGAGATTGAACTAACAAATACTGCAGAATTGGAGAATAGAGATATAATGAAGCAGAATAATGAAAAGGGGTCCCTATGTCCTCCAGCAGTCTAGGTCTAAAGCAGCATAGCTACTGTATAAAGTTAGCTCAGGATGCTTCTTTGCTCCTAACTCCAGAGGAAAGCCCGCCCTCAGAAATGAAGATAAATGTGATCTACATGAAATCTACATTAAAAAAATATTTGCATTTCATAAAAACCTGAAAAAATTACTTTAAAAAATGAAATTAAAATCTGAGAAAACAGCAAAGGTTACTCAGTTTTTCATAATTTAATTTAAAGAATCAATATTCTTCCAATTTGCATTTACAAAATTTGGTTTTTATTTGAAAAAAATAATGGAACAAAATTCACTCCATAGAGCTGCAGAGATCGACTTAGAACTGCTGAATCCAAATATGCTCAATTTTTTTTATTTTTAGTAGTGAAAGTTTTAAAAATCTGGTCATGATCCAACATCCTGTTTACCAGTTTATGTCATCATTACCATATTTATCTCCCAGTCAAAACAGTTTTATCTGATTTAAACACTATTCATAAAAAAAGAAGATTTTTTATGACTAAGCATTTGTGATTTTCTTTCCTTTGTAGCGGTTCCAGCTCGATGGGCTGAAATCAATATTTACAGAATAGAATTAGTTCCTTAATGTTCTCAAATCCAGAGACAGAACGAGCGGAGGGACTTTAAACTGATTACTCCCCCTGTCAGGAAGTGAAGTGATTGACTCTGACTGCTGATGCGAAGAACTGAAAACAAAGAGCCAAACTTCAGCGTCTGATCGACAGGATCCATTTACTGTTCTGTCTTTTTGTCTCCGCTCTGTCTCAGATTAAGCCGTGCAGAAACAACAGTCAGCAGATACAGAAATACTCGTTCAATTCATATCAATATCAAATATGAATAATTAAGAATTGGAAGCAATTTATATGTTTTTTGTTTGTTTTTTTGTTTGTTTGTTTTTTTAATTACACAAAATGTGAACTATACATACAGCCCCTTTTTACTCTGATACCCCTATGAAGATTCAAGTGTAAATAACTTTAATTAGAAAGAAGAGGATTTAAAAAAAAATCGATCCATCTGTGCTTCATTTTATCATTTTATATCAGTAGAAAAACAACTTTCTGTAAAGGTTAAAGCTGGATTAAGTCATAAAACTGGGGGCCAATAACAATATTTATTTCTGCACAATAGATTATTCCAGTATTTATTGTGGTAAACCAGAAGTTCACAAAGTGGGAAGGCTTGAGATATGGGTTCAAAGGTGGTTTTTGCATTCATTATGATGAGGCTTTAGTATCGCAAAGATACATTATGAGATAAATAAAATGTGAATGTCCCAAACCAAAATGAATAGATGTCCCATTAGGTAGAGGTGACATTTATTTATTTATCTAATACATGATAAATATATAACTTAATTATAAAATTTACAATTAAATATATTAAATAATGAATAATAATTAGATGTAGTGTGTATCACTTATTTTTTGGGGGTGTCACAAGCTGAAATGTTAGGGAACCTGTGTGATAAACAACAATATTGCTAATTGGAGACCATTTAAAATAATATAATAAAAAATTGAATGACAATATAAAAACTCGCTTTAAATAAACTATTTTTGGACAAACATTTTACATTGGAACTGAAGGAATCTTCAAAACACATCGACAAAACTAAAAAATGATCAGTGAAAAGGAATCTCAGTCTCAGTTAACTAAAAATGCACTTTAATAACAACCAAGCAAATACAAAAAGAATAAAAATGATGATAAAAGACAAATAAACTGCACAAGCGAAATGGTAATTAAAATGGATTATGCAGTCTTTGTCAGCTAAACCTGCATTTAAGAAAATCTAAATCCTTAAGCTCAGACATGGAAAAAAGACAAAACTGATTATGCTAAAAAAAAAAATAAATATTTTAAAGTAACTAAGCACTAAATAAATGAGATTAGAAGCCGCATATCCTTTAATGTCCTAGATCAGAATCTAGACAAAGACCAGGAAGCAGCACTTTGAGTTTTAAGCTTTCAATAAAGTTTCTTAAGGCAAGGAGACACGGAAAAAAACTGAGGACCTGATGAACTCAGATAACTGAGGCTGTGTTCGATTTCAGAAGCTGCATCCTCCAAGAACCCGGGATACCTGGACCGGGCCCTTCGAGGTCTGTGAAAATAAGGAGGCCAGAAGAGTTTAGCTATGGATTCAAACAGGTCCAGCATTCCCCAGCTGCCCCTCATTAAGCATAAGCTCTGTCGGCAAGCAACTGTTACAGTTGATGCAACAATCAGGCAAAAAAGGCATCTCTGAGGAGCTTCAGCAGCAGTACCATCATCGCAGATATCAGTCCCCACAGTGCACAGATATTACAATCTGTGCTTAAATGTCAGTCAAACCCATTTGCATTGGAACAGATAAAACCTTTCAATAAACCAAACTTTACCCGCCGCATGTCTGACTCAATAAACATTTAAATGAACTATTTCCATTAATTTCAGATGGAACTATTCACATACTTGTATCATATTAAACTGCACTTATAATATCCCCAGCTGTTCTTCACCATTTTCCTTTTTCATCTGAGCTAGGAGCAGCCGGCTTGCTTGGACTCGCAATGAATCATGGGATACCCAAGGCTACGTAGGATACACCGGACCGCTGTTTCCAAACGGGAGAAAGAAGTCTGTATTTTGTAGATCGAACATCATTCTTTAAATCCGAACAAGCCATGCTGCAGACGCAATCGGACAACAAATCTGGCCTTAGGAGGACGCAGCCGCCGGATTTTAACTCACCCTTTAAGTAGATGGCAAAAAAATGAGGAAACAGGTGCTGACAATAAACAAAGGGTTTGGGGCGAAATGGTCTAACAGGGAAAAACACTGAATGGAAAAAAGTAAGAATGAATCCAACAATCCTTGAATAACAACTAGAGAAAGTCAAGACCAAACCAACAAACAAGACTAAGATGGAAAACCCCAAACAGCAAACAAAAACAGATTACGACTAGACCAAAATGCATATTCTGCTAAAAAGCTTAGAGACAATGTTTAACAAATTAGTTTTTTATTAGCAAAATAAAGTGTTGCTTTATACATGTCCTGTAATGTCATGTTACCATTTTATATTTTTTTGAGTTCAGAAAGATTTTACATGTTTTTATCATTAATTTCAGCTGATATACTAAGGGTGATTCAGACACCTCTGTTTGTTTGTTAGCCGAACGCCTGTGTGAGCTCCGATGCAACAGTTATCAGCTGACGCTATTCTTCACAAAAGTCACACCCGTGAGCGAGGACTACATTTAGCTCCGTTTTTACAGAAAGGTTCTATGCGTTCATCTTTTAATTTAGCTGATTTGACAAGGGCTTCGGTATTAGTTCTACATGCTTGAAAGGAGGCACCAGCATGCACTTTGTAACTTATTTAGTGCAGCAATAGGTGGGTGTCAGGACTCAGATTGTTGGACCCAGAATTCAGGCAGAAAGACTAAAGTTATTTATAAAAGTTTTTATTGACTGCTTGGAAAATCAAATCTGAGGGTCAGCAGCTAGGTATGACTAAATGGCCCGAACCTCTGTAAAGGGGAAAATGCAGGTTAGTAACCATGTAACTGATGGATGACGATAACGAGCGTGTGTGTGTCACTAATAACCTGGTTAGGAAGTTCAGTCTGAGCCCAGAGAAGGAGTGAAATCCAGTCGGATGACTTTCCGCAGCATGTGGTGGACGCTGCTCAGAGAGTTCCAGAAGCTGGAGAAAAGAGGGCTGCAGAGCCAGCTGATGGGCAGAAGCCAGCAGACGAGGAAGAGCAGGAGTTTCCGGACGGAGAAGCCAAAACCGGTGTCAGCGAGGTAGCAGAAGTCCAGGCCAAAACATAAAAAATCCGAAGAGCTCCAGAAGGAAAATTCGAGACGGGGTTGGGAGACAGATGCAAGGTTGTAAGCAGGCAGGATCCAGCAGTAGTCTGAAGACAGGTCAGGCAAACAGATCAGAACAGGGGCAGGCAGGCTCTGGGGTCTGGGAGCAGAAACTAGTCAGGTTCAGGCAATCAAAGTAACAAACAAACAGTCTCCTTGTCTGAGTTGAGTAGGTGAAGCTGGAGGATGGCCATGGAAGGAGGTATAATACTGCAGTTAATTTGAGCTGCTGAGTAAAGTAGCTGCAGCGCCATATTGGTAAGTTTATTTAATTTTTTTCATGTATCTGTTGTTCTGTTAAGTAGTTGAAAAAGGTGAGTAGTTTTAGCTTTGCCCTCTCACGCACAACTTATATGAAATTTCATTCATTTTTAATTAAAGCAAAGGGTTACACAGAAGGAAATGCTTAATTACTATAAAAGCATGAAAACAGTTACTTTCCTTTATAGCTCTAAGAAATAGAACACTAAGACCAATGTACTGTTTCCCAATGGAACAGAATTTGGACCTAAAGAAATAATTATAAAAGACCAAAGAAAAATCTGTACCACTTGGGTTTGATACAACAATACCCACTTTCTTCTACAAAGATAACTTGATGAACTGAGCTCATTTTTTATTTATTTATTTTTGTAAATATTAGGGAATAATCTGGAATTCCTGGAAGTTTAATAAAGAACGGATTAAGATGCAATTGAAAAAATGTAACTGATTAAACGTCCCTCTCTCAGTTGTCTGCGGACATCCAATATGGCTGCCGAAGGGTCTCTTGCATCTTCCTGACAGCCTGCTTATTGCCTCCATCCATTTAGGATTACATTATTTCTCTGCAAGTTAACATGCAGGCTGTTTCCGTTACCTTGTCAAGATGTTTTGACAGGTTCCTGCTCCCCAGCTCTAAAGCTCTGGCGCATGAATGAACATAGTGGTGTGGAACTATTGACATTACGTGGGATTTGTAGATGGTGTGTTATTTCCCAGGGGGCCTCTCCCTGTGTTTTCTCTGAAGCAAACAAAGCTTTGCGAATGAAGTTCTTTTGACATCCGCAATACCTCGTGACAAGCAGTGGGCACGCTCTGCCAATTCTGGATAAGCCTGGACCCCATCGCTGCTGTGAGGAGTACTGTTGGGCTGCTTATGTGTGTGAAGGGAATGGAAGAAAGAGGAAAAAAAAGGAAGTGTAAAGACAGTGCCAGAATCAAAGAGATATAACGATCTTTTTTTCCCTCCCTCTTCATTAATTACCCTGTATAAAGCAAATATGGGAAGCTGTACTGTAGCCCAAAACCGTCAAGACTTCTAAACATCTGAAGTTTTCTCTTTTTATGCAAAGAGAATATTTGATTTCCAAACACTGTCAGCTGGTAAAGGGGGAATCGCCTGCTGTTGCTCTGAGGGTAACAAGAATTTCCTTTTTGTACTGGAAAAAAAGCTCTGTTTGATTTCTTTCTCTTTTTTTCTCAGTAAGACTGTCACTCCTGGTTCACAAACAGATCTTTTGTATTAAGGTTCACCTTCTTTAAAGGCCCCGGTGTGTTTAAGAAGATAGATGTGGCTTTAGAGAGCAAACAACTAAAATGGATTTAAAGAATGCACTTGGGTTTAAAGAGGTCTACCAGTTCTATCTGTCTGTCTAAACAGAAACTAGGTTAACTGCTGGGATTTCTACAAAATTTACCTCAATTAGGTGTCTGTTTCTCTCACCTGAACTCATTTGCCATAATTTTTCCATCCATCCATCTTCTCCCCCTTATTCTGTCAGGGTCGCAGTGGGATCAGTTTTTCCAAAGGTTTAAAATTCAGTTAAGGCAGCATTTAATGAAATTTTAGATCTCAAAAAGTACAGAAAGTATCTACAATTTAAAAAAATTAAGTAATTATACCATTGCAGTTTTCCAGAATGAATGCATAATAAGATGAAAAGCAAAACCCTGGTCTACCTTTAATTGTCTGCCTGATCTGTGACTTCATAAAAGCCTGAATAGAATAGAACAGAATAGAAAAGAATAGAAAATCCCTTTATTGTCCCAAAATGGGGGAATTCTATATAGTGTTAACTTGTTGACTCATCTGGTAAAAGCCTAACTTTGGAGGTAATAATGAAACCTATGAACATTTTCTCCACTTAAAAGTAAAAAAATTATGCATGGTATGTCATTATTATTATTAAACCATGATATTGACTTTCAAGGTCATAATTATGATATATAAAGTAAGAAAGATAAGATTAAAAGTCATAATTTTACATTTTAAAGTACATAATTATAAGATGCCTTTAAAAAGTCGAAATTATGACTTTAATTTACATAATTATGACTTTTAGGTCACATTTATTACTTTAAATCTAATAATTATGTCTTTAAAAGTCACAATTATGACTTTAGGTTTCATTATGACATACCATGTGACATTTCTTTTACTCCTAAGTGGGAGAAATGAGCTTCCATAGACCAGAGTAACACCATATTGGAAACGTACTAGTTAGTAAAAGTATTGCATTTGTACAGTTCCCAGAATTCTTAGCATAAGATATAGACTATTGTTCGAGTGGAGGAGAGCTATATATCTATAATACATTAATAGTATAAACCTAAAAGGTACAGAACATGTTTAATTGTGCATTTATTGTACCAATAAAACCATATGTACACAAGATATGTGAAACCTTTTAGATATGCATAAAACACATTATTAGTTTTTCATAATAAGCACTTATAAAAAACATGATTAAGTCTGTATATTTAGGTTGCAACAGTTTAGTTTGAAAAAGTGGTTCTCGTACTGATACCGTTAAAAACGGTAAATGCTTCAAAATATATGTGTAGAGATTTGCATTTTCACAGATCTATTCCTGTAAATGATACATAACATGCTCAACAAAGATGAACAGCTGTTGTCAATCTAATATCCTTTTTCATGAGTTGGTTAATATGTGCTCTGTTTAAAGTGGGATCTGGCATAAATGGGGCCTCAGTTGTCCTTCCTGCCTGGAGCCATGGTGTCTAGAAACGGCTCTTGTTATTGCTGAGGGATTGCTGTGTTATTTGAGTCGCTTTTGCGTAGACCCCTGGCAGTGGCACGCATGTGCCAGCGTACATGAAGAATTTATAGCTTTTCTTTGGGTACATGAGATCCTGAAGGCATGAGGAGACACAGGTATTATTTCAGAAACAGGGTTTTTACATTTTAACCCAAAAAGTAAAATCTATCAAAACAAACTCTGCAACACTCTCATGAAAGACATTAAAGATACAGAATCTGCCAGAATAAAACAACTCACATAACAGACAATTGACACTAAAAGGATTTTTTACACACTGGCTGGGCAGTCTGTTAAGGTGCCATGGATTTACACAGTATCCCCATGCAAACCATGTGGGAAAGGGCAGGAAAGCGGCCAGCAGTGAATGCCATGCGGTGACGGCCGGCGTTCACTGCTCTGCTCTAACCTGCTGCTACTCCATAGAACTGAGGTGTTGGTAAACAGCGGTACCACATGGAGAGAGGGCAAGGCGGTTTTTCGTACGTCAGGCATACGCTGGCTAAACCGTCAAGGTGTGACAGGGACTTTACCTCAGCACAGGTGCTCCATGTGCGGGTAGAGCTACAAAAACTACTGCGGCTTACGACCAATGTCAAGATGAACCAAAGCAATCTATTTTTTCAGCGATTCTGGGGCTTTTTTTTAAATACAGATGTCTCCCCAATCCGATTAAAAAGTTGTGCTTAGAGAACAATTTAGCAGCACTCTGTAATGTTACGTGGGCATTACCCTTGATAATGTAATGTTACGTTATCAAGGGTAATGCCCACTGTTCTACTCAATACCAGCAAACAGGAATGGCAAAATGTTATGCAATAACTTTATATCAGGACACGAGCGCATCACAAACGTCTGCTGGGATGGCGACTTCAGCGGCCATAATAAAAAATAATTCTATCTTAAAAACCAAATCTATACATGACAGTTTAACCTGCACAAATCAAGCAGCACTGAAAAAATACATGATTTTATTCAAACCAGAGTTACTAAATGGATGGTTTACCTGCGGGTTGGAAATAAAAAAATATCTTTATTATCTCTGAAACAATAATAGCACAGATCTTCCTTTTTTATATTAATTATAATTTAATTTTTGCAAATTATGACTTAATCTACAGAAACCTGCAATAATGAAGCACTAACCATTCAGTCTTTTTGCTTTTATTGTTTCACGTCGGTGGAGGTGTCAGCTTCACGCAGCTGAAGTTCCTCCGATTAGATGGCGCAGTCCATTCAGTAAACTCCTCACATTCAGACCAGCCTTAGTCTGAAAGCACCTTTAAACACAATAGGGGTGACTAGACAATAGACAATAACACAAAACAGTTCAGTTTGTTAATACGGGAAAAAAATGAAAACCAACAAACTTCAGTTAATAAACTCATAATTTAAGCACAGAATTAAACTTAAACAGAAGAAACAGTAGAATTCCTTCACTCTTATAGAAGCTGGTGGTGCAGTCCAATTAGCCGTTGCTGTCATCTTGGTGAGGGCAAAACTTTCAGATTTCCCCTGCTTGAATTCATAACATGCTTTATCTTGTCTCTTAATTTGGATGTAAAGAATGTAAAAATGTCACATCTTGATTTTAACATTTTGGGGGTTTTATTCAACCAACTCGCTTTTCAGCAGAGAACAGCTCTTTGCTCTGACATATTAACATTACGACAAGAATACACTCTAAAACACACACTGGAGATTAGATTAGTCAAGTAAGATAAAAGATTATCCATTATTTATGATGAGAATAATGTTGCAGGGATGGAGAGGGGCTTCATTTTTAGGTCAGTGAAGAGTACTTTCGAAATGCAGCAAAAATGTTCTCCCACTCATCACTGAAGAGAGGAACACTGGAATCCCATTTCTTTACGGTGGGGGTGTTACAGCTTTACAAGAACCATCCTAGTCCATTATTGCAGCCTCTCTGTTTATAGCTCAGATAGAAACTAAAAGGGGCATCGTAAAACATCATCGCTGCCACATCGATCCAGTTTTATCCACCGGCTGAATGACCTGGACACCAGCAGCGACCATCAATCAGTGGTGAGGGGTTTTAGTGAAGGTGTCACTTCATCTCGGCTTGCCAGCTTAACAGACTGGAGCTTTTGGCAGTGGATGATCAGAGAGATTTTTCAAACCTTCATATTTTATTTTTTTGCTAGTTGATAATGTATGCTCCTTTTCATGAAGTCCAGACACGCATACAAACTCTAGGGTGTTTTTGCATGCATACTCCTTGCAAAGTGTATTATTCATCATTTCTGTGGTCTAAACCCAAACCCCTCAACTTAATTTGCAATTTAACACCAATGCCCCCCCCCCCAAATAAAAATAAATAAATAAAAATAACTACATCGCATAAGGATTAAGAGGCAGCAAAACAAGTACACTTATGTGCATATACTCCATATTCCTGACATTTTGAAACATTTTTTCTGATAACTACTGGCAGAAATATCTTCTTTCTGCCACAGTTTTGTGTCTTCCCCTTTTTTAATCTAATTTATTTTACTTTTGTTAGTGTGCCTATAGTTATATAGGAGGTTTTGTAATTGCAACTAAGCATAATTTGTTCATCATTTAAACTCTGAAAACTTAAAATAAATATTAAAAAAGGTGTGCCTAATAGCCTTTTGTTTTTGTTTTCTTCTCACTTATTCTGTTATTTTTATACACTTTTCTTAAGGTCCATATTTGTGCAACCACTTTTTGGTATAATCTTTTGCTGCTGCAAAACCCCACAATTTTCCAATTGTGGGACAGTACAGGAAATTTTTATTCTATTCTATTCTATTCTATTCTATTCTATTCTATTCTATTCTATTCTATTCTATTCTATTCTATTAATGCTTGGACACCATAGAAATATTTGACCAGATATTTCTTTTTACGTTTGACCTCCAAAGTAAAGTAATATAATAAACACATTTTGTGTCCAACAAAAAGGCAACTTGCTGAATCAAATTTTTAAAGGTTTCCACCTGTTCACTCCATAAATATATGAGCTACGGTATGTAGCTCATATATTTATGGAGTGAATTTTGTTCCATTATTGTTGCAGGCAAAAAACACGTTTTGCCAATGGAAACTTAGAACAAAGCAATCCAAACATTTAACTTTGGAAAAACCTTCTGAAGCCAAAATCAGAAAAAGGTTTTGAGAGAAACTTTTAGTTTGTTTTTGTTGTTTTTAAATATAAAAAAGTCAACGTATTTAATTAATTTATTTTTTCTCTGTTTTATATTTTCCCATTGTATCTTTTCTAATTTTTTTTAATTTTTTTTTTATTGAGTTATTGAAAAATTTATCGATTTTGTCCAATTAAAATGTTGCGTAAAACCAAAAATAATACATCTTCACTCTTCAGTTTAGAGGAAAGCCTCAGAACTGATGGAAATGTGATCTGTAAAACATAGTATTAAAGTAATTTAAAACTAAAACATGAAAAGGATTTAAAATTAAATTATTTGATAAAAGAATCTGGGTTAAAAAAAACAACAAAAGTTTGGTTTTAGTTCTTTTGATCTTTTGAGCTTTTCACTTTTTCATGTCTTAATTGTACATGTTTAGCTCAAATTTATATGTACAAAACATGCTGGTTTTTGTTCTTTTAATTTCATGATGATGAAATGATTGGCTAAATTTAGGTGTACAAGCTCACGTATAACTAACTGGCCTGCATAAAAAAAAAAAAAAGATTTTAATACAGGATTTTTTTAAACATAGAAAATTCCTATTTCTGATAAAGAATACATTTATATATATACGTTTAAACCAGAATGATTTGTCATACAAATAAGACATTCCTAGGACTTTAAACTTTTCATTCCACTAGCAGATCATCATATTTATCTACTCAAGTTAAGGGTAAATATTCTTCTTCAAAGAAATTTAATTTAATTTAATTTTGCACCGTGTAGAGGGTGAAAAGGCAAATTAGTCCGTGTTAAATACTAAGGAGAATTTAAATCAAGATAGCAGCTGAATCTTCTGATTTGATTGAAGAATTTTATGCAGAAACTGAAAGGTTCCTGGTTGAGTTGTAAAATAAAGCTTTCTAACTTTTAGAAAATCTGTAAAAATGTAAGCAGCATGAAGTTTTTGATTTGTTTAAATACTTTACCATGCACCCTTATGCAGCTCATATCCAAATATACACTCAGTCACGAGTCAGCCCTGAAATAGCAGCAGTTAATAAAACCATTAAATGAAACAGTTGTAGTCTTTTGACTGGAGGCTCTGATCTTTGACCCCCGCTTCATTTAAACCACACAAAACAAAGTTAGGCCAACAAAGGGCACACTGTTGGCTGTGCACGTTAGACACTGAATCTTTCTTCTTCCTGTTATTTTCATCATCTGTAGAAACAGAGTAAAATGGAAATAATGTGCACATAACTACAAATATTAGGCTGCATGTTATGTATTTATTTATTTACTTTGTTATACCAGCAGGATGAGATCCTGTGCTTGTTTTTCATTTGCGCATACAGATAGCCATGACCAATAATGATGATTAAGAAGGTGATTTAAACAAACTAAAAAAAAAAATGAGAAAAGTTATCTTCTATTTTTTTTCCAGCTATATCAAATACACCTTTGAGGTTTGGTATTTGCATTCCTTTCTGTTTTAGGTGAGCGTTAGCGCCATGTTGAGAGCAAAGGACCCTCAGAGAGAGAAATAATGATTCTGATAAAACATTTAAAGAGGTTAAAAATAATTTGAAATTGATAACTCCATTGTATAGAAAACAGAAAAAAACAGGTGTAGGACGTTCATAGCTTCTAATAACATGCCAAGTTTTTTTTTTTTTTTTATCAAAATCCCCCCATTTATTGGTGAAGACAGGGCAGTGAGCAGCTCTTATCTTTGTGCAAATTAGGATGCATGAAGGAACGCATCTGAATGTCTTTTCTCTTCACGCTTTCCTGATTTTTCACAACCACCGGGTTTCAGTGTAGAATGAGGCCACAGGACCTTTTATATTATGTTAAATTAGTCTGAAACTGCGTGATACAGACAGAACCTTAGATATGTCCCAACTGTGCAGTATGGAGGTGGATGTGTCATGTTTTAGCAATGCTGTGCTGCACCAGCACCGGAATCCACTACAAGTTCTACCATGTGTAAGAGGGTCCCTGAGAAGAATATGAGACCATCAATAGAACTGGACCCAACAGTGGTGCAGAACATTCCACTGATTCTATGAAGGACTAGGATTAGGTCTCGAATTCGGAAATAAAATTCCGGCAAAGTCAAAGCTATGAATTAACCTGACTCCGCCAGTGTGATTTGCTCCGCATATCCATCTGGAAACCTTCCGTTGAAGTAATTTTGGGAAGGGGCGAAAATACTGGTTTGCTGATTGGCCTATGTTGGTGATAGACGGGCCAAATAAACCAATCAGATCAAAGAAGCATATGATGTACTAACAGAGCGACGAC
>NW_015150625.1:750746-753926 GCF_000732505.1 Cyprinodon variegatus
GAGAGAACCTGTCCATGATGAGCAAGCATGAAGCGACAGTGGAGAGGAAAAACTAACCATTGGGATAAACCTCTGGCAGAACCAGGCTCAACATGGTGGTCTTCTGCCATGGTGGAGGAGGGGCTGGAGGTGGGTTGAAACTGTGTCATCTGAATGAAGTCACAGCGCAATCCACCACCCGCGCTTAGGAGCAGACAGGTCCGTATCGGAGGCCTTTGGATGTCATTTGGCTTTCATGGAGGTGTGGTTTAGAGCTGATTTGCTTTGTCGTAGGTGGATGAAGGAAAGCAATGAGTTTCTTCAGTTGAACTAGGCTCCATTTAATGAAGGTTAAAAACATACTTAGTGTTTTTCTGGAATTAATGTTTTCTGAAAGATTACCACATCCTGGTGGTGTATTATTAGTTCTTTTTTTGTGATTCCTGTGCATTTATAAAAACACAGAGATACAATACTGTGTGAATCCACAGGGGGGACAACAATGAAGTAGCCTACTGAGGCTAAGCCAGCTAGCACCTTCTAGCAAAGTTGTAAAAACAAGGAAGAAAAGTTCAAGATCTAGAGAAAAAAAAAGAATATTTGATTCTAAGAGGGATAAAAGTGAAATAATGCATAAGGCATAATGTATTTATGATGGTGTCAAATTTTCCTATTTTCTAATTGGTTGATTTACTCTCCCCATTTGCAAGGCACTTATGACAGGAACAATTGCGGTGCATAGAATATTAATGTTGGGTGTTTTTCAACCAGAGACTTTAACTGCTTTTACTAAAATAAACTCTAATACATTTTCTGAGAGATCTAAAAAGATCAGAAGAGTTTTAGCATAAAATGTGGGGAAACATTGAGCCCATTGGTACAATTGGCACAAGTTAAAAAGTAGCCAGCCTGAGGCATAGATGTGCATAGTTTATCTCTGAATTGCTTTTAGATAATTTTATACAGTTCAACTGAAAATTGATAGAGATTGTCTGATAGATGGATAAAATTGAAAATGGAAGGGAAGGATACCTCAAGGTCGTGCCAAACCTATCATTAAAAGTGGCTTATTATAAATCTAATTAAATTTACAACCCATATAAAGAATTGGGGGATGTGTCCCCAGACGTGCCTTCCCCAGTACACCCATCCTGCAGACCGCAGCTCTCAATCAAAGCACCAGACTGTTGGAGCATCGTTTCTGCAGGCGTCATTAAGCGAGAAAAGGTCATTAGCAATTTTACAATTTCACGCATTGGTGCTACTTACATGTCTCTGGAAGATGGCAGGTCATAAATAAAAGGTAGAGGACCTAAACTCTTGAAGTAAGGCAGAAATGGAGGAGAAAAGGAATTTTCCACTTTCCTGAGTTTTATGATCCTGCTGCCACTTGATTCCAAATCTGTAAACAGCAGGCTTTGGTTTTCCTTTCACTCATTGCCATTTGTAATTAAATGTATGTGAACATTGTCTCCTGCCATTAAAAGGTCTATCTTCCATCAATACACATTTTAGAATTACCCTAAAGTGATCAAACAATATTTGTAAGAATAAATATAAAGAATTTTTAACCGTGGCAACCACTTGGCAGACTTACATCTGCAAATCTTCATTAGTACAGATGAAGCAGCTGCATGGTTCAAAATGAGTAACTTTACTAGTTTGGTGGAGAATATAAGAAGCTTTGAATGAGCAGTACTTTTTGGATCTTAGATTGTTTTTCAGGTTTTAGTGGCCTTTATTTTGTTATTTTGACAGTACGCAGACAACAAAGGAGTTTACAATAGAGAGAAAAGACGGTAATCAACAGGCGGTATATGAGTCAGGTGCTCTACCTCCACGCCACAGCAGTGTCCCCTTTATAATATTTTTAACGCACTTTACAGTTTGAATAATTATTATTTTGTAATTTCTTTTTTTCAGATGGTTTCACAAATTGAATTCTTTTCTGATTATGTTTCACCATTCTCCTTCTCTTCACTTTAAGCGCTCACACTTGACCAATACAATCTTGACCAATAGAAATGCATCTATGTTCCTTACAAAAAACAAAAGGCCCGCCCCATAAGTAAAGAGAATTTGATCTGTAAATGCAATACATAAAAAAACACAGTTTTTTAAAACTGAATCGTAAAAAAACACAATTTTAAAACATATTTGAAAGCAAAAACAAATATGAATAAACAGTAAAGTTACCGTACTCTCAAAACCTTTTTTTTTATGAAGAAGTTTTTCACAGTTACATTTCTGGATTGCAATTGTTTCAAATTGCCTTTAAAAAAACATATTCATTCCTCACAACAATGATGGAACAAAATCCACTACATACTGAAGCTTAATCATAATTATATGTTGCCAAAAAAGAGCTCAATCTCCTGCTTTTAGATCTATCAGATGTGCAGGAATGAGAGCCACATTACTGTTCTTTGGTGGTTTTGTTCTGTTGTGTTAAAAATCCAAATGAATTAAGATGTTTCTTTCAAAATGCTCCTACACTATTTTGTAAACACACAAACATGTTGAGCAACCAACTATAAAAGCCCTCTCCAAAACCTCTTGCACTTAATTATATATTAAAAACTCCAAAACTAAGGCGAAATATCTGCATTGCAAATGAGTGTCAAACCGTGGGCAGAGGAGATGGATGACTCTCCCCTCTCTGAGAGGCAGACTGCCAGAGATTGTGAATCAAAAGAGGCTATAATTACGGCACAGCCTCAGAGACATACTGAAGGGATCAACCAACAAGTCCTCAGAGCTGTCAGGCTTTCTGAAGAGAGAACAGTACCATAATTGAGCCGAACTGAATGGGTACAGTTAGGAGACAGTAGACAATCAGCAGCAGTTGACATTTATTGGATGAAAGGTTTGTAGGCATGCAACATGGTTCCCTGACTGAAACAACGTCCCTGTGCTTTATGAGCGGCGGAAAATGTGTTTTAAACAATGATCCAGTATCTGAAATCAAAATATACACAGTTTACTCAAATTCATGGAGAAGGAATCTGATTATTAAAAATCTAATTTAAAAACTCCAGTCACACTTTGTTTCATTTGCTCTCAGACTCGGTTTCTAGAAATTTTGCTTTGTGTTCATTTACTGATCTGTTTCACTTTATGTTTGCCTATTGCTTTATATATATGCTTTATAAACAATATACAATACAATATATATATATATATATATATATATATATATAT
>NW_015150625.1:755409-772982 GCF_000732505.1 Cyprinodon variegatus
CAGTATATTATATGGAAGAGTGTAATTTAATATGTGTATATGCAAGTTAATTCTGATTTATGTCCCTGGGGGCACCTCATATCTATACACCTATGTAGATATTGCACCAAAAACCAGACATTTGCAGCTAGAATAGTCATTTACCACATTAGCAATGTACAGAGTGTATTTCTTTAAAGTTAAGACTAGTTTAAACTAGTTTGACCCCAAACTTTTGAACGGTAGTGTTTTTATATATATATATGTTTGTGTATATATATATATATATATATATATATATATATATATATATATATAAATATATATTACATGATTTCAAACCTTACCAATTACACTGGTAGATTATTGCACCTATTTTGAGTATAATAATAATTCAACAGAATCTGTTCTTGCTTACAACGTTAATCTAACAGCAAGATCAAAAATACTTTCTGGCTATATACTGTATAAGATGTGACTTGGTTTAGATGGACATTTATTGTAGTCTTGTTACAGATTCTAATTTTTCTAGAGTGCCTCTGGAGAGTTTTTGGTAATTTCATTTTAACATGGTAAAATGTATAGAATTTTAAAGGAGGAGATGTAATAGATACTGTTAGAAGTTAAGTTAATGTGAATACTTCCTGGATGCCCTGTAGGTCCCAGAGGTGGGTGATAACTAGTTACATTTACCCAGTTACATTGACATGAGTAATATTTTAAAATAATTGTACTTTAAATAGTAAACTTTCTGTGCCGTACATCTTATTCTTACTTCAGTGATATTCTTCTGAAGTATTGCCAGTCCTACCTTAATTTCTGGGTACTCTGCCCAGAGCTATAGATCAGCTAAATACAGTAAAGGTTGATATTGCTCTATATATTAATAACAAAGTGAGGGTACATACAAGGTTTGATAAGGTGAAAAATATGAATTAGGAAAAGTATATCTTCTACCGGAAGCTTTTATTTTGTAATCATGACATCTATCTTTATTTTTTTTATGTAGTCTTTAAAATCCCAGATCTTTCAGACTGCATCTTTTCTAAATATTAAATCAAATGTGATATTCCAACAATTACTGTGTACTCAAGTTATTAGTTTAAAGTTGTGGTCCACTTGTTTTAATTGTTTTACACGTTTTTTATCTTTATTTGTGTTTATTCTTCTTTTATTTTTATTATCTAATTAATATAAAGCACTTGAATTGTCCATGTACTGAGTTGTGCTATATACAGATAAACTTGCCTTGCTTAAGTATCCTTTTTAACAAATACTTATTTATTCGTAGTAGAGTATTTTTGAGTGTTATATTTTTGGGTACTCTGTCCTCATCTGTTAGGGCCAAACTTTACTGAACTATTCAAATTCAAACCATTTTTTTTCTTGAAAAGGTTTATTTTGTCTTGAACTGAGCAGGTAAGTAAAATTTGATAATGAAATAAGATAATTTTTGTTTAATAAAAAAAAAAGTTTTAATTGCATATCCAATCTTATTTTAAGGGTAAAGATAAAGCAGATCATCTTCTTTAACCGGTCAAATACAATTGTTTTAAATAGTTTTTAATTATTTTTACATCAGTTTCTGCAGTGATTATGGTGGGGTTCTTACTATCTTTAGTAATTCTGGCTTTATGTTTATGGTCGTCACCCTGCCAGATGGCAAATTAACCCCCTATCTACACAAATTTACTGTACAAGCCTGAATTTTTGGGAGAAAACAATAGACAAAGGCAATGAGCAATCTTTAGCGTTTTCAAGTCAGCCTTTAACTGATGTTCATAAAATGTTAACAGTGTCGATTCTATTCTTGACTTTGGCCCAATGCCACCCAACACTGAAATGAGTAGTTCAGCTAAACCCCATTTAGACATGAAGACAGTCTCGTTGTTTTGCCATGGCATGGAGGGCAAGGGCTGATGAAGCCACTGCCTCACAGCCACCTTCAGGCTATTTCACAACAACAGTGCATTGAGGGAGTGGGGGGGTGACACCAGGGGGCATGCAACAATCATGCGACATGTTGAAGCCAGCGCTGTAACGGACTGGAGGAGGATTTGGGATGCACAAAAAGAAAAATTCTCTGCAAGCTTGGAAAACAATCTGCAAAGCAAAAGGGTGGAGTCACTGTAACACTGCAGGATGGCTGGATCTGTGAAACGATGAAGGGATTTTTAAGTTAGAAATGTCCACATTTTTAAACATCAACCTAAAGGATTTGAGCCATTTTGGCTGAGTTGCCTATTTTATTTGTGTCACGCCTAGGAAGAAACAGTCCTTAAATACAGAAATGTTTTTGAAGATGAACATCATTCAGCAAAATAATCCTGGAAGAAAACAATGCTGTGCAAATAATAATTGTATTTCCTGATCCAAGGCTTAGCTGCTGGTAAAGTTAGAGTTTCTCTAACTGTTTCTGGTTTTTAAACCTGTACTAATTCCTTATAACTGTACAAATGAAACTATATCTAATTTAATTAATATCATGTTTTTCCATTTTATTTCATTTACTTTTAATTTATTGGGTTTTTCAATTTTTACATTTTCTTTTCTTACCTAGGCAGGTCCCTCTTGGAAAAAGATTTGAAGCTCAATGATGCTCTAAATAAAGGTCGTAAATATAAATAAATAAATGAACAAACTCAGTCCTTAGTTATCAGAGACGTTAAAGAAAATCATAGTTGGCATTTTAGTTTTTTTAACAGCAGAAAAGAATATGAAGAAGCTGCTTTAATGGCAGCTCTTGAAAGACAGTTAAACGGAATAGAGATGCAGTACTAATATTAAACAATATAAGTGGGTGTATTTAGTGGATAATTTAGTTTTTTTCAAAAGAGACAAGGGTCTCTGAAAAAAAAAATAGTTTGAAAACAAATATTCTCTGGTTTAAGATATATATATTTATATATTATTGTTTTTTTTATCTAATTTGGTAAAAGAAATTAAAATTTAACATTTTGACATGAACAACAGCAAACATTTTTGAATGAAGAGGAGTTGAGAGAAGAAAAACCTTATGTACATGTAATCTGCCTCTTCTAATATCAGGTCATTAAATATAGGCAACATCAATCAAGCAATCATTTACATGCCTCTTTAAAACATCTACAGCAACACAAAAAGAAAAACAATCTTTGCAAAGACATGTTGACTCCAGTGAGTCAATATCTCTTATTCAAAAACATAACAGAAGCTCACTTTAGTTTTACTGAGAGATTATTCCATTTTATGGTGTATTATTTGTTTATTTTGTGTTTATTTTTGCTCAGAAGTAGCCTGTCAATTAGCGCCGTCCAGCAAAGTGTGGAAACAATGAAGAAAAGTCCAAAAATCCAGTTTTAAAAAGTACAACAAATATTTGATTCCAAGAGGAATAAGACTAGAACAACACTCTACATGCAGAATGAACGTTGGTTTTCACTGAAGAGGAAGCTAAAGTGGGCTAGGTGTTGTGATTTAGCTGATAGGTTAGACTGATGAATCTGATCAATACTGATACTATTTATAGCAATCCCTTTTTTTTACAGTTCAAGTATAAAGGATATTATAATTAGATTGATTGATTAGTACTTACTTTGATTATGTGTCCCTGTTTGCATTATTTTAATTAATGTTTTAATAGGAGGCTTTGGGTAGGACTGATTGGAACAGAGCTGCTGTAGTTCAATTTGGTTAATCTATTTTGATTGGTCTTTAAACACGCTGGGTGGCTGCTTTACCAACGGGCTCCATTAGAAGTTGCTATCTGGCTTTCTGGTAGTTCAGCAGTACTGCCATCTGCTGGTACTCATCGTGCCCTGTGCTGAAATTCTATTTATGCTTAAAAAGGGATTATC
This sequence comes from Cyprinodon variegatus, assembly GCF_000732505.1. NCBI lineage: Eukaryota > Metazoa > Chordata > Actinopteri > Cyprinodontiformes > Cyprinodontidae > Cyprinodon > Cyprinodon variegatus. The sequence continues at coordinate 759,225 of NW_015150625.1, forward strand.
CAAATAGTATCAGAACAGACAGTTGGTGTATATCTCCATGTTTTAATATGATCAAAGTGTTTTTCGGTATTTTTCATTGCACACACCTTTAACAGATATACAACTGTCCATTAAGTTAGTATCAACTATTTTTTTTTTAATTACTGATCCTTGCATATTATAATAAATTATTTTATGTATTTTTTTTTTTTTTGTTTTGTTTCTATGGTATTATCTATTTTAAACATAAAAGGCAAAATATAACATTCTATCAAGTCACAATTTTAAGTTTAGGAATAATGGATTCTTTTAATCGTAGTACCCTTTTCTACCTTTGATTCTTATAGCTCTTTTTTTAAGTTAAAAATGTATTTGTTTTTCTCATCATTTTTTATTATAGTAATATATTAAGCTGTACATAGAGAGGATATGTAAACAGAAAGGCCATTGAACATTCTGAGGAAAAGCAGAGGCAGAACAATCAGTGGAATACACTTTGTGATCAGTGTAACACCACCACAAAAGAATAAAGAAGATAAGGACATACCTAACAGAAGTAAAAAAAATAAAAAATAAAAACAGACCTATTTTCCCTTTGCCTTCACAAACCATTGAACAAGCATAGTTATATTTTAGAGCACAGAAATACATCCACAGGTTGGGAAATTATACATACACATACAATAAAAATGGAGTAAATATAAGATCTACAAGCATTCCCCCAAACATCTATGCAATAAGTTAAAAATGATGAACAAACAGAGAATTAAATAATGCCAGCAAAGCATCATCATTAAATTAGTTGTTTACCTTACAGTATATATTAATTCAGTTACTTTATCTTTAAATTGATGTTCTAATTTAATACTCTGTCAAATATTTAGAGTGAATTGCATTTATGCGTAAAGTAATATGTTTAAAGTTTACTTTGCAAACACTTCTTTTGGAGACCCCTTCACTTCTTTGGCTGTAAAGTTATTTGGGCAGCATCGTGGTGCAGGTATCACAGTCTGGCTCATTTAGTCCAACCTGCATCTTGTCCAAGAATTTACAGGAGTGTTTTTCTCTTTAAAAATACTTCATTTATTTAACATTTATTAACATTTATTTAATGAAAACTTGTGATGTATACTTAATTTGTGTTTTCCAGCTTCCATAATACTTACTCAACAAAGATATCTATACTTCAATATTAATTTCTTTATTTCTTCAACATTTAAAGCTTCTATCTGATGCAATGACACATAGGCAATCAGAAGGCTTCCTAACGACCAGCAGTCTGCTAAAGGAGCCAACATGATAAAATAGTTAGGAGACACCATGCAGAGGAAACACGCTACTACTTGCAGCTTGATCAACAACCAGACAGATGGGGCGAGTGGTGGGGTTTACTTGAGAGCAACCCTTTATACGAGAACAGATCGCTGAGTATATTTTGAGAAGTGTAAGAGCCATCTGCTCAAACCTTTACAAGAGGGATGGTGGAGTTTACATTTACAAACTGCAGCAGTAATCAATGCTCTCTCTTCTAGTCAGGTGCACCAAACAACTGCCTCAACCATTATCTCCAATTGTAGAAAAATACAATCTTTGCTGTCTTCAACCAAAGATACTTCTCTTCTGCCCATTCAGTACAGACTTGCTAAAGTGTGCAGCTCTAAAGATTAGAGGAGGAAATACTGTTTTTCTAGAAGGCTCCTGGCAAAACCAAAATATTGCATCAATGGGGATTTGAAAGCGGAGTGTCAGTGGATGTCAGATTTTTGTGTTTGATCCAAAATACCTCATTTTAAATCCATAAGAAGCCCTCTAGCATCTGAGAGGCGGTCAAGGTAGAGGGCAACCCAAACCAAGACTTTTTGAACCGCAAGTAGATGATTTTATCTCAGAAAAAGCTGCACAAATCAACTCTGCTTGGTTTTTTTTTTGGTTTTTTTCATGAGAAGAAAACCCTGAACATCTGTAGGATTTGTTCTGTAAAGCCAAACATATGTGAATTAATATAATTCTATTTTTTCAATGTCGAACCCAAATGATTTATATAATCAAAGTAGTAGTTATATCCATCAAGTGTTACTTGAGTAAATATAGGATTATGTTATCAAATTATGGCTATATGTGTAAAGGGACAAAAAACATGAAAGTACTGCTCTTGCAGAAAATCTTGAAGGAAAAAAAGTCAAAGCATCATTGTTTTCACCTCAAACTAAAGTTCACTTAGGTTACTAAGCTGGAAGATAATTGGTGAGTGAAATGGCTCTTCACGCTGGAAAACGTCCAAATCAGAAAAAAAATAATTCTGGAAAACATGATTTAACTGAAATGCCTTCAAATTGAAATGAAAGAAGTATTGACAATTGTCTCCACTCAAGTTATCTGTGTCTGGCTGAGTGGAAGTTCGAAGAGGACCCAAATTCATGAGGCAGAGATGATTTTATGCTGATTTAATGTAGATCCAAAGGCAACAGAAGGTAACGTCTAAAAAATAAAAAATACAGCAAAACTGAAAAAACAGGAGATATCAGGGAAAACATGCATGAGAAGCAAGGAAAGATAAGGAACCAGCATTCTGAAACTGCACAAGAGGGGTATAAATGGGAAACTGGACACAGACTGGGCTAATCAGCAGACGAGGAAGGTGTGGATGGAAGCATCTAGAAGGGAGCTAGAGGAAGGAGACTGACACAAGAGGGATACAGAGGGTAAACAAGAAATACTTAAGAACTCAAATAAAATCAACCAACCAACGCAAAATGGAAAGGAAACCAATGAAAACTGTAAAAGACAACTTAAATAGAACCAAAACCATGACAATCTGCTGGTGAATGTTTAATATTTCTATTACTAAAAGAGAAACAACAGAAATCGGCCATGTTGGGACCACAGCTCTTTTCTTGCTGCAAAGGTTTCAACCGATAAAGCAGAGTTGGTGTAGCATCTCCCTAGAGGCAGCCGAAGTTTGAGCTACCTAATACAAAAACATTTATCCTCTTTATCTACTTTTCATTCCCCTTCCAGGCTCCTGACCATGATCCAAAGCAAACACCCCCTTTCTTCTGAATTAGCATATAAAGGATCCCTGGTCCTGGAATGATTAAACAATAGAAAAGATCTTAACATTTTCCCAACATTATTTTCATCTAATTTTAGGTAACAATCTTAAACACACTGGTTTATCACTTTATTTGATTAAAAAAAGCTTATTTACTGTATTTGTTCTGCATTTTCCCTGTGTGGCTCAACTTGTTTTGAAATAGAAAATATATGATGTCATCAACAGGCACAGCCCAAGGCCCACCTTTCATTTATTTAAATTCAAACCATACTTCTAACCTTAATTAGCTGCTGCTGAAAATAATTAAAGACTTGCCTCCCAGTCTAATGAGTGCGTCTGGGGAGCTAAATAAGAAGCTGATGGCCGCACGCATTCCTACATCAATCCAATTATGCCTGCGTCCTTGTCAGTAGCTTCCCTGCATGAGGGGACAAAACAATTTCAGCCCATGCCCAGTGAAACACATCAAAGTGTGTGACTGGCTTATTCAACGTCACCTACAGACTCTAGCTGCGGCACATCCGGTCTCCTTGAAGTGGTAAGATTTCCATCACTGTTGGGAAGAGAACGGTTATTAGAAAGCCTCTGTGTGAAGGCAGAGTTGGGGGGGATTCCCATTCTGAGTCATTGCAGGCATCATGGGGAAAAGACCTGCCAAAAATTTTAATTATAGATAATCTGTGTTTCTTCTAGCATCATTATTTTCCTCTTCCCACCTGCCTCCATTTCCTCCCCGCAAACTTGCTCCCCACGGATAAGATGTGCTAACACTCCTGCCTTCCTTGTTTGTGGGTCTTGTTGCTCGCTGTATCTATCTGAATGGAGTGATAGAATCACCTGGCAACTGTTCCAGCCAATAGAGCAGCAGTGTGAAAATTTGAGGAGACATCATTCAAAGTGGTGCTTTTGTGTGGCAATAATAGACTGTATCATCTTCAGTGGTATAACCAGAAAGGTGGCAATGTAGGGAAGGATCCACATTGAGTTTTGCCAAAAACGGGAAATCAATTAACACAACATCCATCAAGTTTAATGGTTCAGAAAGTAGTGCCCAGAATTCAGGCAAGACAGACGGTGGAATGCTTAAAAAGAATTTATTGAAACACAGGCGGATCTGCAAGGGCTATGATGACTGAAGCAGGAATGTCTATTGGAAAGAAACACAGGTTAGAGGACGGATGATTATGAACACATGAGTCACTAACCTGCTTTGACAGTTCAGTTTGTGCTAAGAAAACGAGGATGTCTCAAGCTGGTCGACTGAACTAGTGAAGTGGACTCTGCCAGAGTTCCGGATGCTAAAGCCTAAAAGGCTGCAGAGGTGACAGGAGATCAGATCTGAGCTGGCGAAGGAAGGCAGGATAATCCACAGGGTCCAGTCCACAGAAGAATCTGGGATGAGTCCAAAGACAGGCAGGCAAAACTAGTCAGACAGGGGCAGGTAGGCTAAAAGGTCCAAATACAGAAACAGATCAGGATCAGAACACAATAGTAATGCTAGAGAACTCTCAACACAAAGGGCTCAATTATAATCTGGCACTGATGGCTGGGAAACAGGGAGCTTAAATAGGAAACCGGAACAGGTGGTGAGTGATGAGGAACGAGGTAGAGCTAGACAGGGGAAGGAAATCAGCAATCAAGACAACCATCAGAACCAAAATCATGACATTAAGACCTTGCTAATAAGCAAACAAATATTTATGCTGTCTTAATCAAAGGTTTAGTGGGTGATTTTTTTGGCTTTAAATTTAATTGAATGACAGAATCAACTTCGAGGGGTGACCAGAGCGGTGGCCCCCCATCCAGGTTACACACCTATACGTCTCTTCAACTGTCTATGCTATGATACAAATTTTTAAAAAGTAAGCCTTTTACTACAAAAAAATATATCGAAATGTGAAAGTCAATTTATACATGACAAATACAAATCGTTGTTCTTCAAAATGTAACAAAAAATACAGCCTGAACACACTGAGCTTCAAGTAGAAGTCTGGTCATATTCAGAATTCCAACTTCTGAGAGTACTTTAAGCGTCATTTTCATTTTAATATGCTTTACTGGAGACATTAAAGAGCACTACTGCCACCTACTGAACACAGTTCAGTATCGGCTGTTGATCAAGTCTCAGTGCTGTATCTTGTGTTTGTCACAATGCGCTATTATCCAAGTCATCTTGAAAACATTCTTCTCCGAAATCTTGGCTACATATTACATGTTTTTCTCTGGCCAGACATTTGATGGCATTGATCTTGAATTGGAAAGGTGATATAACAACATTTTTTTTTCACTTCTACACGATGTATTACAACATCTAACTGCAATGCATGTGGGCATTGTCAGTTTAATTATAGCTCTCACGAATTTCAATGGTGAAGTAGTCTGGAAATCTTAAATAATTGTTGTTGATTGCAGATGTGTCGAGTAGCTCCCATTGATTTTGCTTGTAAAGTGGGGATAATGGCGCTGGGCTTACCACACCTTGACGTCACTGCCGGTGTTCTGTCATTTGAGCATTGTCAGGATTTGGTGTTGGTTTGAGGACCCAAATGCAGAGGCAAGTAGGCAGAGGTGAATTTAGGTGGGTTTAATGAGGTTCACAGGAACTGAGGCAGGAATCAAAAATCCAACAAAAATAACAAACAAACCAGAACCAAGGAGACATCAGGGGAAAACCAAACTCTAGGAACCAGGGAGAGACAAGGTAGACAGACAGACGTTAGATGAGGATCCAGCAAACAGGAACTGAAGAGGGAGGCTTTTAAAGGGGACAGAGACAAAGAGAGGGCTAACGAGGGGATTGAAAACAGATGAGGACAGAGCAGAAAACAGAGCTAGGGAAAGAGGACACAAGAGGGCAGCAGAGGACAACAAATGGAAAACCAAGACTATGACACACATATCATGTCAGCCCAGTATACCAATAGTCATTACGCATGAGCAAGACTTCAGATTTGCATTTATCCCTTTAGTTTACAATTTAAATACAATTTAAACTACCTCCATGGTTGTGTATCCCTTTATTCATGTACAAAATAACAATTTAGGGTCAGACACGCTTCAAAAAAAGAAGTAAGTAATAAAGAGTTTGTTTTTTTTACATTTTTTGTACCAAAGGGATACACGTCTGTTCAGGTAGTTTAAAGTCTCTTTTTTGTACAAAGCTAAAAGGAATAAACTAAAGGGATAAACTAAAGCGAATAACGGGTAGTGACTATGGGTATGCTGGTCTGACGGGGTATGTTCATCTGACAGAACACCGTAAGATGGCAGGAGTGAGGTGTTACTATATTTGGGCAAAAATTGCCGGTTCCAGACTCAGTGATCGTGACGAAAATCATTATTTTCATTTTTTACTGATTAACGCTAAATTGATTAAATCACCACAAATGTATTAGTTTTAGGTATAAATAATGGCCCATTGATTATTCCTTGCTGACCAGACTTCTTCTTTAAAACCGGAGGCCTTTCAGTATGACGGCGTAGACCGGGTGCAGATCCTCCCAGGGTTTCCTTATGTGGAACTATTGAGCTGCATCTTCTTCTAGGGTAATATCTTCTAAGACAGACTGATTCCTGTAAAGGTGCTGTGTCAGCCCAAAGGATTCAGGAGTTAAATTACCAGTTCCCCCCTTTTTACCTAATAAAGGGGGTGCCTAAGCCAAAATACCCACCATTCCCAAAGACACATGGAGTTAAAACATACACACATTATAGGCAAAGAGTCTTCATTAGTGGAACACTAGTTCTTTAAATTAATTGAATCCTATCAGTTCATTGTCTTTTCTAAGAAGTTATTTTAGTTTAATTACATTATTAGCTGCTTTACTGTAAAACAAAGCTTTAGACTTATTAAAGCAACACTAGACCGGCGCTAGACCTGTAATATTCTGGTTTAGCACTAAAAGATAAATTAGCAGCCTTCCTTTGTGTTTTGGTAGCTGATAGCGGGTCACTTTTGGCCAGGCGATCAAGAAAAAATATAATCCACGAGATTCTCCAACTACAGTCAAATTTGTTCTTCATATCTGTCAGAAATATTTTGATTGGTTCTTCTTCATCACAATGTGTAAACACATTAATTGATAGTGGCTGTAATAGAATTACATAAATATATTATATTTATATTGAATATAGTGATGGAAATGACTATTGTGGAAAGGACAATGTTTAGTATTTTTTTTATTTAAATCTTATGACATATTAGAAAGCTAATTTCTATTTTAGCATAGAGTACACTAAAATACACAATATGAAATGGTATTTTTATCACCATTTGTACATTCAGAGAAAATATAAGGTTTTTGATAAATTATGACAAATATACCTACTCTTGGATTTACAAAACTTCACCTTGATTATTTTCTTGTTTACCGTCCTTCAATGGAGCTATAACTGCTTTGCTGCCATTAGCTCTCCTGTCACATGACAGCAGAAGTGGTTTCAAGTTAATAAAGGTAAAAAAATAAATAAATAAAAATTTAAATTCTGATATATTAGTACATTAAATACTATATATATTTATACACATTATATTCTTAATATAATGAATTTCTTTGCCCTTTGTCAATAAAGTTACTATTTAATCAAATTCATTTCAGTCTTATCAGGGCCTGAGAGTACAGAACCCGGCTAAGGGATAAAGGACATATAGCAAAAACACTCAATATGAAACCATACTTGATATAATGAAGCCTAAGCAGCAATTCAACTAAATAAACCGTTTCATTTACCCTCATGCAATCAGAGGCTCATCCGTCTGTAAATGTTATTTGGCATTTAACCACACCTGCTCATGATCCACTGTATACTAGGAGCAAAGTGTTACCTTACCAGTTCAACAATAAAACTGAGAAAAGAAAATCAGTTTTACATTCAGCTTCTTCTTTCAGCCTGCACCAGCGAACAAACTCCTGTCAAAGATCTACTCTTGTTTTTCTTTGCTCATGATTCCTTTCACATTTTCTCTTTCTAGCCTCCTCAGAGAGTTTAAACTTTTGCGTCAGCCACGGCCAGTAGTCGAGCAGATGAAAAAATAGAGCAAAAGCCATAGCTCCATGACGACATACGAGGCTGTGGCCGTAAAGTGATACAGTTCTTCCAGGTCACATGGCGCAGCCAATGATGGTGCATCTTCTCCCAACTTACATAGTTGGTATTTCAAGAGGGAAGCCCTGCTTGTAGCATTGATAGTGTCAAGTACTATATTAGCCTTAGGAATAATTTGAAATTAGACTATGATTCTGATGACCCTAACTCATCAGAATCAAATTTGCTGACTCTTGCCGCTGCTTGCCCCCCTTGAAGTAATTCCCTGGACTCATACTGCGCCATGTTGAGCCCGTTTTGCCACAGATTTCTTTCCAGGGTAGTTTTTCCTCTCCGCTGTCACTCTATGCTTCCTCGTGGTTTTTATGAACCTGTGCCTTGTTCTAGCTAGCATCCATCTTCCTTCCATCTCTGTTCCACCACAAGTTTCAGACCTTGGGAGGCCTCCTCCTTGTTTTCATTCAGCAGCTCATGCATGTAATCATAGTAGGGCTGCAACTAATGATTATTTTGCAAATTGATTAATCTGTCGATTATTTTTTTCTATTAATCAATTAATAATCGGACAGCAAAAGGTTCCCTAAAGATGATTTTTTTATTAAATCAAACCAGGTTAAACAAAAACTTTTCCATTTGAGGGGATCTGGATGAAGAATATTGACAGGCAAAAACATTTTCTGTTATCTTAAATGCAAAATGTTATATTTTTTGGACAATTTTGATATCATTAGAGCTCTAAATGGGTTTCTCTGACAGTTAAAGCATATTTTAAAGTCTCTATACTCTATATATAATTATTACTTAATCAATTACTAAATTAGCTGATGATTATTTCATTAATTGATTAATCACAATTAATCCCATTAAATGTTTAAGCCCTAAATCAAAGTATAATTCATTAATGTACAACGCCGAGGCCTGAGTGCCAACATTTTCTCATTGCCTTCCTCTTTTTGTGAGTTTTTCAGGATGAAATATAAATAGAAATCAATCTATGATAATTTTTTGTGAGTTTGTCATTGTGGGGTGTGCTTTGGTGTGAAGTTGTTTGTGCGCACGACCGAAGTACGAGGCCTTAGTTCTCGATGTGGACGACCTGGGTTAAAATCCATCCTGTGGTCTTTTGCACATGTCTCTCCCCTCTCATACCTCCTTTCCTGTCAGCCCACTGTATAAAAAAACAGTAGTGCAATAAAAACCTTTTTAAAAAAAAGTTTATTTTTGTATCTAGCAATGCAGCATGAATAAACATTTGTTTTTCTTATTGCCGCCTCAGACAAAAATTCGTTGATAGTTGAAGAATAATCCATACTTACAGAAAACACGTAAAGGAAAAATAATGAATGTAAACTAGCTCCGCATATCTGGAGTGTTTAAGACCGCTATGGAGAATTAGCTAACAACTCACATGGGACCAGACCAAAGACAAAAAGGACATTTGAGAGAACAAAAGAAAAGGGTTTTTTTCCCCTTTTTCCTAATAATAAATCTCTCTCAGCATCTCATTTATGTCTCTATAAAGGATCTGGTCCAATATGAGTAGTGGTCTGTAGCACATTCTTAAAAATAAAAGAACATTTGATCATTTTTACCCTGTTTTTTCTTTCTGATTTACTTCTTCTCAGTTGCTCAATCACATTTTCTTCATCCCTGCGCATCTGAGATCCACCCTGTCAGATTGTCATGGAGCCACAGCCTGATCAGTGCCGTCTTTGCAGGATTCACAGTTAAGCATTAGGCCATACAAATGATTGGGAAATATATGTAAGTCAATGCAAAGTCCTTGCAAAAATAGTAAGACATAAATTATGTATGAGTTTAAGTGTGCTTGTGTATTTTAACTTAATATCCAATATATCAAATGTAGTTTAGTTTCCCAAATTATACTACATTCTGGGGACCAAGTGCTTCTTTTGAGGCATAAAGAAAAATGGGCAGTTTTATGGTTAAAATTTAGGTTTAGGAATAAGGTGTGAATTAGCCTAGGTTTAGCTTTTTGATTAAAATGAATGGAAGTCAATGCAAAATCCCTGTAAGGGGCAGGAAGACATAATTGTGTGCAAGGGTGTGTGGCAAGGGGAAGGTTTGCGCTGAATGTAAACAAGAACAGCAGGAAAACAAATAGGTGGTTCCCCACCGCGCTGCTTCCTGCCCAGACCCAATCGATGATGCATGATAAGGCAGCGGCGAGACCTCGGGGAAGACAGATGGAGTCCAGCATCTGCGGAGCAACGGCTGTCAAACAAAGCCAAGACACTGAAGATGCTGTTTTTGCATTCCCAGGGGAGGCACTGCTGCAGTTAATTAAAAAGCTGTAAATGAAATATGGTGGGCAGATGGGCCAGGCTATAAAATAGGAAGGCATCATGCACTCATTGTGAGGAATAAAGACTCGATGGATGATTATTATTTTAAACTGCAGATTATGTGTTTTATGTATTTCAGAATCGTTTTAAGCAAATAAGCCACTGAACTGCAGTAGAATTACAGTTTCTATCCTATAAACAAGCATTTGATGGAAGTTCCTTTTATGAAAAACTGTAATTTATGGTGTTTTAATACCAAGAGGCACATTGGTTTAAATCAACAAGAAGACTTTGCCTCAAAAAATGACCATTTCCCAATATGGCATCTAGCAAATTTGAGAATACCCATAGCATTATGGTAAATATCTTTATTTTATGTATATTTTCATGGGATATTACTTAAGAAATAATGCTTTGACGCAGTGTAAAGCAGTATCCAGCCTGTATAACAGAGTGATTTTTCTGTTCCTTGAAAATAAAACAACGCTCAGCCTTTAATGTCTAAACCCCTGAAAATAAAGATGTGAACATGTCCAAATGTTGCCCAAGGAGTCAATATTTTTAGTGGCCACCATAATTTTTCCAGCAGTAGCTTTGGTGGCTTGAACATGACATTAACTAGAGCTGCACAGGTTTCCACCTGAATCGTCTTACATTTCTCTGGGCTGTCAGCATCTGGGGTTTAGGGGTTTATGTTGGTAGTTATTCTCAGCAAGTTCAACATGTTTAGTCTCAGTTTATGGGGTAAGATAACTGACAACAAACACGTAATGGCTGTGTTTGAATTTGGAAATAAAGTCAATAATGTAAATAAATTTAAGATTTGCATCTGTTCATTGTTGTCAACTCATAGATACATGTTATATTAGATCTTTATCTGTGAGAATACAAGTGTAGAAGTTATGAACACAAGTTAGAAAGTATCATCACAAAAGTACAAGTAGATATAAAGAAATGAATATGAATCACAAATGTATGAAACATTTGTTATAAAAATGTAAATTTATAAGGTAGAATCATAAATATATGACTACGAAACCCACATTTCCAAGTAAATATAAAAAATTTACAAGTAAGTATCATAAACTTATAAATCTCAAAATAAGAAGAATCACAAACATACCAATGTGAATACCAAATGCAAGAATAAGAATCATAAATCTATAAAAACTAATTTCAAATGTACAAGTGCAAATCACAAGTTTACAAGTATGAATCACTTATTTACCAGTAAGAATCAGACATCCCAAATTTAAGGATTACAAATTTACAAGTAATAATCATAATTTTATAAATATAAATCCAAAATGTACAAGTTAGAATCATAGATTTTGATGTGTATAAAATAATGATGTAATTACATATTCATTATTCATGTATGTGCTTGTTAAACTAAAATAAAAACTGCCCATTACGTGTTAAGGTTAATGTTTTCCCAAAGCAGTTTATCTAATTAGGACAAGATTTTGAATGAAATGGAAGTATAAAGACACAGTGGATTATTCTTAATAGAGAGCTAGGACACTATGTTACCTCGATATGTGGCGTTACAGCAGCAAAAGGTTATAATAGAAGTGGTCACCCAATGTGGACCTTAGAAAAGTGTATAAAAATAAATAGGAATATAAAAACAAACAAGTACTGTACAGTGGTTTTACATTATAAATACTCTGCATCTGATAATTTAAAAAAATCAATAGCTGTGGACATTTTTAAAGTAATGGATAGTTGGAAAAATAACAACACCAGAGATGGGCAAAAAATGACAGCATGTTATTTAACTGACTATGACAGAAACTGTGTAGAAATCAGCATGAATGTAACAACTTATTGAGGTTGTTGGGAACTGTGTTGGTTATAGTCTTACAGGTGCTGAGAGGAAGGGACTGCAATATGAATATGAGGTAATATGAAGTGTTATTTAAATAGCTTATTCCGAGGGATCGCCTCCCAGGAAAGAATCTGGGAAAGCTTGAAGGTGTAAATGTTCAAAGCTATCCATATCCATCCATCATTTTGTATCTATCCAAGAATAGGTTCAAGGTGGAAACAATCAGAAACGGATGGACACAAAGGCCAGAAGTGCATTATCCTGTGTACAGATGTGGGGGTTTTTCCAGGATGCCATTCAAAACTGATTGCAATCGTACACCAAAACATCAATTGACTCCCTTCGATGAAGAGGATGTCTTAACCCCATCTCTATAGCTAAACCCAATTTGGAAGCCATCTTAACTGCAATTTTGTTCTTTTGGTTGATTTTGGTCTCACTACATCCATCTCTCCATATCCTGTGTAATCCTATTGTCAGTCTTAAACAAGCCAGGATACAGACAGTAAGATTGTGTGGAGGTTTTTAGAGAACCCAAATGCAGAGGGGAAGCTGAGGTGGATTTTTGAAGATTTAATGCACTTTCAAAGGCAACAAAAGCAAAGTCCCCCAAAAAAAGAACACAGAAAAATCCAAGAAACATCAAGGAAAACACACATGGGGAGCAAAGAAACGATGAGGTACCAGCAAACAGTAACTGAAGAGGAGTATAAATAGGAGACTGAACCAAGGCTACATTCACACAGCAACCTGAAGTGACCCAAATACATATTTTTGGCCCATATGCGAACTGGATCTGATCTTTTCATGGCTGTCTGAACAACACAGATCCGATTTTTTCCAATGCGACCCAGGCCGCTTGGCTATGTGGTCCTGAATACGATACGAATCTGAACTTTTCAAATGCGACCCGTGTCTGAACATCCAGGTCGCATTCATCCAACCTGAACGCCATTAAGACCAGACAAAGTTTGCTATTCTGGGTCTTGCTATGAAGAAGCGGCAAGAAAATCAACAACCATGGCGGACGATGATGCAGAGAGCAGTATTTATGTTTAACATCCTAAAAATATTGTGTTTTTATGGTTGGGAAAGACCGCTAGATGCGCTCTGGCATTACCATCCATGTTTACTTCCATAAACACAGAGCACACTGGCCTGTGATGTCATTGCATCCTCTAATGCTCATGTGGGAAATTTGCATTGTATGACTGCAGTTCACACAGGCGATCACATACAAGTTGCATATATTTGGAAAAGTGAAGGGCAACGCAAAAAAAATCAGATCGCACATAAAAATCAGAATTGAGCATCAAGGCCTGCAGTGTGAACGTATTCAAAGACTAATCAGCAGACGAGGAGTAGGTGTGGATGGAAGAAGCTAGAAGAGAGCTAGGGGGAAAAGAAAAGGGCACCAGGGGGCGACAAAGAGCAACTAAGGAAAACAGGCCTTAAAGGGATAGTTCGGTATTTTTGACATGAATCTGTATGGCATCCCCATCACCAGTGTCATGCAATCACACTGACTTACCCCTGGCAGC
>NW_015150625.1:773532-776413 GCF_000732505.1 Cyprinodon variegatus
GCTGCCAGGGGTAAGTCAGTGTGATTGCATGACACTGGTGATCGGGAAGCAATACAGATTCATGTCAAAAATACCGAACTATCCCTTTAACTGTAACTAGAAAGTAACTTGAATAAGGGTAAAGCAGAATAAAATTAGTGACTACAAAATAAAGATAAACTAAGAAGAAAATTAGAGGATAAGAGCAGTAATAACTACAGAAACCTGGGGGGAGACAGTCCACCGCTCGCGGTCGTTATCACTTCAGAGAACTGAGTGCAGGGGAGCCGGCGCCAGCCGACGCCGAGCGAGCTACAGTGTCCGTGAGGGATTATGCGAAGCCGAAATCCAGTCCAGTGCAGTGTCAGAAACCAGGAGATCCGAGAGCTGAAGAGGTATCCAGGGAGAATCCAAGCCGAGGTCAGGAAAAACAGTCCAAGTTCGATAACAGGCAAAATCCAGGCAGTCAGGCCAAAAACCAAAAACACTAGGCAAAAAATTGAGAAGAATTCCACAGAACAGAACACTTACATTGACAGCTTGGGTAACTCACACTGACACTGGTTGAATAATCCGACACTGATGGCAGGAAAGCAAACAGCCTAAATAGCTGCAGGGACCAGGTGAATCAGATTGGCAGTAATCAGCCCCAGGGCCAATTAGGCAGGTGAGGAGGAGCAGAGGAAAAAAACCCAACCATCAGCGCCAGGATTATGACAGCACAACTGAGAACCAAAAATGAAAACTTACAGAACCAAAAAGTGCAGAGTGCCAGATCAATTTTAAAGTGTAGCTACTTACCCATTTAGTGGTTGGTGGCCAAAGATCAATGCAGGGAATCAACAATAAAACCTTGATAATGGTTAACAATAATAACAGAACAAAGCATGGAAGTCAGATCATCAGTAACTAGAGGAACCACCTTGACTTTTATCTGACCCAGGAGAATGATTAAATTAACTGTCAAACATCTGGAAGCCCCTAAAATCTAAATCGTATTGCATAAAGAAAATATTAGAAAGGAAGGAAATCTTTTGCTGCCAGCTTGGGGACAAAAATAAAACAATTCCCTCGACTGACAGGCTGATAAGTGCAGAAGCTGTGAGGAGAGGTCACCTTCGGATAAACTAAGGAGTGTTAAATCATTTATCAGCGAATATAATAGATGAGAACAGAAGCCTTAGACGTCAGGAATCATGGGATGGCGCTAAGGAAATAGATGAATGTCCTCATGCTGCTAGAGCTCTCGGCAGGAACCAAATAAACAGCCTGGAGAGAAAGGCTGAAAAGTCAGATGATTGAGCAGTGCTAGCGGAGGTGACCTGAAATGAGATGGTTTATGCTGAGTCGTTTTCATTGAAGGTCAGTAATTCCTGCTGAAGTGGAAGCGTGGTGTTGAATTACCTTGAGGCATCATAGCTGTATAGATAAATGACTGACAATGTAATTTAATGCAATTTCTTGTGAGATGAAACACAAACATAGTCTAAGCCTGCTGTAGATACAGGGTTGATCAGAGACATGGAATAGTAGACATAGAAAAGGAAAGATCTAAACAAAACTCCTGATGTAATCTTCTAATCTTCAGGCATATCACAGAGTCAGTGAGAAAGAAACAAACCTGGTTTCTATCTGCTATTGAACCAGAACCAAGAAGGGAAAGCAGAGCCACAGACACTTTACTCACCTTGACCATGACGAGGAAAGAAGGCCTCTTTCCTTTTGAGATATGAGATATTTTGAAATGAATAAAATAATCTTTTTTTTTTTTTTTTTTTTTTTTTTACAGTGTCCTGTCTGGCAATGTAGCATTAAGAATAATTGTCTTGATGCCAAAAAGAGCCCAACAGATTTTACTTTCACAAGTGTAGCAGTATGGCAATTGCCATATTGCTCCACTTGTTTCACAAGGGGAATAAAATAATCCAAAGTTGGTTGATCTCATTGATCGACTAATGAATGTTTGATGAGCGGCCATTTTCCTTAAAACCTGCGTCTTCTCTAGTATCAAAAACATCTTTCCACAACATAAAGAACTAATTGAGGAACAAAATATATATGTTATAATATGTGAACTATTTATTGTGCCAGCTGTATCAAATACCTTTTTTTTTGCAGTTGCCAAAAAGTCCAACATTGAGTTTTTAATTTGTAGTTAGAAAAAAATGTTTCTTCACAATTTTTTGCTTCACTTTTTTCAGCTGTAATTACATAAAGTGTTGGGGAGGAAGAGTTCAGTACAGATTTGAAGAGGTCTCCATGGATTGTTTTAGGCACGAGGACCTGCAGCAGATGCAGTAAAAATGTTAATTACCTCTCTAGCCACATTCAACATTTACACAGTCTGCTCACACATTTGAGGTTTGCTGTCGCTGCCTGTGTGCTTCCCTCTAACTGCTCCAGAATATAGATATTGGCAGACTTGCATTTGGCATTCCCAAAAAGGACAGCATTAGGTTAGTAACGGACAGTTATTTCTCTCTTCTTTTTGGATGATTCATTTAATAATGAACTTAAAACATGACTCAGGTGTCTGACATTCAGTCAAATTCAACCTTTTCTTTAGGACAGTTTCAGAACAACAGCTGAACATTTTTACTTAACTTTCTTAAACTCTAAATTTTATGATAATATTTACCTATTAAGTATTAGAAGTGACTTTTG
This sequence comes from Cyprinodon variegatus, assembly GCF_000732505.1. Classification (NCBI taxonomy): domain Eukaryota; kingdom Metazoa; phylum Chordata; class Actinopteri; order Cyprinodontiformes; family Cyprinodontidae; genus Cyprinodon; species Cyprinodon variegatus. The sequence goes on from NW_015150625.1 coordinate 776,176, forward strand.
AATCTGGGGATTTACCTTTTAAGAAGTATTTAGAGTCAAATGTGTGGGTTATCCTTCTGAAAAGCCTTATATAATTGTTTGCTGTGGTTTTGGTGCATTTCTCCTGACATTATAAATTATTATTATATCATAAACCAATCAAACGTATACTAACTGCTCATTGTTGGTTCACTTCTCTTCTGGAACTCAGGAATCAGAATCAGAAATACTTGAATAATCCCAGAGGGAAATTACTTTT
>NW_015150625.1:776905-779638 GCF_000732505.1 Cyprinodon variegatus
TATATATATGCATATGTAAACTAAATCCAAGTAAAGTGATAGTGATATGCAAAAATAGTGCAATAGGGAAGCGGCTCTGCCTCAAGCTACAGAGAAACTATTCCTCTGGCCTTACATCCTTCCTCTGGGCTCACACTGAACTTTAACAGGTTAGTGACTCACATGCTCATTATCTTTTTCAGTTCTGAAGTCACTAACCTGAGTTCCCATTTCTACAGAGTACTAGTGAACCTGTCCCAGCTGACAAGAGGCTGCAAGCTTTCTCTATAATAAATATATAAAGATACATTAAATAAATGCATTAAATAATAGATTTTTTTTAAATCAAAATGATCTGTCTGCTTGTATGTTCCTGTGACATGTCCCTGGGAGAGTATTGGAGAGGAGACAATGTGGCAGAGCAATGCCGCATCTTCCTCCATCAATGTTCATGGATTATGGCATGATACTGCTTTGTAAATACATTGGCTGTACGATTGAGATCAACATCTGTTGCTAAATAATAAGGAACTAATTTGAAACATCCCCTTTTAAAAACAAATAATATTCCAAATTAATATGAAAAGAAGGCTTCAGAGACCTGTCTACACAGTTTGTTCATTCATATATTTTATTGAATCTACACTTTTAGCTTAGTAACAGATGTTGATCAGCACATATTTCATTGTTTGTCATCATATTTCCTATTTTTTTTTTTATACCTTCTAGCCTCTGACATATTTAGTATGTGTAAATGTGAGTTGTATGCTTTCTGCTGGACCTATCCTCTTCCACTAACCTCATAAAGTTGAACCTATCCTCTTTATTCCCTTTGACCTTAAGCAGCCCAATGTGGCTCCAGCAGATTTATACTCTTCACTCGGTGTGGACTGGCAGCTTAATATGGAGTCAATTACAGATCCTTACTCACTTCAGCAGAATTGACCATAAAGGTACCCAAGTGGCCACATCCTCATAACTCATCACCCAACCCCGTAATGCCGTGCTAGATTTGTTAGCTCTGTGTGTGCGATAAGAAATTAATGACGGTGATAAAGCATCTACAGGACCTTATACTTCCTGAGAGATCAAAGGAGTGGCTCTGATTAGTCACAAGGATCAGACTTCCTCTAAATACAGCACAGATTGCAGGTCTTTTTGGGGGAGAATCTATGCCATGTTGAAATAGTAAAATGGGTTTTTATAGATGTATCCTTGCACCAAAGCACATATTTTAACCTGCAGGAGCTTTGGTGTCTTACCAACATGGAGTTAATTGAAATGCTCCATGAAATACAGGATGTGGCCCCCTTGTCATAGGCCACCTGTGGTGTTTGGTGCAGGGATGGTGGGTTGGTGGAAGGCTTTGACGCCTGCTGTCCACATGTTTTATGACTCCAGCTTAAAGCAATAAATGCAAACTGCTTTTTTAAACAGCTGGAGAGATGCTCAAAAGTATTTTTTCTAACAAGCTTATTTCTACTATCAAGTATGTTTCAGTTCAGTTATCTTAATTGTTATGTTTATACAAAAACTATTAAATGAAAACACTCAAACACCTCTGTGCTGCTGCTGCTTCTGCTGCCAGAATTATATCCTTTGTCCCTGACAATAATGTTGAAAGGTTCAATATGGTGATACTAAAAAAGCAATTACTTCAGTAAAACACTTTTTAACAAAACTTAGTGAGGAAAAGAACCTAAGAAAGTTCAATTTCTATTTGTTGGCCATAAAATTAACAAGTTACCATTAGATGTAATAACAAACAAAAAAAAAACACAAGGTATTTACCGAACTTGGCAGGTATGGTAAGGACTGATCCTCAGGTTTGGGTGTTACTGAAAAAATCAACAGATGTTTGAATTGGTGAACAAACTGTATCTGGTGTGATATGTGAGACCAATATGTCAGACTTGTTGATTGGACAAGTGTCTGCAAAACCAACTCCATTTAAATTAAAGGTGCCATAGGAGATCTTTTCTGATGCACTTTTTACCATGTGACTTGAAGATCTCCCCACAGCCGCGTAGCAAGCAGTTAAATAGAAGGTCTGGAAGTGAATTGAAAAAAAATGGTCCCCGCTACAGTGTAAAATCAATTAGTAACGTGCACCAATCACAAAACACGATCCGTGGTCTACTAATGGTTCCTGACACGTCAGTCAGGGTCATCTGCTTCTCCCTCCCCCGGTGCGCGTACCCTAACACATGAACGAATCAACCCCCAATGCTTGTGAAGGACGCCATGGCTGGAAACTAGCCACTGTTATGTTACGTTCACACCTAAAGCAGCAACAGCTGCAAAAACGAGCATGCTGCTTCATTTTTGATGCTTGTACAAGTTTAGTTCTGAAGCGCAGCTAAAGCATCTCTGCTGCTCTAGCTGCGTGGTGGAAAAATTAGGTCTGATGCGTGTTGGACGTAGCTACCCTATCCTTTCTTTGCCTGTAACATTGGCAGCTATATTTGCTGTGATCAGTGGGTAAAACGTAGTTTGAATATTATACATTTTTAAAAGTATAATAGAATAAAACTTACCTGGTTCATGTTTTTACTCCCAATTCATTAAAGCACCTAGCCATCAAGTTTCACTTGCTATCTGTTTCCCCCATTGTTTCCTTTTTTGACCCCGTTACAAGGATTGGACCAAAGCAAAAGTCCTTCAGAATGCGTCGCTTGCCTTTGTCAGAAAGCGGTGGTGTAGGTTGGAGGACCCAAATGCAGAAACTAGTTGGCAGAGGTGAATTTAAGAGGG
>NW_015150625.1:779831-817833 GCF_000732505.1 Cyprinodon variegatus
AAAAGAAAACTAAACACAAGAAATCAAGGAGCAAAAGAAAAACATAACAGAAACAGAAACCTAACAGCCTTAGGCAATCTATATTCAGTGACTGGTTGGAGTTGCATGGATGTAATGGGTATAACTCGAATCTATAGACTTTGCAGATTAAAGGGAGGGCTCATATGCGAAAATCAGTTAATTCTAACTTACCGGTAAGTTACTTAATTCAGATGATAAGGTGATCCCCTTAATGCCTATTGCTGCAAATATGCAACAAACCATCTTTATTAGGCAAATAGCCAGGACTGCCTGTATATTCTCCCAATGCCAGTTATTAAAAGTCCATTGTGGACCTGGTACCCTTTGGCAAACACTTATTCCAGGTAGAACTGGTCCCTTTGACTGTGTAAATTAATATTTATAGTTGAGTAAAGGTCAAAGAAACAATCTCAGTTTGGCAAAAATATATACATATAAATCATGCTGTAAAGGGGTTAACTATATTTATGCAAAATTGATTAAACCAAAGGTAAAACCATATGAATTATTCAAGGAAATCAGAACACAAGTGGATAGAAACCGTAAAAATAAATAATGAGCTAAATAATATGATTTATGTTGTAAGAGTCCATTATTTCATACTCATATAAATTCAAGACAAATATAGAAGTTTTTGTTTAAGCTTGACTCCAGAAGCGTTTCATGAATTTTCAGGAATAAGTAACAGTGGAAGGGCATTTTAAATGGCATCTGAATGTCAGTGACTTGAATGGTAATTATGATAATAGAGCAGCCACCACCTGAATGTTGAACCCAATGTGAAAAATCTTATTTTCTAACAAACATAGTAAGAGTTTTTGGAGGTTGTTAAAAATAATGGATGAATGCACTTACATATATATGTATGCATCTGTTTGTTTGTTTGAAAAATCTGAAAACATTACCGGACAGAGAGATTGGTGGATAAATGTAATGCTGTCAGACATCATTCTGATTTGATTGGACTAAAGTAAAATACTTCTAACATTTATTCCAAAAACCTCATTCAACAGGACCCCTAAACTTGACCCCTGCATCCTTACAATAACCTAGTGCAGGAAATAGCCTTGGGTGATGTGAACTCTTATCTACAATGAGTCAAGCTCCTGCTCAAATCGCCCCAGTTTTCCTCCTGTTTAATTCTGCAAGCTCCAGCACTATCAGCAATCACAAATGCCTGTCTGGAATTGATGGATAGAGACAGCTGCAGTGGAAGTACAAAGCATATTAGCACACACATACTCATCTTCATGGAGAGTGTAACTAGAGCCAGGCACAGATTAACGACTTTACTTCCCAATTAGCCGGCTCAGTAGAACAGGAAATGGCTTTGACTGGCCTTCTGCTTCCTTTCGCCTCAGTGTGTTGTATATGCTGGCTGTTTGACCTCATTCTGAAGCGTTTTACAGGACGGAGGTCTGGTGGCCTCTGCCTGTCATATGTTGCTTTCCCTTCATGTAATTTTAAAGTCTTTCTTGACAGGACGAAGGTCTGGAATCTCAGTGGCATGTTGGAAGAGTGGGGTCTGATTTAACCAGACCAACCAGAGGTGGTTACCTTAAAATAATGAATATTGGGGTTTCTGGTTGCAAGAGCAGGAAAAAAAAAGGTGTAACACAGATAATATCACCATTCTTAAAGTTAGTCCTGATTGTATGACAACAAGAAAGGAAATATTCCCTAAAGGTAGACTCAAAAACAAAACATTCTATCATATCAATGTAATATATTTGTTTCTTCTTCAGTTCCTAAGCACAAGAAAAGAACCAACGTAGTACTTTCTATGTAATTTGAAAAGAAAGTAAAGACAAGGAATGCAGTAGTGTCTATATAATAAAAAGACAGCTTAACACTGATGCATTAAGTCAATTCTACTTTCTATAGGAAAGAAAACCAAAGACTATATGAAGCTAATGTTAACAATGAATCCACCAGCGTCTCTGTCCTTAAAAGACGGACAGCTACACAAAGAAGTTAAAGAGCAGTTCTTTGTTCGGAAAATGCCTGAAAAGATCTAGAGTAGGTATGACTCCATTCTGGAAAGATAAGTCAGTGAAAACACAAGCATAAAATAGGTTGAATGAGGAAAATATGAATCAAATGAGGGGAGACAGAAGTAAAACAGAAAAACGGAGCCAGTATTAGTGAGAAGACCTTGTTATTGCCAGCGATAGCTTCATCAATGACCTCTTCAGGAAAGACTTAATGCAACATGCAGAAATGTTAACCAGTAGAACTTTATGGGTTAGAAAAAGCTAAAACTGACAGCTTAATTTGGAAGCAATCAATGAATAATTCATTGACTCCAATAAGGAAAGACACAGATAAACAGCAAAGCAATGGGTGAAACATATTTTCCACTTGATTGGTAACACTGTGTGTAGATATCAAATAAGAAAGGAGAACTGGCCCAGGTTAACTGAAAGATCTGCCTGGTATTCTTTCAGAAACTCCAGGAGCCTGCAGTCGGAGGCTTTATTTAAAGTTGTATAAAAATGTCCTACATACAGTCACTCTGAACCTGAACAGAGTTCAGCCCTCTTTAGAGACATTAAGCCTGAAATCTTGTCTTTCCATGAAGATCTAAAATCAAAGAAAAAACGGGTTCATTGCTTTGTTCACAAAGCAAATAGAATACCATTTATACAAAGCTGACAAATTCTCAGCCTCTTAGCACTTTTCAACATTTTAGTCGACAAGTAATTATTCCTGCTATTTGCTGTGATGCAATTTAATTAAACTATAAAAAACATGGTATATAATCTATTAATCCTTATCCAGGGAGACCAACATCCAGATATGGAATGATTATCTCTGTTTTTATAAGTGGTTATAAGCTATTAACGGCAAAGGAAATACCTAATATCGGGTAAACTCATTCACTGGGAACATTTTAAATATTTCACTGGTTCAGGACAGCCTTATGTCCTGTTTCAAAATACTTCAAAGTTGATTTAACAGGTTATATGAATACTTAGGGAAAGCCGTTTCTAAACTTTCAAAGTTGGTTTATTATGTTTTGGAAACATGTCCATGCTAACCTGGCCCTATGTGAAAAACAGTTGCCCTATTAACCTAAATGCTGTTGTTTCGTTCTTGGCAGCACAGACTAACATCAACAGCCTCGATACCTGCAAGAGTCATTCACCCTGTCTCTGTAGAAATATTTAAAACTTTCCAAGATGTTTTCTCCATTAATTTACATTATATTTAAAGAATTTAAATTGTATTGAATTATTTTGATCAGGCCTTTCAGGTTTTTATTGGTCACATAGATTTTTTTTGCTTGTTTTTTAATTTTTTGGTGTTTGGGACTTTTAAACTAATGAAAACATAAAATACCAAACTGATACCGAAACATTTGAATACCTTGGTACCTTTTCAATTGCCTGGTAGTAGCTTAAGTTCTGGTTGAAAAAGAGAGAGAGAGAGAGAGAGAGAGAGAGAGAGAGAGAGAGAGAGAGATGGAAACAGAAGCATCGTGATACATGATACAAACAATTTCTATGTACAGAGAAAATAGATCAAGTGGCTAAACAATAGAAGATATCAAATAGAGGATCCAAATCATACTATTTTAACCTTTTAATTTCAACTACAGCTAAATATATAATGATATGCTACCTTTTCAAATACTCTTCTTTAGGCAGGCTGAACAAAGTCAGAGAGACCTTTCAGACAATAAACACATTTTCTTGATTTAGACATTAATTAGTAATTTCCATCATTGTGCTTTGCCACTAAAAGTTTCGCCATGTCTCAGTTTTGGGCAAAAAAGTTTCCAAAAATGTTACAAAAAGTTAAAAAACAATCCACTGGACTTTGTTTCCAAGTTTGAAGATGTTTCGCTTCCCATCCAGGAAGCTTTTTCAATTCAAAATGTCAGTATTAGTGTTGCGTTCGAGGCTTTATAGAGTGGACCAAAACAAAGCCTTGTTTTGGCGAAGAAAACGTGCAAATTGAACCGGAGGAATGGGTCCGTCTCTTAGGAAGGGAGAGTCGTTGCACTCTGCCTGACATCTCTGCTTGATGATCAGAAAGAATGGGCATTGTGTACTGTGCAGGTGCAGCATGGTCAACATAGATGCTTCCTTGATGGGTTGCATGATAAAAGCTCTGAATAAAGCTGGTACAGACCTGTCAAAATACAACTTTCGGCCTTATCTTGTTAAAGAAAAAGTATTATAACCTAGTTAAAAGCTAAAAAAATACTCGATTTTACATTATATATGGTTTGAGTGAAGACTGCTTGCAAATGTGGTTTCTTTTAGCCTGTAATTGTCTTAAACGTATAGGATTTTCTTAAAAGGCACGGATAATTGCCTAATTATATTTTGGGAAAACTGGGTTAGCGCAGGTCCATTTTCTCAGCAAAGTCATGATAGAAGCAGATCTGCCTTTACATCTAGTTCTAGAATTAGACTCACAAAACATTCCATTTCCAAATTTATTTAGACAAATACCTTCCTGAATTTGGCCCATATCCTTAAGAGAACAGTTGGAAATTATAAAAGGGGAATACTTATTAAATTATTTAGTTCTTTTTGCAGGAGTAGACTAAATATTAAGACCAGAATACAAATTGTGCTGCATGTTTTAAATAAGAATGAGTCAGCTCTACATGTCTGTAAAAACATAGCAAGTGATGCATGACATTTTTTACACCTACTTGTGATAAAGAAAAAAGAGCGTCCTTAGTTTTTTAGAAGCACTAGTTGAACTTGAGTTGAGGATAAAAAAAAAAAAAGAATGAACATCATTCTTAACTGGTCTAATTTTCAGAGATAATTAGAAGAAAATACATTTACTCTGCTGCCCAACTCTTTGATATTCCTCCCAGCAAGACAATCACAGAGATCCTACTGGTTCAACGACCTTAATTAATTCATTTCAGGGAATGTTTAATCTGAAGTGCCTGACAATGTAGGTGATCAAATTATTAATTTCAGGGAACAAACTGCTGCTTTGAGCAGAGCAGTTGTATCAGAAATGTACCCTAGATAGCTGCTAGGGTGTGTAGCTTTTAGTCTCTGCTACACTTTTATGATTAATCAAACAGAAATGCAATAAAAGAGCCCTGAAGTGTCGGTGTGGGTATTTGCACCAATGGCTGCGACTTATCTACTGACAGATCCAATGGTTGATTTTCACCATAACTGAATAAATAAAGACTAAAACCAGGTTTGCCTGATGTGTGCTTGGAATATGGCCTTTAATCATGAACCTCTCCCTATGCTGCTTCTCTCCCCGTTTTGTTCCTCTTACCCTATGGGTATTCTCCTACCTACTGAGGACCCCAGCCACCATGGGGCTGTCTTCATGACAGCGCTCTGTCTTCCTCCCGTTGGGTTGCCATAGAAACCGGCAGCTGTGGAAGAGTACAAGTCAGTGGATGGTCTGGGAAAAGGACAGCAACGGTTGAGTGCGAGGCATGCTGGCTGGATTTATATTGCAAGGTCATCATTACATCTGTCACTGTCAAACCTTTAATGTTGTTATCATTGGATGCTGTTAGGTTCTTGTGTTTACAGGGCACATTTCTCTTTTACAACTTTATAAAGTAGCAATGCATTACAGGAGGATGGTATAGATGCTGACAGCAGTTACTGAGAAACATCCTCAGGGATGTGGAGATGTCACAGTGACCTGATGCTGCAGCCAGTAGCTTTAGGAGGGCATCCAAAATCATGCTCTGGATGCCCCTCGACCAAAACATGAAAGTCAGTGACTCAGAGCAGCCAACTGGCTTCCCTTCGCATAAATAAGTTAACCAATGGAAAACATGAAGGGACATTGTACTTTAAAAACGATTAAAAACGATTAAACTAGAATGGCGGCAGGATTTAGGACTTTATTTTCCACATTACAGATTTCTTTTAATTCATTTTTGTAACATTTAAATATTTAAGATAAATAAATAACTTAACAGAGGATAACTTGAGGAAATAGGAACCGCAGTCTCTAAATAATGGTTTAATTCATCAAAAGGCAAGACAAATATTTTCGGAATTTTTTTAAAAAGCAACCTTGCGTTCTCACCACCAGTTCTTGGTTAAATAATAAAAAACATTCTGTCAGATATCTGTAAAGATTCTCAGTCATCCAGGTTATGGTCAAGTTGAAAAAGTTCAGTTTAGGCAACTAGACGTCAAGTTTTCTCCTCTCCTCCAAGAGGCTTCCTCTGTTCTAACTAGTGGTGGGGAGCACTGAGATTATTATATTGTAGGTATAACAAAGAATTAAGGGAAAAACAAAAGGTGGCTCTGATCCCTCCTACTGGATTGGGCATGGACGTTAACTTTTTAACATTTTTTGCAGGTTTATTTTTTTAAGTTACTTAAATAGAACCTGTTTGACAACTCAAAGTAGCCTTACAAATCTAAAAAGACAACTAATCCTATCTTGATCTAAAGAAATTTTAGAGCAAATGAGAACCTATGAAGCATCTTTTTATCCATTGTTATTGGAGCAAAGAATATATTTTGTAAATAGGAAGAATGTGATAAAAACAGTTTAAGGGTAAATTTGCTGCTTTCTCTGATTTTTTTCAAAGAATGTGTTTTTTTTATATCCATCTTCTCCGTCTTATTCCATCAGGGTTGCGGTGGGGCTGGTGCCTATCTCCAGCAGTCTAAGGGCGAGAGGCGGGGTAAAGCCTGGACAGGCAACACAGAAACACACAAAGACATACAACCATGCACACACAGACTCACATCTAAGGACAATTTAGAGATGCCACATAACATAACAGTCATGTGTCATATGTCTGTGGAAGGAAGCCGGAGTACCCGGAGAAAACCCAAGCATGCACGGGAAGAACATGCTGAAAGACCCAGGGACGGGAATTGGACCCCGAAGTTTCTTGCTGCAAGGCAACAATGATACAATCTGCGCCACCATGCAGCCCTGTTTTTTTTTTTATTTCACTTTTTTATCTACTTTACCACAAGCCAAATACAATCACTTACTCTTGACAAGTTATTTAAAATGTCACATTTACTAGTATTTTACTAGTTACTTCTCCCAAAACAAGATTTATTGACTCAGTTACCTTTCTGGACAGTTTCTCCTTGGCTCTACCTTTCTCATACCTCTTCCAAAATAGCTTGTCCTGAGCTATTTTCTATATTTATGCTGCTGTATGTTTAGCCTGCTGGAGGACAAAGGGACCACTTTTCATTATCCTGCTTCATTCTAACTCTAATCTCTTAGTCTGCAGTATTGGCGAGTTCCGTCTGTAACTGAATGTTCTCTCTGCCTTTTCTTATCATAATAGCTTCATCTGATCTGTTCCTGTTTGGCTATGACTCCATCCTGGAATAAAATATCAGCTGTGCTGCTGTTTTCGATATCCCTATTCAAAGATAGTTACCGGAGTGGCAGCCTAGTGGTTAGAGCATAGAGCTTGGAATCCAGAGGTTCTGAGTTCGAGCCCCACTTCCACAGACTGCCACTCTGGGTCTCTGCGCAAGACCATTAACCCCCACACTGCTCCCTGGGCACCACACAATGGCACCCCACTGCTCCCTAAAGGGATGGGTTAAATGCAGAGTGAACTTTGTTGCTCTATACTTGTGATGGTGTAATGACAATAAAAAAAATCTAGAAAATGTTTTTTCAGGTTGTCCCTTTTTTTTTCCAATGTATTCCTGTTTCACTTACTGTGAAGAACTGTATGTGCTCCATTTCAACCTCTGGCACAGGAATTGTCACGAATCTCGTCTTCCTGGCTGTATCTTTCCTGGACGGGGCCGTCTGTGAAGCTGGTTAACAGTTACCTTTTGTATCTCTGCTTCTTTTTGTATCTCTGCTTCTAACTCCTTGAACCCCAGTCGGCCTCGGCGGATGGCCGCTCACACTGAGCCTGGTTCTGCTGGAGGTTTCTTCCTGTTAAAGGGGAGTTTTTCCTCTGCACCATTGCATGCATACTCAATGTAAGAGATTGCTGAAATCAACAATGGGAGCATGTCTTGCCAGTCATTGACTCAATCAAATGGTTTTGAATTTGAATGACTTAATTCTTATTTGAACTTTAAATGAAACTGGCAGTTTAATTATTAAATATAGAATGTTTAATATTATTTAACATATTACCTCCCAAGGATAACATAATTACATATTCCATTAATTATGCATATTCTTTGCTTGTGGTAAATGTGTAATTATTTTAACTGGATTATCTGAAATAAAGTTGTTTGTTTTTCATTCATTCATAGTTGAAGTATTTAAGCTCACCATTCTGCAAGAAACTTGTCAGTTTTGTCTCTCTCTTTTACCCTTAATAAATGCATAATTAACACTTATGAAATAGTTATAAGGTATAGAAATTATTTATAATCCCCCTATAAGAGAAGCCTTATTTTAAAGTAACTATTTATGTATAATGATGCATTTATCTATTTAATCGTAACATAAGACATTTTCCCCTCGATGCTATTTTTGACAGAAAGAAAATCTAACTGTAGCTTTAAATTTCTTTGTCAGGGAGAACACTGGTGTGTTCTCCACAAAGTCTTACTGTTGCTTTGACTAGAGCAGCAGCTTGATAAAAGCTCAGCGCACCGTGAGAAATGAATAAACCCGTTATGTCGACATTCACAGCTTGAAGGTTTAGACTTAGAGCATGAAAGCATTTGCAACATGACAAAAACCATCAGAGTATTCTCACTTTTCTGCCGTTATCCCAGCACTGCAGGCAGCTGTGGTTGCCTCTGAGGTAGGAAGTCAATTTTAAGCTTTTTGCAGCCTCCAAATCCCCGAGTTGGGAAGATCAGACACAGAGCAGTGAGCAAGAAACAAATGTCTGAGAAAAAGCAAATATCCAGGTAGACCCTCTAACACACAGCAACTTCCACAAGTATTCAGACATCCTTTACTTTTTCAGATTTTTTATATTATAGTTATGAATTTCTATGTACTTTATTAGGATTTCAAAATATATTTATATTTTTAATAATTAAATGGAATGAAATAGTCACTATTTCTACTCTAAGTCCAAGTAAAAGTATCCACTGTATTAGTTTCCTGTGTAAAAGTAAAATCTAAGTAAAAATATGGAAATGTTGTTGTGCATGAGGGATTGTTGATGTGGATTTAGTTGTATGCAATAACAAGTGGTTTGACAAATTGACTATGTCTGCTATTTTTGTTCCTTTCTAAAAAAATATTAGTCAAAATTAAGGTAATAATAGAATATTTGTCCATTATTAGCATTTGTGTTTAGCTGTTGTGAGCTAATTTACCTTAAGTCCACCTCTCACTGCAGTCAAAGCTGCAGGTTTTTATCGGTTGTCTGTAACCCATTTTGAACATCGAGGGAAAATCTTTTACCATTCACAGCTGGAGCTCAGTTAGAATGAACAGAAAGCATCTAAGAAGATTCATTTTAAAATCTTTTCCACGGATTCTCAGGATGTGGATTTTAGTTTTCTCGTTTTAAAACATGGATGTACGTTGATCCGACCCGTAGTTCTTGTGCTAGAAGACAAACCTCTTCAGATCAAGTCTCTTGCAGCATCTTTTTCTCGGATTAGACTGTGATTTGAGGACCACAGGATGATACTACCACCATCGTGTTTCACTGTGGGTGTTTTGTGCATCCCATGTACAAAGGCTTTGGTCCACTAGTTGCTTTTAAAATAAAGTCCACTAGTGCCCAATAAAACATTACAGTGGGACCAGGGTGGAGGAACAAAGCAAAAGGAAGAAACAAAATAAAAAGAACAAACAAACAGGGCATTAGTTAATGGTTAAATATATTAGATCAGCCAAAAAGCCGATCTAGCAGATGAAAAGTGTGATTCTATCTAAATATGGCTAAATCTAAAACAGTAATACCTTATTTTTAAATCATTGTTAAAGTTGAAAAGTGATGGGAAAAAACTGAAATTGGTTCAAGGGATCAAACAATGATGGTTTTTTTGTCAGCACATGTCGCCATAGAAAACAGCATTAGTAGATTGTCTTTAGTACTAGTTTCAGGACGCTTCTATAGGGGCACTTCTATAGAATTCATCCTATTATCCAGGGAGCTAGCTAATAGAGTTGTATTATCAATTGCTTTGTAACATCTGGTACAGATATTTCAGATTTAAAGAAAGATATCAGATTGCTGCTTAATGCTTCCAATCCCTCACAATTATGGAAATTATACTAATTGCAGAAAAGTCTCATTAGCCTCTCAAAAGCTATTTATTTTTAAGCAACTAGGCAACTCTATTTGGGGCATCTTCAGAGGGATTCGGTCATCAATAATAAATGGCTTGGCTCTGTTTGAGTATGCTGGTTTTAATTTTGATTTCACTGGCAGTCAGGAGTGCAGTTTTTGAGCTCTATTTGCAATGTGTGGAAATGTGATGTAACTTAGCTGTCCTATTTTTGGGGACCTTATTTTCCCCCACTGTTTCAACCACCAGACATATCCATATATTCCCAGTAGTAGAGTGAAAACAGTAGATGGGTGATGCAACTGTCTGGAACAGTTCTGCATCAAGTTTTGGGATCTGTTTCCAAAGATGGGTTTGATGATTGTGCATAACTCATGAAACACCTTCTATGCTGGACGATGTACAGAGAAAAAAAAAGGAGAGGAGATAATAAATTATAGATTCTGGATATTTCTGCCAACAGGCTGCAGCTTAGTGTCTTAGCTTCCCGAATGTTTCACATTGTGACCAAAATAATATTCCTTTTTACAATGATTACTGTTCAGCCAATTGTGAATGCAGAACAATATAAAAAGCTGGTATATTTAAAACCTCTTAACATCCACCTCATTTTGAAGTAATCGTCACCTATTTTGCATACCCAAATGAAAAAGCAAATAACTTAGGAACTGTGAGCCCAAATTACATGTGTGATGCATTATCTGACAGCTAACACCTTTTAGTTTCGGGATATACAAATGAATATTGGGTGACTAAAACACAGCCCAAGCTGCATCAGTTCAAACATGACTCAAATGTATTTTTTGTTTATTCTCGAAAATAATGTATTTTTTGAACAGCAGTACTAAAGACATGCTTGAGAATAGGCATGTCTCATTGTATCACATTTATTCTGCATTATGTCAACCACAAAAACAGAAAATGTGAGACCTCTGGCTACAACAGTTCCAGAGCTGTAGGGCTTTGAACTGTTGGTGTCACCAGTGTCTCAGAATCTCTCCAAATGTGCCAAATCCTTTTACTCAACTATTTGACCCGTAGAACAACACTGAAGCATTGATGGTCACAAAAGATTTATGAAGCAAGTATTTTCCACTTTTTTCATAATCAGTGTATATAACAAAATGTAACATTTATAAACCTAAAATAACATAATTACTGCTTTTCAAGCTAAAATAAGCCACTAGTGCCATTTCTTAACTGTATTTTGTTGGGGTTTTTTCAGCCTTAGGCATTTTAATAAAAATAAATCAGCGTCCAAACTTTACAAAATAGGACCATTAATATTGAGCTTCGAGCTGCGTGCATTGATCCACTCTCAGCTGTGTGTTTGACTCTTACACAAGCCGGCAACACGGCTCTATTTTATGCAACCCAGCCATGTTTAGCCTTGTTTGAACCCTTATTTCATTTGCTACAAAGCCGAACAACACACGTGGTCTTAACCAATAACAGCACGACTCTATGAGGCGTAATATCGCTCTTGTTAGGTTTATTCTTTATACATCATGTGCATTGTTACTTTGTTAGCCAGATTAGACAGAGTAGAGGGCCTTCCTTCACATGGTGGATGTCACTGTGTATATGGAGGCCATCTAATCAGGACAGCCTTCGTGTCTTTAAAAATACACAGGATATGGGCACATGTTGGAGCCAGACTGATAAAGGAGAGCTATGTGTAATCCTGGGGTAAAGAGGCAAGATGCATGAAGTTCAAGGCATGGATGGCGTGTCAGTTTCTGATACGGACAGCTGAGCATCCACCTGATGCAAAACAAAGACTCATGAGATATAAGAAGGAGGACGCTCGCTGACGTTTTTTGAGCCCACAGCTGTGCCGACCCCACGCAATTTCTCTGTCCTGTAACGACCTGACCTGGAATAAACGCTGTTACTCTTTTACACCTTTATAGTCCTTTTTTATATGGTTTTACTCAGTTTGAGAGTTAAGAGTAGTAAATAACGTGCTCCCAGGTAAAGAACAGGTAGGGAAGTTCCAAGGTGCAGCTGCATTCAAGGGGACCTAACTTCCATATTTAACACTCTACTCGGTGCGTCATTGGCTGCGAGGCAAGCACCGCTTGAGAGACTTCAGCAACTGTCCCTGAATCAAATCGAGTCATACAAAGATGCGGACACTTTTGTCTTCTAGGTAAGAAGACGATGTAAAGAAGCATACCAAACATCGCGGTCAAACAACTGAGGAAAAAAGTATTAGGAAGTAAATATTAGCAAGATGTTAAGCATTAGCTATGACCAGCTAACTTTTCTGAAGTCAGAAACTGGATGTTATGTTTTTATTTTCTCATCATGGAATGTTTTTATTACGAATATGCTGGATTACTATTAATCTGTGGACCCTTATGGACGAATGGAATATTAATTATTATCAATTAAAGATTTGAGCTAAAATTCAGTTGCTATAACCTTCTATTAGCTTGCTTACACAACAGTAAATGCATGACATAATAAGAAATCATCAATAAAAAATAGATTTTTTTAGCTGGAAATTTTTTCCCTTACTCTACCAGAGTTGTAACCTTTGTAAACTCCATTTGGAAAGGCTAAGGTGTCTCCAGTGTCCAAGAGAAATTAGCACATCAACGTTCTATGTCGGCTGTAACTGGATGGCCTAGCCGGGGGCTAGTAGTGTCCTTTGGAAAGCTTCATTATTCCAGTCTGTGATAACTTCAAGTTTTTCCTGTAAACTCAGAAATCAGTCTGTTTGCAGCAATCTCATTCTGAGATTAGCTCTGTAACTCAGTAGGTTCCAATCCTTGGCTTTCCATTCAGGAGTTTTCCCCCATGTGACTCTCCTGAGAGACAGTGACGGGCAAAGAGGGGCAAAGGTAGCAGTCTAACAGCCTTCATACCAAGAGCAGCTGTGGCCACATCACATATCCCTCTATTTTTTTCTCTGGGAGTGTTTTGCAGAGTGGGAAAGAAAATCAGGCTTATGACATGACAACCAAAAAAGCTATATCTGCCTTTTCTTCTCCAAGTTTATCCTGCATGGCCGTCCTTCCTTATCATCTTGTTTGCAACATTTTTTGACATAGTTTTCCAGTTTTTTATTGTCATTACAATGTCACAAGTACAGAGCAACGAAATGAACTCTCTGCATTTAACCCATTCCCTTGGGGAGCAGTGGGCTACCATTGTGCAGCGCCCAGGGAGCAATGTGGGGTTAAGGGTCGTTGGTCAGGGACCCAGCGTGGGAGTGGGTGAGTTCACTCAATTCTGAGTGAACTCAGAAGCTCTGGATTCCAAGCGCAATGCACCAACCACTAGGCAACCACTCCCCTAGTAAAGGCAAAGCTAAAAAAGGGTGTACTTCTGCATTTTGCAGATGATATTGTGATCTTCCAGGTATGACATCCAGGATTGGTGTCTTCTTCCTGGTTAAGGCCTAGGAGTCGTAGTATCATGGAGTATTGTTCATGAGAAAGTATGGGAGCTGCTATAGTCTGGTGCAGTGAGAGAAGAGGCAATCCTCCTGTAATTAAAAGAAATATTGACCATATGTCACCAACACCAATAATAGTAAAAGCCTATAAAAATTTATTTCTCAGGGTTTGAATATGTAAATATTTACTGTAATATTTACTAGCGCGAAACAAACTGTACAATGAAAATCAGGGTTTTTCATAAAAACCTAGAAATAGAGCAAAACAAAGATTGAGCACTAAGAATGTTGGTGTTCATGTAATACTAGCTGTAAACATTGTTGATTAAAGTTATTGTTCTTTCCAGTTTTAAATCACTTTGTAATAACATCCACCATTTGGAGATTGATTTCTAATGTTCTGCTCAGGTGGCTTTCATTTTCTGCTACATTTCCCTTTTTTTTTGCCTCAGTCTGCTGGCAGCTTCAGTATGCCATCCATACACTCACTGCAATTAGAGACGTAATGACACACTCCTGTTTAAAACAAGCAGAGCAAACCCTTTCAGGGTTGACTGAGCGGGCTCCTTTAGGCGATAACTCAAGCTAGCCTGGCAGCAGCCGCTTGCAGTGGAGTTCAGGCTCTTTCTCACTCTCATACCCCGCTCTGCAGAGTCCCCAACATTCATAGCAGTGACAGCACCGTTCCTGGGAGAGAAATGCGAGTGGTTGTCTGTAAGAGGGAACAATGGAATATTAAAAGGTTCGAGACTGGAGAGCAAAAGCGAGCTGAGAGAAGAACTGTGCGGGTGGAGGGACCTGATGACACAGAAAGGAAGAGAGGAAGTGTGGTACATCAGACGGTGACATTGGAAGAAATCGGCTGTGTTTTTTTTTTTACTTTCAGGCCTCTCGACTATTCAATTTTATAGTTCACTTTTCATTCAACACATCATCCATATTCTAGCTATCCCCGACACCCCACGACCTCATTTTTCTCTTAAATGTGTGAGCTGCCAGGTGGCATCCTGCGACTGCCGTTATAAACTCTCGGGTGCCACCAAATTGTCCCCAAGCGTGCAGGAATTAGATCTTTGTCCTTTAACACAAAGCAGGGAAAGGACAGGTTGGAGGGAGACAGAAAAATGGCATAAAGGATGCCATGAAAAAGGATTGATAAATTTGGAGAAATAAATTACAGAATAGACTGAGAGGGAAAACAAGGAGAAAAAGGGAAAAATACACGGGAAGATATTAGGAATTTATATTGGAATTAAAGAGGAAGAGAAAAAGAGGAAGTTGCAGCCTTGAGTAAATGTCCAGGTGAGATTAAAAAAACAAGAACAGCAGCACCAGTTAGAGAGTTATTATCTTTAAACCTTTCAGGCCTTCAAATACTTTATATTAGATTAGATTAGATAAAATCCCTCACTGTTTGCATCTATTTGCTGACTTTGGTGACGCAGCTTGTAGCACAACATTTCCCTTTAGGATTGTCAGAATAAAAGATGCTGCATATTTATTATATTAAACAAATTAGTTTAAAACCATGCAATGTTTTCCACCAAATCCACATTCCTTCGCTGTTATGTAAAAGTTTGGAATTGTAACATAGTTGTTTGCATTGAAGATCGTTTTTGATTTCAGTTTTCTTCCCATAACTCCCTGGCAAGCATCTATTTTCTTTAGATGTATATAGCAGCTAAGAGACCATAAACTAACTGGACCCCCTCTCTATGTCTAGAGGTCCCTAAAGCAGAGACTAACAGTGAATAATATTTCATCTCTTGCACCCTACCCTTTCCCTTTGGCCATAAAAACTGAGCTACAAGGCGTAGGGACTGAAAGGTAACCCCTACAAATTGGGACACCCCTTCAACAATCGCATACAATATCAGTAGTCACAGCTGGCCTTTTTGTAAGCAGATGCAATGAAGTGTTGCCAGAAATCTGAAGAAATAATACAGTCTACAGCTGTGAGGATTTCTTTTGCGTGAGGGCCTTTGGCATTATTTTAAGTTATCCGCCGCTAGATGAAGGAGATGTCTTCAACACATGGGAATGCTGGTGGGTTAATTCCTAGTGTTGCTCCGATGTCATTTTTTGACCTCGATACCGATACTCGATACCTGGCTGTGCAGTATTGGCCAATACCGATACCATCTGTTTGAAATTTATGTGTGTGTGTATATGAAGAACTGCATACTTCTTGGCTGTAAAATAATTGCCATCATGGCTTTGTCAAGCTGCTGCCTACCTTTGAGAAGCAGGAAAAAGACTAATATAAAGTGAATCCAGTAGAACTTTTTATTGCCTACTTGGAATGGGTGGCAATAGTTGAATAAACCTTTGGCTCTCAAAATGGTATGAGTTACCTATTTGTTGGTACTCGCCGATACCATTCCAGTTTAGTGCACTACCGGGGCCCCGCCCAATACTGGTATCGGTGCAACATTACTAATTTCACAATTACTGACATTGCTGATTGTTTACGTGTTGTGGATCATCTCTAGAGGTGTGCTGAAGTGTATGCCATAAAATATTTTTTTTTCTAAGAGGTACATAGCCCTGCCATATACCACTTCCCCTTCTTTCTTACAGGTATTGGGACACTATTGTGGTCCTTTATGTAAAGAGACATGTAAATAACAACTTCTTGTGTTTTTAATCGGAGTTGGTGGATGGCTCTATTTCCTCCCTCTTTCCTTTTTAACCTTCACCAACAGAAAGCTTCTGCCTACAGTCTAACCATTCATCACAATACCACCCCTTTCCCACTGACTGAAAAACCTGTTTTAGCCATGGAAATATTGGCTTTTAGTGAAATGGGAATGTGAATTAGTTTGATCGAGGATCAGTAAACGTGAATAAAAAAATAAAAAAAAAAACAGCTTCAGCCACCGGTTCTAGATTTCTCTGTTGTCTTTTATTCACTCTGACAACCCTCCCTGAGCTTCCAAGAGCTCAGTGCTTATATAGCCAAGAGGCAGCACACCTGCAGCTGAGTGGACCAAGCCACAATTAAACAGGTAGAATAAACAAACAAACAAGATTGACAAAAAATAAAAACAAGAATAAAATTATTAATCTAATTTACAAACTCGTCTACATAAAGAAAGAGTCTGTAAAACAAACAATGTAATACAAGATAACTTAAAAAGTTACTTTAACCTCTTACACCCTAAGGGGGTATAAATAAATTTCTGCCTGACAAAAACACACAAAAGTAAATCACTTATAGCCTCACAGCTATTAGATTTAAGAAGAAACTTTTGGTACGTCTGTAAAGGTAAGATGTCATAGAATGGTTTTCTGGTGTCAGCACCATTGTAGCTTTGACCCTGCCTGAAATATTAGGGACAAAATACAAAATATTTTGCATTTTTTGAACCTCGCCAAAATTTTCTTTGAAATAAACATTGCAAAACACTACCAAAATATTATTTATAGCACAAAAATGTAGTACAGACTTTTAAATCTAAATGTTGTGTAAAAATATACCAAATTTGGACTCATGAATCATATTTATTTTAGAATGGTATTAGTGAGAAATTTCTTAGGCGGAGAGGCCATTTTGGCACATTTATCCAAAAATGTCACCAAACTGTGCCAAATGTGTTTTTTACATCAATACTGGGGGTTTGTTAAAATTACGAGGTCACGTGGCAGCTGGACCCACCGGTGGGTCCGTAGGGTTCTAGGGGTTAAAGGAAAACAAACAAAGCAAACCCTCTAAATGGTAGAACCCATCAATGACATCATCTAGCCAATTTAGCAGGGAATACTTAGACAAACAATGGTGAGTAAAAAGGAAAAAAAATACCATGAATATACTTTGAAACTAAATAAACAATTTGAACCAATAATCCAGAAGTAAGAGCTTTAACCTAAACATAAATAGATGGAAACTGCAACATAATGCTAACACAAACAAACCAGTGATAGTAAGTGAAGCAAAGTTGCAAACTAATGTTTAAATTTAAGCATTACAAATCAGAAAGAAGAATAAGTGACAAGTGGTGAACACAAACCAAACCACTTTTTCACAGGGACTGTGACAAAGTGACAGATGTCTACCGGGTCTAAATACTCGCCAAGCAACCCGTGTTAAAATTGCCTCGGCTCTGATCAGCATGTTGTGGGAACACCAGAACCGGGTTGACCCACTAATTCATGTGATAGCATTGAGCGCAACACACTGACATCAACACACCGAGCCAATCACATCTGATCTACAAGCCAAAACAACTCTGGCAACACTGGTTAGAGGGATTGAGACAGACAAAAGGGCGAAACATTAAAGAACACTTACTATGCCCTGGCTTCCTTACATTTTGCTCTCCATTGTTTACTTTCCTGATTTCTGTCACACTGGTGACATCATCAATGCTAACCCAGTTTTATGGTGTAGCCAAACACGCAGCATCGGGGGACCGAGGCCACGCTTGCCAGCAAGGAGTTGGACCCAGCTGTGTTTGCCCATTGGAAGCAAGCCAAATGCCACCTGTTACCCAGTGGATCCAAGTGTTAACACAGTATTTTAAGTGGGAAAGAGGCTTTAGATGTGATGGCAAGCAGAAAGCCTGTTGTTAAGGCATATTCCACAATGGGGAAGCCCAAGGCGAACCCAAAACCTGCTTTAAGAACAATATATGCTCTGGCCTGAGAATGCTTTGGATCTGATAGAATGAGATGGAGAGTATTGCTGGGTATAAAGCAATGTCTGTTGTTTTTTCTGTTTATTTTTTTTAGAACTGAAGAAACAACTAAGAGGCAAAGGAATGAAGAAAGGAACAAACAGGCTTAATAAGTACAGATGTATTTGCTTTCATCTAAACAACCTAAGCGAGGAGAAAACCGCCTCCATAAAGATGTCTGTCGATGTTACAACATAAAAAAGTATTTCATATTTTTCTGAGTTAAACAAAGATGTTGTTCCATCTAAATGGAGCAGCTGGTATTTGAAGGATAAGCTTTTACAAGGTTGTTCACTCTTTCTCCGTTTTCCTCTCTTTTACAGCAGTAACCTTTGTGTCTGTTGAAAAAAAAAATCCAGCCTCAGGTCATTTTCCACCTTTTAAAGAGAACTTTATATTTATTGCCATATTGTTTTGCTTTGTCCCCTTTCATATAGGTAACCAAGATAAGCTGAGCTTCTAAAAGTGATAATTGGTGATTCTGAAGCGATTATAAACCTCTAATATATTTTACCTGCAATGAAAATATAAATATTTTTATTCTACTTAAAGGTATAGAGGAATGTCTTTTATTTCCAGGTGGATTATCAAAATAAGTTGTCCTCCTAATTGTCAATCAGTGAGAACAGTCATTTTGTAAAGATTAGATTAAATGGGTCTAGAGGTAGAAGCAGAAAGCTTGTAGAACAGCTAGGATCTAAAATCTCACTATTCTATACAGCTTTTAACTTCTGTCATCTTGGGGGCTTTTTACAAGACTTCGTGGTTGAAGCCTTGGCGCCACCAAGATCTTCCTGATCCCTATGTGTGTTTCTAGAAGACACAAGTTAAAGGAATAGTACACCCAAAACATGATTAGCCTTCATTTTCTACTCACCTCCATGCTGAACAACACTCTGGAGTACTTTTTTGATATCTCAAATGCATCTGGAGATCTGGGAGGCTTCTTGCTGTCTGCTGACATTCAAATAATGGAGGTCCATGGCGCCCGAGACAGAAAGGTCCATAAAAGTCCACAAAAACGTGTCAATATTCCTCCATACTGCTCGTCCAATGTAATCCAAGTGTCCTGAGTGGGTAGCATCCAGAATTTACTCGAAACGAAGTCATTTAGAATGTTTTTAGAGCATAAACAGTAGTGTATAGGATTTCCTAATAGCGCCCCCATGCGCGCTCACGATTCTACGGAAGCCGGCAGACCAAACCGGAAGAAAGTGCGCATTCAGCGTCTGGTCTGCCGATAATGCAAGCGTAGAAGAAGAAATGTGCTGTTTACCTGTGCAAAGAAAGAAACAACGAAAGAAAAATGTCTGAGGACTTCAGTGTTGAGGAAGAGCATGAGTTCTTTGCCGAGCTGAATGCGCTGGTTTGGTCTGCCGGCTTCCGTAGAATCGTGAGCGCGCATGGGGGCGCTATTAGGAAATCCTATACACTACTGTTTATGCTCTAAAAACATTCTAAATGACTTCGTTTCGAGTAAATTCTGGACGCTACCCACTCAGGACACTTGGAATACATTGGACGAGCAGTATGGAGGAATATTGACAAGTTTTTGGGGAACTTTAAGGAACCTCCTGTCTCGGGCGCCATAGACCTCCATTATTTGAATGTCAGCAGACAGCAAGAAGCCTCCCAGATCTCCAGATGCATTTGAGATATCAAAAAAGTACTCCAGAGTTTTGTTCAGCATGGGGGTGAGTAGAAAATGAAGGCTAATCATGTTTTGGGTGTACTATTCCTTTAAGGTACATTTTTACATTTTTAATACCATAATGAATGGAATTTAAACCCCAGTTTTATAAATGAAGAATGCATCATCTTTATTCTTTTATTTGGCCTTGCAATTGCCAAACATAAAGAAACAGGGAGAGGATGGAGAAAACAGAGGCAAACAGGGGTAAGTGAACAAAAAAAAAAACACGTTTTGAAAATGAAAGACCTAATTTTTCTGACTTATTGCTGACATTTTACAGATGCAGCTCTCTCTGTGCCAGCAGCTGTATCAGTATTAATACGCAATGCCAGAGATGCCATAAATGTGAAGCTATTGTGTAGGGTATGGATTCACAGAAGATACTTAAGAACAGGGATATCTACAATGACAGCATATGAGGAGTGTTTTTTTTTCCTTATTTACTTTTTATTTTGGTTCAACTACTATGTTTACAATGCAATACAATGCTTCTATGTTATCTTAATTTGTATTAAGACTCTTATGCTAAAAATGCTTATATTTGATTGTTTTACTACATTCAAATATAGTGCAACAGTTTAATTTGTTTAATCCAGGAATTTATCAAGTGGTTAAAAAAATGTGCAGACAGCAGCTCATCTAATGCTGCTTGTATAACATTGTAAAAGCAAGATTCTACTTATGCAGTTGGTTGTCATGGAAATAATTTTGACAGCTGGAGATAGGCACCAACACCCCTCGCGACCCTGATTGGGATGAGAGTGACGGAAAATGGATGGATATTCAGTCGTTAGGTTTGATTACCTAAATTATATGCAGCTCAGTAATTTACCTGATGCGTACAGTTGATTATATACTAACATATATATTAGTGTTGCGCCGATGCCATTTTTGGCCCTGATACCGATAAACGATACCTGGCTGCGTAGTACTGGTCCATACCTATACCATACTGATACCATCAGTTTGAAATATGTGTGTGTGTGTATATATGAAGAACTGCATACTTCTTGGATGTAAAATAATTGCCATCATGGCTTTGTCAAACTGCTGCCTACCTTATCGGTGCCCTATTAGTTGGTACTCGCTGATACCGATATTACCATTTTAGTGCTGGATCAGGGCCCCGTCCGATACCGGTACAACACTAATATAAGTATATATATATATATATATATATATATATATATATACATATCTGGATGCTGTAATTGTTCAGTCATATACTGCCTCTTTTTTGTGGTTAAAATAGAATCAAGTCAAATTTTGACAGCATGATCTTTGCTTTCCATTTCCATGCAGATATATACAGTGTAAGTGCTCTTATGGATTTTAACTGCTGAGTAGTTGCTATGCAGTTTGCTGTGTGGATGCTGTATAAACGCTAAGTGGATGTTTTGCTTGTTTCCATTGTTATTACTTTAAAAATCAACATCAGCATGGGTTTCAGACCAATTTGTTCTGGTATACACCCCTTTTACAATTATTTAGAAACCTTAAAGATTAATTACATATTTGGTTATATTAATTACTTATCAATCAATCAATCAAATTAAATGACACATTTTGGTTTGACTAAACTCAAGAACATCAAGCCTAGACTCAACTTTTGGCTCGTAATAAATTGATTTACTGCAATTTGCTAACCAAACTAAACAACCTAAAGAATTAAGTTGTAAATCTTTTTAAATAACCTGAAATTTAAAAATAAGATATGACACAATGTTTAAGACTGCGGAGACCAAGAAACATTTGCTAAGACAAGCTCAGTCTCATATGAGATGGTGTTGAATGTGATTTGTCATCTGAATGTTAACTCCCTACACTAACAGAGCTCACCTGTAGCAGCTTTATGGCCCCAATATCAGGTGCAACAGCAAACAATGAAGAGCCCAGTCTGCCTCGCTGACCTGTGTCTCTTTGCCAATATAAGGTATCATTGTTCCTTGTTATCGGATCACAAGCTTGAAAGGAAGCGGTGCGAGTCTTCTACTAAACTCCACCCTATGCTCATGGTCTTCATGCAAGCACACCCTTCATGTTGTAGTTATGGATTAAGTGACAGAATCAGATTTTATTGAATTAAATGGACCTAAAACATGGTTACCGCCAATAGGATTTCAGTAGGAGTGAAAATAGCTCTATCAGAAAGCCAGAGTGGAAAAACTGAACTAATTCAAGAGGTAAGAGCTAAATGGTGTATTTGGGAAATATCTTTGCACAGACGCTTGCACAGATGCTATAGAGGAAATCAGACAGTGACTCATAATTTTAGACGTATTGTATGTACCACTTTAAACAGGAAAGCAAAAGCAACTTCACATAGGCGTAGGAAGGTAAAAACATCTGAGAGGCACAGTAAAATCCAGCCTAAGGTCAGTGAGGAGCTTTTTTTATGTTCGAAGAAGAAGGGCCTCAGAAACTGAAAGCCAGCTCATGAGAACGACTGAAAAACATGAACCTAGTGACCTCAGAGATGAGGAATTGATAGTTTTTCTAAGAAAGCACTCGGATGCTGAAGCATTGAGTGCTTTATGGACTATAGAAATAGTTTTGAACTAAACTAGAAGCCATTTCAGCTGTGGAGCGATATAAACACATTTTGGTTGATGAGGATATTCCATCAGGAGCTTGGCTCTTTGGGATTTATGTAAACGACTTTTCTTGCTTGCAAACCTCTCGCACATTTGCTCCCAATCCTCATGGATGCTATCTGTTCCCCGGCTAATCAATCAGACAAACAGCTGCGTCTCAACTCTAAAAACACTGATTTCACCTGTTAATGGTAGGTTAATGGACTGCATGTCTGGATTCTCAGAGGGGTTCAGTCTGGTCAGGAAGAAAAAAGAAGTAAACAACTACATGTCGAACAGCCAATAATGGAGGACTGCAGCAAAGAGAGTGTTGCCTTATTTTTGTAGATAATAGGGATTACTGGTGAGGAATACGTTATACACAGAAACTGAGGTGGAGATACAGAGTTGTTTGGTGGTTCGTAGATGTCGAATTGGTTGTTTTTTACAGAAATTGGTGGACAGAAGGTACTAAGAGGGGACATTTCTAAGTGGAGGAAGCAACTGTTCTCATGAGATTTCTTCCAAGATCAGAGGAGAGATTATTGAATGGATTAAAAAAAGAGATTAATCTCAAAAGGTTGAAATTAAAACTAGAACATCAACAAACGTTGGAATTAAATGTCAGAAAATAGAAGTAGCAATATGTCTCTATTCAAGATGGCTTTACCTCACATCAGCCTGTTTAGCACCACTTTATTATTTGCATAAATAAAGTGATACACATAATACTTTAAACGGTTCATAAGATTAGATGTTGGGTGGATTATAAACACAACATACAACATAGAACCCAATACAACATATATACAACACATTTATTTAAAGGTAAAGGATGTTCTCTTTTCCAGGGGGATCATCAAAATAAGTGATCCTCCTAGTTGTCAATCATTCTGGTGATATGTTTTCGTAAGGCTCGTTCCCATTTTCATTTACTGGTGGCGAGTCTGACATAGTGAAAACAATTGCAAATCTTCTTTTGTACACTAAGCTTGTATGAGCGATGCAAACGGCAACATTTAAACAGAGCGTGCATGAGGAGAAATGGGTCGTGCACAGACTCAAACACATTTTATTATGTGTACAGGGTTATGCATAAGGATTTTTTTGTATGAAGAAAGAGGGTCATTTAAAAAATTCGCGAAAATCCTCCACTATACCTTTAATCATTAATAAACAATATGTGTACTGAAAGTGGGATTCTTAATTTCTAAGATTTCAGCTTAGAAATTAAGCCTGCAATCACACCGCAGGTTCTGTTTTGTTGCTAAACTCCAATAATTTTAATTTTTACACTTTATTTTTTCAGTTAAGGGGCCATAACAGGGGCCAGAACTAGTTTTACAGGGGCATTGGCCCCTGATGGCCCCATCTAGAATCATCTTTGCTTACATTTGCCAAGTCAAGTTTAGTGGTGGCAGATACAAAATAAAGTAAGGAAAGAAACTGGGTTTTATCTCACATACATAAATAGAGGAAGTGTACAAACAATAAATCAGTGTCTTTGCTTCTAAATCTCTATGTGGAAGCGGAGTTGGTAAATTTCCACTCTGCAAAGCTGTTTCACATCTCAGTTTTTTTCTCATCATATTCTCTGTTTTCTATGGATAAGAGGTGCAGGCTCAGCACCAACATGTTCCTTTTACAAAGTAGCCATGTTGATCCTTGAAACTCGAGAAGGGCCTCCTTTTTCAAGACAGAAACGCACAAAGACTAACACACCCATATTACAGGCCTACCTGGATAGAGTTAAAAAGCTGGACTACTGTTACCGTAGCTTAGGTCCATGTTACTGAATCCCATTGCAGGAGACAAAACAATTGCTGTGTTTATCCCAAAATAGAAGGAAGCCGCCCACCGGGAAAGGCGATGGCGATTAGCTCTAACTGCAGAGAATTCAGTGGGAAATGTCAGGTCTGCCTCTGAGGGATAAAAGGTTGTGTATTTAGGAAGTTAAAAGAAATGTCAGGTCAGCTGCTGCAGGCACATAACCAGCACTGCACAGGAACACATTTCAATACTGTTGTTTGCAATTTAGCTCCTCTAAGCAACACAAAACATTTAATTCTCATTGTTTAAAATACAACAAAAGAACATTTTAAAAAGCTTTTAATGTTCTTTTATGATTAAGTGAAAAACGATGCATGCTTTAACCTTGGCTCAGCCAAGCTACCCCGCTTTAGGTGATGAAAACTGGTGAAGATTGATGGCAAGAAGATCTTCTTACCTCAAAGACTTAGACAAAGGTTTTCAAAATAAAAGCGAATGCAAGTAATTTATTTAGTTGATACACTTTTTTTATATGATCTGATTATATTTTATTTACATACTATACCTGTCCTGTTTTCTATCAAAAAACACTATTTTGTTGAAGATAATTGTAATCAAAATGTTCAAAGGATATGAATAACGGTGGCCTTAACTAAAGGCATTTTACAAAATAGAAGCAGATTTTGTTACACGTTTTGTTTTAACATCTAAAATCATCTAAGACTCATGGACTCATGGATTCATAATTGTCAATTTGTTTTTGAAAAATAAGAAATAAAGTGATGGTGGTAGAGAACACAGAAAAGTCCTAATTTTGGCTCACACTCTGCTTCTATAACCAGTTTACCTGCAAATGGGTTTAACGTCTCTATTTGCATTTTTTAACTGCTGTTTCACTCCTGGGAAACAATGATCCAGGAGCATTATCTCATGCAAAAGCAAAGAAACAAAACAAGAACTGCACCTTTCACACAAACAGAGGACTGGCTGGGAGGCAGCTGTCCCTGCTGCTGCCTGGCCTATCGCTGGCCATGGAGGTGGGGGGTGCGAAGAGGAAGTCGCGTCACCTCAGCTGCTGTTATTGTGGGCAGACATCGGATCACCTTTGTGTGTGTGCACAGGTGACAGGACAGATAACGACAGGCTGCAGACAGGCTGTCTGTAGGAAGGAGTCTGCAGCTTACAGCAGCAGCATACTGATACTGATAAGGAAGAGGAGTTTTATTATGCATGAGTGTGTGAACACCAGAAGACAGCACAACTGGACCTCAGCTTGACTGAGGAAGGACCTGGATGGAATATGTGTTACAGCTGCTGCTGTCATTTAATCTGACTAAATCCTTCCTGTTTTGTCTTTATGCTTTTCCTTAAATGTGGATGCTTGCATATGGGGCTTTGCTGTCTTAAGGTCATCTCACTGACCTTTTCAGCTCTGCACAGATTCATGCCATGGGATTGAGATTAGGGGATTGGCAAACTAACATAACCCTGTTCTCCTGACAGGGATTCCCAAACGATTCCCCTTCTAACCCCAAAAGTAATGATTCAACATTATGTGACTCCCTAAAAATAGATATCATTACATCACTTTGTATTTACATATAAAGGAAAGTAATCATATTCATCTTGAACTAAATTTTAAGTTTTTGATTACATATATTTGATTAATCATTTCAAATTATTCTATCTTTAATTAATTTGAATTGAATTTATTTATAGGAACACTTTTTATTCTTAAAACTTTTATATGTATTCATAAATATTAAAATGTTTTTTTTATTTCTAATTGTTTAATGGCAGACTTAATTGTTAAATATGTCATTTTATAATTTTTTTAATTATTTCATGGAACATTTCATTATTTAATTGTCCATTTTACAATTTAATGTGTTGCACAAATAAATTTTACATTTAGTTAATTTATTGTACAGTTAGTGATTTCATGGGACATTCAGATAAATCTATTTTATGATAAATCAGGCCTCCATAATCTATCAGGAATCCCCCAAAATGGTGACTTTCAACCCTTCAGGCAATCCTGACCTCTACTATGGGAGCCTGTATTAATGCCACTTAAGCACTATGATGGAATCATCATTTTATTGCCCAAGATACCTGGATTGCTTGGATTTCTTGGGGTATTGCTGCATAATTTCCAGTTTTAGAGCTTGCAAGTTTTCCTTGTCCCCCCTCCAAATGAAACAATCATCTGAAACAAAAGCAAGCCCAGTAACCATTTGATTCTATTGATCATCCATGTTGTTGCATGATTTGTTTCCCAGCGGGTAGTAACACTAGCTTTGCCTTTATTCCGGGGTTTTAATTATTTTCTTTCTGAATCAGATTGTGTTTATGCTAAGCAGCCAAGCTTGGCACATTTAGGATGAACCAGACCCATTTAAGGCTCTTCCTGACATCTTGGCTGAATTATTTTGATTTTAAAGTGTTGCTTTAAAATGCATATATGGGTTTTCTCCATTTAACTCAAACATTAACCTAACAGAAGCATGATGTCAGCATTTGCATTTTCCAAACTGGTTCAGGATAAAGCAATCTTGACGCAGGGGGATATTAAAACATTGCAGAAGTGTTAGAAGAGCCACATTTTTAAAAGCTGCAGCAAAGACCAGGGTGACATTTCTGCCTCAATCACTGGCGCTCTGCTCTGCAGGGGTGGTTGGCAAACAAGTGCTGCTGAATGTGTGTGTGGCAGTGGGTGGAGAGGGGTGCTTAGAGTGGAAGGTGGTCCAGCAATAAAGCCAGCAAGCGAAGGCAGGATCAAAGGGCAGGGAGTGCAGAGAAGACAAATCCACTGATGGGGCAAGCTTTTAAAACACATACAGGCAGTGAAGTGCAGCTCAACACACTGTAACTTTCCATTTTAGCTTAGATTTGTGTTGTTTTTGATTTTTTTGTTTTTAAAAACAGATCTTAACAAATCCCACTCAGATGCAGTGACAAACCAAAGTAATGATTAGTATTAGCTTCCTCTCCCTCGGATTAAATCTGCATATTTACAGTCTGAAGGAGCAGGCAGGACCTGGTATTACAGTTTGTATGACTAATTTGAGCAAAAAATACAATTGCTTTGTAAAGCTATTACAGTAAATCCATTATGTATGCCAGCTTATTGCTGGGTTATGGTGGGCTGGTGCCCATCTTCTGTAGACGCTGGGTTAGCTTATTTTAAACAAGGAGGGAAGTTCATTTTCCATTCTTCAGTCATACAAACTCAGATTGAGCTCATAAAAAATAGAGTGGCAGCAACTTCAGTGGCAGGCAGGAGGGGGCAGAGGGGCTTAAATGTTGAGAAACACATACTAAAGTCCTCTTAGGAAGCCAAAATGTGCTAAACTGCAAAAAGATGTCTACTCTGTAACCAAAACACATGCAAAAGTGCCCACTTAAGAGCCAAAACGGATGCTAAAGTCCCCCCATGGGAGCCAAAATACATGTTCAAGTGACCTCTTGGGAGCCAAAATGCATGTTGAAGTCCTCAGCTGGGAGCCAGAAAGCATTCTAATGTGCCACATTCGGAGCAAAAAGGCATAGTCAAGTGACCTATCTCAAGCCAAAATCAAAAGTAATGTCCATCCTTTAGAATCAAAACACATGTTAAAGTTCCCTCATAAGGGCCAATTGTGTGCTTAAATGCCCTTTGCTCCATTGGGAGCCAAAATATGTGCTAGAGTATCCAATTGGGAGCCAAAACATGCTTAAGTCCCCCTTGGTAGCAAAAATGCATGCTAAGGTGCCTCCTTGGGAGCAAGAGGCCTCTTCAAGTGACCCCTTGGGAGCCAAAATGCATGCTAAACTGCCCCTTAGGAGCCAAAATGCATGCTAAACTGCCCCTTAGGAGCCAAAATGCATGCTAAACTGCCCCTTGGGAGCCAAAATGCATGCTAAACTCCCCTTGGGAGCAAAAATGGATGTTAAACTGCCCCATCGGAAGCCAAAACACGTGCTTAAGGACCCTTTTGAAAGGCAAAATGTACCCCCCCCGATCCAAAATTCAAATGCATGTTAAACTGCCTTATTGGAAGCCAAAACGTGCTAAAATGCCGACAAGTGCCGCATTAGGAGCCAAAAGAGGTGCTAAAGTGCCAACTTGCCCCTTGAGGGCAGAAACACAAGCTAAAGTTGCTTTTCAAGACACAAAGACGTGTGCTAATATGCCACCTTGGGATCCAAAGCACTCGCTAAAGTGCCCTCTTCATGACCTTTATTTTTTTTTCCGCCCATACCCTTCAAAAAGTCTGTCCATTCTTTTGAGCAACTTTAAATCGCTGGAACGGGTAGAGCTGTTGAGAAAGATCCAACCAGCTCATGGAGGTATGGAAAATAGCAGCACAACTCAGAACATCTAAAACATACCAACCCGTTATTAATCAGGCCGCAGGAATCAACCAGCGACGCAAACACAGGCCATCATTTTATCAGCTCTACTTGTATATCTAATTAGATAATAAAGACAGATTGTTACACCAAACCCAGAGCCTCAATAATAAAATCTTACTCTGCCTTATTGCTGCACTGGCATAAAAAAAGACCAAAACAAGTCAACAAATATAAATTGCAAAGACCACCAGCTCCTAGAAAAAGCTTCCCTGCCTGCAAACACTCACACCATGCTTATAATTTATTGGTCGTTTACATAGAAAACATAAAGCGGAGTTTATAGACGGCTGAGCAGATGGACAAGTAATCCTGGATTTTTTTTTTTACGCCCAGATAATAGCTAATCACATGCTTTTATTAAAGCTGAGCACAAGCTTTTAGACAGTCTGATGTCTGCTCTGCATAACGCTTGGCTTCAAAACAAAAATGCCTGTTAAATAAAAGAGAAAGTGAGTGTGCATTGCTTCTGATAGAATTCAAAAATACAGTAGACCCAGAAGGCGCAAACTAGTTGGCTTGAGTTTTACGACACAGCCTGAGCAAAAAGGCACCACAAAGCAATCCAACACTATCTCCCACCTACACAGCAGGCAGGAGACAAAACAGCGAGCGTGTGAACAATCTGTTCCCTGTTCTTGGTTCTGATGAGCTTGTTTCAATGTCTGACGAAGCCCATTGAGTTGTGCTGACACCAGATGTCCTGGAATAATTGGCTTTTCTCTGCCTACCTGTTATCCCTTCACCAGGCGCTTTGAATAGGGAAATGATCTGAGCAAAGGCAGCGTCCAGGTGTCTGAGTGATCTTTGATTGGAGGAAGGAGGGAAACGGAGCTTCTTGGGGGCGTCTAAAGTCTCTGTTAGCTGCTTGATTATGGAGGGAATTTAGCTCTATTGTTGTTGCATTCTAAGAACATGATTTTTTTTTTTTTTTTTTTTGCGAAATTTAAAAAGACAAATGCTGTCCGCAAATAAAACGTAAAAAAAATATATATATTTTAATCAAAACAAAAGGTTTTAAGACTAACTTGTGTTCTCAGAGCAAGCCCCCAGAAGTTAAGAGAATGAGATTTTTGCTAATGAAATTTGAAAAGAATGCTATTAATATAACTGAAAAAAGATTATTTTTTTAAAAATATATGAAAAAAACTAAATCTGAGGAAACAGCAAAGTTATTCCCAATTTTTTTTCCCAACGTTTTAGTTTTGGTTAGCATTTCTTTTCCAACATCCATTTACAAACTTTGTCTCTACTTGCAACAATAATGGAACAAATTTCACCCCATAGGTGATCATAGAAATGGAGATTTATATAACTTTTAAATCCCTTCTTGACCATATCTTCCTGTAATTAAAGCAGAAGCTCTTTTATTTTATTTCTCTCCTTATAATAAACTCATAGTTATCTTTAAGTGACATTACAATTCTGTAAATTCCTGTGTTACATCCTTGGTAAGTTTGCTGTTGCTATAGGTTGAACTTGAAGTATAGTACCTTTGCAAGGTATTAAATTAAGGTGCTAAAATTATTCATTTACACAGCCAAACAAATATGTGCAATATTTTTAGCAGTATTTAGTAAGTAGTTGAGTTGAATAGAATGTGGTTAATTCAGCCTAAGAGGCTCTAATTGTCTGGATTGGATGCCCTTCCTGAATCACTTGCAGCCACATGCGCCTGCTGTCACAAGTTCAAACAACTTAGTCCCGATCAAAGACAGCAGCTGACGGTGAGAAATGAGTTTGCGGTCATCTGGCGCTCCAAGTCCCGACAAAGACTTCTTAAGTGATGTTCAGGGAACAGCTGCAGCGGCTTGTTCTGAAGGGTTCTTTCAACAGCAGAAGGATGTCTTCCTGTTGGTCTTCTCTTCAAGGTGTAGGACATTCTCTACAGCAGAGGTTCCCAGACTTTTCTTAGTTCCCCAGAGGAAAGCTTTCTCTAATAAAATAATCTTCATTCCCCTTTTAATAAAGGAATCCGATCTTTTAAACAACTTATTTTAGTTTCCCTGTGTAATGGAAATAAACTTAGAAATGACCTCTCAAGATTGATCACTTATTAAAGCCCCCGTTGCAATGAAAAGGTTCAGGGATTGACTTTTTTTACATCATGTGAAACCCTCTGTTTCCTTTTTTTAAATGACATTAGTATCAATTTTATGACCTAAAAAGCACATGAACACATTTTTTTGTTATTGGTAATACAATAGTGTTTACTTTAATACCCATTTTAAAAATATTCATGTCCAGTAAAGGATGTTTCTTATCATTATTAATTAAAAGATGGAAAGGGGCTGCTCAGTGGATGTTCTAGGGCTTTCTGCATGAGGTTTGCATGTTCTCCCTTCACATACGTGGTTTCTCTCCAGATACTCCGGCTTCCAGTCCAAAAACATGACTGTTAGGGTAAATGACATTAAACTCCCCAGAACTCTAAACTCTCCTGAGGTGTGCATTGGTTGTTTGTTCTGTTTGTCTCTGTGTTGCCCTGCAATGGACTGGCGACCTGTCCAGGGTGTTCCCCGCCACTCGCCTGTAGACAGCTGGAGATAGGCACCAGCAACCCTTACGCCCCCGCTTGGGATAAGAGTGACGGTAAATGGATGCATCGATAAAACACAGAAAATCGGTCCAACTAGGTGTAACCATAGGGAGTATTTACGGTACTGTCACTCACCCCAGCAGAGCCATGGCAACCTGTCATCCAATGGCTTTAAAGGTTGTCACGTTATATGCCTATTCAAAAAAAGACCAAAAACTATGTAATGGTGATAAAATAAGTTAATATGCACCAAGCATCCATTCTGATAGTGTTTAGTTAGTCTTAAGACTGGTTTATACTCAGAAACCAGGTCATATGCTTTTGTGTCACAGTGAACGCCTCTTCCACAGAAACTCTGCTGCTCCTAGGTGACTGCAGACAGGAGCCCTCTGATTGGCCAACTCTACATCCGCTCTACACTATGCGTATTTCCTGTTTGGTACCTTACCAGATTGTTTTTGTTTGTATTACCCCTATTGAGGAAAACGACTCATAAAGATGCACCAGCTAGAAGAGCGAGGTGCACGAGAACACTGGGACCCTTTTCCCACCTGGATCCCTGCTCTTTTTTGCCCTCATGTCCCTCCATTGTCGCACAAACTTTCTCCCACTTCCTCAGCCTCGGCCGGATCTAGACCCACAGCTATAGTTCCTGATTGTCCCTCTTGCGTTGTGGCGTGGAATAACATAGCGCAGACCACGCTTTAATATTGGGCATAAATCAAAAATATCTGCGACAAGTTTACTGCGACATACTGCTGCGGGAGGATAACCAGCCCTTTAGCCTAAATAGAATTCCTACACCGGCTGAGATGAGCAGATATAAGCAGAGGTATACTGCTGGCAGTAATGTGGAACTATCATAAGGCCAGATGACGGAAATTGAGGCAGCAACTTATTAGAAGCCGACGGTCCTGTAATGCAACATGGTTAAGCAACAGTTTGGTGTGGTCGAAGACCAATTAATTAATTAGACAAACCTGCAGCCACTACTTAAAACATCAAGGAAAACACTTTTTCTAACATTGTTTTCACACTGGATCTTGGACTTTTCTTAATTTTTTTTACAACTTTGTCGGGAGGCGCCAATTAGCTTGGCTTCAATACTTCCTGTGCAGTATGTAAATGTAATGCAAATCCCTTTATTGTCCCAAAATGGGGAAATTAACTATCTGTATTTAATACATCCCCTTGAAGAGCAGCTAGCTGCCATTTGCAGCATCCGGGGAGCAGTGTGGGATCAAGGGTCTTGCTCAGGGACCCTGAGTCGAGACTGTAGGAATCAAACCGGGTACTTGCAAGCTTCTCAGAGCACAAGTGCACTGCTCTAACCACTATGCCAACACTTCCCCCAGTATCGTACCACTGGGCTATCAAAAATGTACATGAAGAGCTTTACTTTGGCAGAATCTCAGCAAAAGGAAAGCATTCAGATAAGAATAACAAATATGCCGACAAAATGTGATTACCTTTCAGAAAAACTTTGCATGCAACCAGAGTGAGATACTGGCGTATACATTTCTTTAACTCATATAACATGACTGCATCTTTACTAAACATTTTCCTTGACATGCTACAGGCTGTAAAAATGTTAGTTGTGTCACCTGGATCAGAGATCTGGAAACCTTTTTATCATTTCGTTAAAAAAAAAAAAACATAGCCACTATTTTATACTTGCTCATATCTTGCTTTTGCATGCATTCAGTGCTGTCTCATCTCTACGCTACAGATCAATTGACCTGTGTGAGGTCAACGTAAACACCTATTACTGTTGGTTCTTCAATTGTCTACAAGTGTAGTAGATAAAAGTGAAATCCAGATATTGATTTTCAGCAACAATTTGCTGCAGCAGCACAAAGCTCACCATGGATGAAATCATGACGAATTAGAAGGGTTTTAGACAACAGAGCGGCCGCAGCCACGTGCACAGTTCACTTTACTCACTCGCAGTTTGTCTAAGCGGCAGCAACTGGCAGTGAAACCCAACTCTCTTGCTACATTTAGACCAGGAAACACGGGGTGAGAGGTGAAACGGCTGTAAAGGATTGAAAGGCTGGAGACCGACTTAGGCGGGAGACTCTTAAACGGGTCGTTAAAGTGACCCCACTGAGCCCCGGGGTCCATTCAAAAAAAGAAACCACACAAGACGCCAGGCAGGGATTTTTTTTTTCTTTGTTTTTTTAATGGAATGTATCTTTTTGAGGTATGAAAATAAAACTCTGTGGGAATAAGAAATTGGACAGTGGAATGATGAAAACAGGAAGGCATGTTGGAGAAGCATCACGCCGGCCGTGATAGATAAAGGGCACCGCTATGGCCCTGTGTGGGAGATGACAGCAACACAGAGGCATGTGTTGGATCAACTGTGATACAAAGGCAAGCGTTGGGAAAAACCTCCACGCAGAAAAGGAAACCTCAGAAGCCACAGTGAAATACAGCACGTCCTGGTGCAACACAAGACATGTATCGATGAACGTTGCTCTGCATCACCACATTCACCAGGATTATTATGTTTCCTTTCCCATCAACACCTTTTAATGCCTTCAATATGTAAAGCAGATTCATATTTTTATTACAAAGACACAAACTGAGCTGCAACAGTGACTAATTGAGATACATATTGGTTTCCTTCTTTATTCTTACACAGTCATACGCAAGTGGTCTGGATCTAATTAGAAAGAATGAACAGGGATTAGCTGAGCGTCTCCAGGAAATTAATATACACTAGCAAAGGATAGCTGAAAATAAAATGTAATGCAATGTAATGTAATGCTTTTAAACTATAGTGGTGTATTTAGATCAATAAGCTAATTTGTAGAGCTTTCAATACAATCTTTAATTAATCTGTCACACCAGTGGTGTGATAGCGACATGATTTTACATGATAATTAGGAGATTTCGCCATCTGCTAGCTAAATAGTCACTAGCTTGGCAGTATCTTTGGTGAACCTAATTCTGGGAATGCAAACCAGCTCCATGTTTAATGCTATGCTAGCATAGCTATCGTTAAATGCTAATGTAGTCCCTATATGCTAATGTACGCTACCATTAGTGGTATCAGCTAATATTTAACAGGGAATTTTAACAACACGCCCTAGCGGCACTGTTGAAAAAAAGATTGTAGAATAATACTTTGAATTAGGACATATATCACAACAGATACAGGTAATCTGTGTTCAAATAAGCGGCCATTTTGGATTTGGAGATCACCGCGATGAGAAACATTGCACTGTCCAGAGTTGAATTCTGACTTTAGAGTGCTTTTTAAAATGTCCCATACCAGAAAACATTTATTAGACTAATCTAAAAAATAAAATAAAATAAAAAAAACAGTTGGTAAGCTAACCATGCAAGCTAGGAGTACGTTAGATTAGCTTGCTAAACTGCTACGTTCTGCGCCCAAAGACGTTTCAACTTTACTTTTTTCTATATTTGCTAATCGCCAATTCTCATTCCCACTTCAGATCTATGCCTCATCATTTCTTGTTGTTTTCTACTTCCATTTTTCTATCAGTAAAGTATTTTAAGCCCCTGTACTGGCCATCATGTTTTGCTGCGAATTAGCTGTTGCTATTGCACCGTGACGCAAACATGAGACTGCTGTTTTGTTCAGTTTGTCCATGTCCATTTTTGTCTGTCCCTACCAAATAAACTTAAAAAAAAAAATTTGGTAATGCAGCAAATTTAACTAAATTCTGGTTCTGATCCATGTTTGGACTAGGACAGGGGCCTGCAACCAAACAGCCATTTTGCCCCAATTCCAGCCAGCAATATAATATAACCTTTTAATAGAACTCAAGTTACTATTATTGTTAATTTTCTGCTATAGGAAATCTGTTGCCATTTTAAATAACCAACATATGTATTTTTTGCTTTTAAGCAAAAAAATACACAATTTCCAACTTGATGACAAGAAAAATAGATCTAAAAAACATGTTTTTAGTTATTTTAAGGGGTTTCTATTGTGAAAATGCCATTAAATATTGTTTAAAAAAAATTATCATTTTCAGCCACTAATAGGAGCCATTGTAGACGCTGCAGATAGTCACAGACCCCTGGCTTAGGTACTCATAAGAAAAAAATAATAATACTAGAGTTATAGTCATGATACTAGGAGTACATAAGTAGGAAAATTGTCCTAAACAATTGGGTTTTAAAATAAGAATAAAATCTGCATCCTTTTGGATAGAAAGGACTTTTTGTACCTGAAAGTCTTTTAGTGAAAAACTAAAATTATAATAAGTTTTATAAACTGAAGAGGTGAAAATATGTTTACTTTGTTTTACATCCAAATAAAAGAAAAAAACAGTATGTTATGTTATATTATGTTATCTATCTCCAATAATCCAAAGGAAACAGGTATCTGTCTAGTTAATGTCTT
The DNA here is from genome assembly GCF_000732505.1 of Cyprinodon variegatus. NCBI lineage: Eukaryota > Metazoa > Chordata > Actinopteri > Cyprinodontiformes > Cyprinodontidae > Cyprinodon > Cyprinodon variegatus. The sequence continues at coordinate 815,452 of NW_015150625.1, forward strand.
TAAATTCTAAAAAAAAAAAAGGGAAATTTTCTATATTGGACCTTAAACTACATGGAGACCTCTGATTTACAAAGATGAAAATCCAACTTCTCTGACTAAATCAAACGCATCAAAAGCTGACAAAGCAAATTTCCTTCATGCTTTCTTAGTATTCAAACCTGCCTGTGTTGTCACCAAAAAAAAAAATAATAACAGTAGCTGGAAATCCTTTCAGAAGCACAATAAGCCTCATGATTTAGCACCGATTTTATAAGTTGTGACATCTCCAGTGTAGCTTTTTCACTAAGATCCAACCTAATATATTATGTTTCCAGTAAGATGTCTCTGAAGCAGCTCAGTTTTTTTCAAACAATAAGTTTCTTTCACTGTTAATAAGCCAGAATGAGTTCTAAACAAGTTTCCTTCTATTTACAAATGCAGCAAAAATAGAACTGAGGGAAAAAAACAACTAAAGCACACGATGGAAACACTGAGATATCAAGCATATAAAACCAATTGTTCATGTTCTCCATTTATACATGTTTAGTGTAGTGGGAGGAAACACTGCACAGAAACAGAACTGTATAAAATGAGTCTTTGGCTCTGTTAGAAAATAAAAGCAGGAGTAGAGAAATGTTTAAGCCGTCTACAGAAACCTTCCCCTTAAGGTTCCGGTTTGTTAGACGTTTTCTACGTCAACCAAATGCTTCCTGTTCCACTCCAGCAAATCCCACCTTTGACATTCAAAGACAGAACATTTTTATAAAAAATAGATATATACACACACACATCTAATAAATAAGGGACAAATCCATTGCACGGTAGAATACAGGTGTTTTCTCACATGCTTTTAGTCCATCAGTCTTTTGTGAAGCAAGTCACTGTATTAATAACAGAGGTGGGAGGGTGGGGGGGGGCTGGTGTGTGGAGACCACGACATAAAACGAGAGCTCGGTGAAGCGGCAGCAGGGGGAGATGAAGCCCGGGTTTATATTCTTCCACGGCTGAGAGTCAAATCCACCTGAAGATGCAAACAGTTTACAGAGAAAATGTAAAATCATGCAGTTTTATAGAGCATTTAACCATTATTACAAAATCCATATACTTATTGACCACAAATGAAACAATCTGACTGAGGAAGTGCAGAAGGTTACAGTGAAAATAGGAAACAGTTTCAGCCCTGAAGGGGTTCAATAAAAGCTCCTGTATGTTTTGAAAGATCATCCGTGATTATTGAACATCTAACCTTTCATGTTTCCGATCTGACAGATCAGCTGATCTTTAGCCCCGTCATGCTGGGACTCAAAGGTTCCCTCCTCTCTTGGTTTCATGGGATTAATACATCATAGCAGGGTCAACTGTGACTTTAATGTGGTGACATGGGTATTGGTCGGCATGGCAACAGCTAAAAACGCAATCATCCTTTGTGATGTTCGCCAAAAAAATCTAATTACACTGTTATAATTATAATTATACTTAACTAACACTTAGTTAAGTGCTTAGTTTTCATTAGTTTTAGTTATAATTTTATTTTTAAATGCGATTTACAGAAGGTTCTAAGTTTGATTCCTGGTTTAATGCTCTTAAAAAATAATTGTAATTATATATACATATAAAACAAAATCCTCTGTCATCTTTACCATCAATAGGCTGCAGCCATGTCCCTAATTCCTCGTTTTCCAGTCCAAAATTAGCATTTTCTCCCATTCTCTAGACTTTTCTCTGACTCAAGCTTCTTTTCCGAACATACGGCTTTACGATCATATCTGACGAGATTGTTTTTATAATAGTAGTTTTTTTTTAAATAAAGCATTTTAAGTGCCATGATAATCACATTTAATGAATTTTAATTTTAAAAATAATAATTAAATGACTTTTAATGATTTTTAACACTGTTTCTGCATTGGTGTTTGCATGTTCTCCCTGTGCATGCGTGGGTTCTCTCCGGGTACTCCACCTTCCTCCCACAGTCCAAACACATGACTGTTAGGTTAAGTTGTCCTTAGGTGTGAATATGTGTGTATGCATGGTTGTGTGTCTCTGTGTTGCCTTGTCCAGGATGTACCCCGCCTCTCGCAGACTGACTGGAGATAGGCAACGGCCCCACCGCGACCCTGACAAGGACTAGGAGGGAGAAGATGGATGGATGGATGGATGGATGGATGGATGGATGGATGGATGGATGGATGGATGGATGGATGGATGGATGGATGGATAAAAAAGGAACACAAATGACCTGACTGCTTTACTGCCACCTGCTGGAGTGATGCAGTATAGCAAAAAAAAAGGCGAAAACAGCAGCCGGTAACAGGACCCGATATTAAAGGAATAGTACACCCAAAACATGATTAGCCTTCATTTTCTACTCACCCCCATGCTGAACAACACTCTGGAGTACTTTTT
>NW_015150625.1:817843-825736 GCF_000732505.1 Cyprinodon variegatus
AAAAAGTACTCCAGAGTGTTGTTCAGCATGGGGGTGAGTAGAAAATGAAGGCTAATCATGTTTTGGGTGTACTATCCCTTTAATGCATTTTGATAAATACACAAACAAAAATGAAGCACTTTCTTCTATCAAAATTTCAGTTAGTTTTGTCGTTATTTTTTTTTTCCCGCAAAATCTAGTTTTTACTTTTATTTTACCCGTGAAGCGTTGGCCAAATTACGTCCCATCTGAAACCAAATACTTACGGTTATTACTTAAAAAGGCTTTTTACGGCGCGTAAAGATCGGTTTCCCACTCATGCAGCACCAAATTATTGTTAGCATGGAGGATGAGACGTAACTTCAGCCCATGCGTTGCGCACAAGTAAATAAAAACTTTATACACTAATATTATTTCACATAGTCTAAATAAATTATTTTGTTAGAATTGCAAATGTTTTAACAACTTATCACAATGTTAAAAACAGCTGTATTGAATAGGATAGAAACAGCTCTTTTAAAACATCGTCAAAGTCTGTACAACTTCTACATTTCGATTAAAATTTACAGACGCGGGGCGAGCAGGTGTAGCAGCGGTTAGCGACGCGGCTGACCCGGGTTCGAATCCTTTGCCACATGTCTCTCCCCCTCTTTCATACGCCCTTTCTTGTCATTCTACTGTCGAAAAAGCGAGCCACTAGTGCCAAAAAAACCCTCAAAAAATAAAAAATTAACAGATGCTGCTATGGAGAGTAAATAATTTTTAATTAACACAGGAAATATAGGATGAACATGGGACCATTTTTATATATTTTGTTTTTATATGATTTCTTCTGAATTCATAATTTTCATGATCCTTGTTAAAGGATCTAAAGGTTCGTTCTCTTTCTCTGCTCTCTGCCTCTCAGACCAGCTGTAAACTCTGGCTGCAGAGACCTGATGAGAATGAGGCAGACAGCGGACCTGCCTACAGAGCTTTTTAGGAAAGCAGACAAGTTCGACAAAGTCCAAAAGCATGTGCTTTAACCCTGCATTAAAATCATGCAAGTATTTTTCTTTTTAGCATCTGGGTTATAAATGAGTTTTCCATTTAAAGTCATCCTTCTGTCTCTTCCTCCTTCTTCCTTACCACTGGCAAGTGAAATTGGGGACGAGAGCGCCTTGTGTAAACATTTCACCAGAATGATTGACAATTAGGAGGACCACTTATTTTGATGATCCACCCGGAAAAAGAACATCCTCCACTATACCTTTAAGCGTTCGTTCTACAGCAGCCAGTGTATCATAGTGACAGTCGCTGATAGAGACGCTACCAAAGTGACGACAGCTTCCTGTTCCAGCAGGTGGAGGGAAGGCCATCTCAAAGGCGGAGCGTTTAGTTATTCCCTAAACCTCCATCAAAGAGACTCCATTCAGCAGCGTGGGGGCTGCACAGCGAATGAGTAGGGGGAGGGAGGAGCCGCTGATTGGCAAAAGCTTTGCTATGATTGTAGTGCATGGAGGCTGGAGTAACTTTTATGTTTTATGTCATTAAGAGGTGAGAAGCATTAGATGAAAGAACATAGTTATTCTGTTTTAATATAATCTGTGTGACTGCCAAAAAGTTTAGTGATGAGCCTGTTTAATTTCATTTTATTTTGTGATAAAGTTTTAATTTTTGAGGGAAAGAAAAAAAAAATCAAGTTTTTTCCCCATCAATCCACTCTTTGAGCTTCCATAGACACTCAGAGACACTCAGTTCAACACTTTTTGTTCTCAGATGTCTCCTTAAACCCTATAAACTAGTGCACTGTGTGATACTGTAGCACTAGTTTACATTTAATGCTTTTAAAGCAGTTTTCACAGCTTGATTTTGGTTGCCCTTTAAATTAAGGTCACCTCAATGATTTGATGAATAAAAAAAAATTTTTGCATTTTTTTCTAATGAAACTAACTTCTAAAGAAATTTATTTAATAGGATAAACAATAAGTACATCAGAGATTTTATTTTCAAGCCTCATCGCCCAGCCCTAAAATAAAAGCCAAATAATCTTGTATTTTATTAAAAATTATAAATGCTGCATATTTCACGAGTATAGCAAGCTGGTATCTTCATGGAAATCACCTTTAGATCACTATTAATGCTTCTACAACTTTCCTTAAATGCCACATCTCCAAACAATAAGCCAGTGGGCACCACAAATTAACTCCTGCTCAGGGCCCCGTCCACCTTTAGGTCGCCCCTGGTAAAGACAGAAACCACCTCTGCAGGAACAGATGTGGTTCCTATAATAAGGTTTATGTTTGAATGGGTTCACACATGGATGTGGCGCTGGAAGCTGCTCCCACAGTGATCCACGTGTGTGGAAATCTGAGAGGGGAGCAGAAAAAGCTGCACCACCTCATGGTGTAAATTTGGAAGTTGTCCTATGCAGCAAAACATCAGGAGCTCATGTTTCTGAATTTAACTCAACTTATTCACTATATGTCAGCTGATTGCTTCATGTTTTATTTCAGAAGTTCATCATTAAATCTGTGTCTTATCTTACCGCTGAAGGCGCGCGGGTGTCTGCGGGGCGCCCCGCGCGTCACGCCACGCTCGGCGCGCTCCGGACGCTCTTGTGTCCGGGCATCTGCACCACCAGCAGCTGCTGCTTCTGCCGGGTGGACTTGACAGCCAGGATCGCCTGCCGGTTCTTGTACTGGACCATCTGCAGGGTGATCTCCGCGTTCCAGCCCTCGTCCTGCGGGCACCTGAAGTCGATCTCCTTCCCCTCCGCCATGACCACGGTGAAGTACACGTACTTTCCCTTCCGCTCCACGCAGTCCACCGTCTTCATGTTGGCGAAGTGGAGCTCCTTGACTCTGCCCGGCTCCCCTCCGTGCTGCTGCTGCGGGTGATCGTGCTGCTTGGGCGGCAGCAGCAGCACGGCGTCCTCCGTCAGGACGCAGCGCTTCTTCTTCCAGAGCTGCAGCAGCCCGTCGCTCCGCTTCTCCAGCAGACCCTCCTTATAAACCTTCCTGCCGTTTTCCAGCATGCTTCCTCCCACTTCCAGCCTCAACACGCTTGATCGGTGGCGCTGTGTCCCGGAGAGGCTGCGGGCATTGGAGGCAGCTGGCTCCGGACTGCTGCTGGTCGCTGTTTGCGGAGCGGCTTTAGAGGGCGGGAGGGGTCTGGAGAAGTGCACCGCCCCCCTGAGTAGAGTAATGGAAGCCCGGTCACTGATGCTCCCTGTAATACTATAAAGACAAACCTCCATCATCGCAGCGGGGATGTTTAACTTTCATAGAAACACCTTCTTGGAGCTTTAAATCGAGTTGCCTACTCTAAAACGCGCTGTTTACATCCATAATAATCCTAATCTGGATTATTTTCTCACTGATACGTTTAAAACAATCACCACAGGCTCTCTGATCGCTTTTTATTACTATATATTTGATGTTTACTGTCTTATTTCATTTCCAATGTAAACCTCACTCTGACACTCATGTGTTTAAAAGCACTACAGCGCCCTCTGGTGGAACCTATGAGCAGAGGCGTAGCCAGAGAATTTTAATAGGGGGGGCCCAATGGCGTAAATACTGGTGAGCAGAGACTGCAGTTGCTTTGGGGCCCCATCACTGACACCTGGGGGGCCCCCTATGCAAATGTAGACTAGGACGTCTCTTTGCAGATGCAATGGTGCGAAAAATTCTGCTTAAACCCACCTGATACTAGTTTGAATGACCGGACTGTATTTATACCCCAACACATGGCAGACAAAGGATGGTGAGCCGTTTAAACACGACACCAATAGCAAAGCAGACAGTGGTACTTTTAATTACTATCTTAATAACTGTGTATAGTTCATTAAACAGTTGGTAAAAAATACACTCATATAATATGTTTCAAACCGCAATAAAGATCTTAAAAGAACGATGTATTTGAGTATTTTATTTTTTATAATATGACTTAGAATTATGGGTAATCCAGTACGCCATTGCCTGCCTTTTAATTTTCATAGAAACCCTTCTTGGAGGAAAATAATCCTTTTAGTCCTTTTAGTCTACTCTAAAACATGCTGTTTACATCCATACCAGTCCTAATCTGGATTATTTTCACACTGATACGTTAAAAACAATCACCACAATCAGAGCACAATCAGAGCGAAGGCACCAAGGAGGGGCCAGCTGAGGAAATCAGACCCCCACCAAGGGGGGAGGAGAGACAGCCCCGAGGAAATCCCCAATCCAACGCAATGCCGGTGCCCCGGGGAGCCGCGGGGACAAGTCTGCAGGCTCCGCCGGCAGCCAGCCACCCTGAAGTGAATCCGGCCTTGGGCCCCAGAGATCCGAAGCCCCAGGGGCACCCGACCCCCAGATAGGAGCCCCAGCAAGGCCGCCATGAATGAGCAAGCAGCCACCCGGGCATCCACCCCCAAACCTCGAGCTCCACCAGTGCGCCGGCGAGCCCCAACGCCGGCCAGCGGAGGGAGAACGGGGGGAATGGGCTCCGCACTTTGCGGAGACTTGAGATGTATTTGGAAGAAAAAAAAAAAAAAAAAGAAACTCAGTCTCAATCACACCTTCCCACCCTAGTGCCCCCTCTCGCACCACAGAAAAAAAAAGAGAAAACGCGGACACACATTCACACATAACACTCACATCCAATAATACCAGGACCAAGGACCCGGCAGCACCGGTGGTTGGTCCCGGGATTATCGGATGACCCAATAAGTGAACCTAAAATCCGGATGGGGGGGAGGGGAGCGGCAACACCGCCACACCAGCTTATCTCATTCCTGCTTCACCCATCCATTCATCCCGCGCAGGCCACCCAACCAGAACCCCCCCCAAACTACTTCAACCAGCCACTACACGCCCCTCCTTCCAACCTTCTTTGGGGAGAGCAGAAGTGACAACCCCGCCACCAGCAGGCCACCTAGGCCCCGCAGCCGCCCCCCCACCAAGACCACAGACCAGGCGGCTCGCTCTTCCTCCAGGCCCCAGACTCCGGGTGGCAGCCGGGGGAACAGGGGTGTAGGAAGACCCTGATCCTCCCTGCGCCTGCTCAGATGTGGTGTTGTGTGTTGCTCTCAGATGTAATTAAAACTGGGAGTACCAAAAGGGGGTATCCAGCACAGTCCACCCCCCCTCCGGGAGATTCCATTCGACAACCCAGAACCCTTAATGTCTAAATAGAAGAGGGGATGGGTGGAGCCGACCGTGGTGAGGCCCATAAAATAAGTGTGTGTTGTGAAAATGTTGTAGATGTGTCTAAAATGCAAAATAAAATTAGGGTAGGTGACGTCATCAGAAGGTGGGGCCCTCTAGTAACGACCCCCTCCCCAAAAACCTACATGTGTGGCAGTGTGATGGAGCAGGCAGAGGGACGATTTCGGGGATGGGGAGCAAAGGACTGGGGTGCTTTCTCCACTCACAGGGAGCCAGCTCCCTCGCTGACTCCAAATTTTTTTTTTTTCCAGTTTTTAACTTTTCAATTAGCTTTTTACCTTCCATTATATTCCATAAATCCATTATATAAGTGCATAACATCTAATAAAACTTTAATGCCTTAATTTTTACCCAGTCATACAAAAACAGTCTGTGTTATAGCAGTAAATCAGATGTTTGTCAGCAATCCAGTGAATAGAGATCAATGGATCTAACCACATGATCCATGGGTGGTCCTAGACTGGAGCCAACAGGGGCCCAGTGCCCTTATAAAACTGTGTAGGTTTCTGTAAGTTTATTTTATCTCAAATTTTATAGGTTTAAATTTGACAAAAATAACATCTTTTCAGCCTCTAATTAGATATTCCTGTGACCAAAACCAGAAAGACAATACAAAGCCCATTCCAGGAAAAAAAAAAACTTTAACTAAAGATGATTAAACACTGCATTTGAGTCCGTTTATGGAAAAATCTGAACTAAAATGCAATATTTATATTATAAAAGGACAATCGCCACATTAATAGCAGTTGAGCCAGATTTTGATGCAAAGTGAATAAAAATGGAATGTGATTTTAAATTGGCCTGAAACCTAAAGCAAGCTTCCCCTGTTGACACGACCAGTTTAGATATGATTTTCATTAGGAGTAATTTTATTCTTTAGTTCTATACATGTATAGTTTTAGACAGAATTTGCTGCTTCATTACATAGTTAATTTAGATTTTCTTTTAAATTAAAAATGTCTGCTGTAGAAAACCTGTTTGCATCTGATTGAATTCAAGTAGTTTTGGAAAAAAAAATTTAAATAGAAATTCCCCACTCCCATTAGCAATTTAAAAATCATTATAGTGCTGAAACTTCCAGGTAATATATTGACCGCTTAAGTAAACATGCTAATTAAAAGAAAACAAAAAACAAGGGAGAGATGTTTAACCAATTTATTCAGGAACATACAGGTACAGGTATTGAGTACATTAGTATTTTTGTAGCATAGCATTTTGCCTTGACAACAGCTGCTCAGAAGCGACCTACAGAGACCCAGTCGCATCTTCTCCCAGTGAATATGATGTGAATGCTCCCTGCAGTATCAGAGGTACCCTGGCTCTCTATAATGGACCCACTCAGGGTCCAAAACCACCACTGCCGTCTGAAGAACCGGAGAGAGTGGCAGGCTAGGATTTCCTCCTGGTAGCCCCTAACTGGCTTAAAGTATTGCTCTGACGTACTTCCTATGGCGTTCTAGGTTAATAAAAAATAAAGGAAGTGGGATGGAGGAGGGTCATCGGCTGCAGGATTTCCCCCGTTCACAGTGAGTTAAATAAATGTACAAAGGACTTCAGCCGCTGGGCTTTAGGTGGCGCATGATAAACGGGCTCGGCCAATCAGACACTTTCTGCTTGTCCCCTTTGCTACATCTGCCCAACGTTTGGATAAAGCTTCTAAAGTTTGCCACTTCCTGTAAAAATCAAAGAATAAACCAGAGCGGCATTCAACCATCATCCCTTTAGACAGAGAGCGACAAAGTGCTGCTAACCGCTGACAGGACACCACACACTGGTACAAAGTGCAATAGAAAAGACGACAGCCACGCCACAGCGAGCACAAAGCTCCAGGTTCCTAGGACTGGTTCCCCCCCATAAACTGGTCCTCCAGCAGAACCGAGCCGTTCCCCAATCCACAGATCTCTGGAATGTTCTAGAGAATCAACCAGGCTGAGCTGAACTGGACGAGCTTCGGGTTTGGGGCCATTTCAACAGCCGGTCTGCTTACTGGAATGTATCGAGCGGAAAGAGCGGGAGGACTTTAGCGCCCGGGATCTGGGAATGAACACCCGACGCTAAAACGCCGATAATAAAACCACCCTGGGACAACCAGAACCAGCCAACCTGGACCTTGGGTACGAGGAACAATAGGAAGGAGGGGAACTGATGCTGCCGTCTAAACCGCAGCTGTTGTCTAAGAGCAAACATCCAGAAAAAAACTTCACAAGAACTCAAACTAGTTTAGCTGTGAAGAAACAAGATCATGCTGTTTGAGGGAGAGGTTTTCCTGCAGGCTAACTATGGTACAGAGGAGGAAAACGGTCTAGTAAAATATTATGTATAATGAGCCAAACGGCCCGCAGTATATCACCACTGGTTTTGTAACAAAAATCTGGAAACTCTTCAAATTCCCTACCAAGAAAAATACAAAACATTGTAAGGCGATAAGTAACTTTTTAATTTTTTAAATTTGAGAAGCCAGAACAGTGCAGTTGATCCTCATGGCAGCCAGGCAAGGACTCACTGTTGCCTGCACTCAGCTGGGGGGGTAGCATCCTTCTGCAACAAATCACAGGATGGGGGGGTTAGGATCCAGCCTCCTGAACGGATAGTTAAAGCTACATAGAAAAGCAGCGAGACGTGTATGGGCGGAATTTGGCTCCATTATTGTCTCATACTTTAATATTTATATTTTTTAAATATAGTAAAAGGGGGGGAAAAAATTTCAAAAGTTTATAAACTT
>NW_015150625.1:826136-883904 GCF_000732505.1 Cyprinodon variegatus
TTCAACAATAATGGTACAAAACTCACTCCATAAGACTGGCAAAAGCCAAAGTTGCCTAATCAGTTTGCTTCCTCTAGTGGATTTTTTCCCCTCGCCCAAAATAGAAATAAAAATCTACATTCCTAAAATATCCAAGTCAAAATTCCAGTTCTGTTTTTATCTTAATAGGATTTAAATACATCCATACATTTGTTTGGTGCTACTGAAAAACTAAACTTCAACTACTTTCACATCTCAGGATACAGAACTCAGTGGTTCCCCAAACAGAACATGAAAGCTTTCAGCTGCACCTGGTGCTCAAAAAAGAAAATAAAAACCCAGGAAAGCAGCATGAGCTCATCGGTGAGCCATTGAACCCTGGAGCTGTGCTTCAGCCATCAGGTCCGACATTAAAGCAGGTCAACAAACAGCATGGAGGGGGGGATGGTGGGATATTCACTTTTATCGGCACCCCTGGTTCAACTTCCAAAGCAGCTTCTCTGGAAAATTTAACCTTTGAGGCGAGCAGTTGTTGCAGACCGAATGCTTTGATAGGAAGGTTGGAGCATCTAGATGGATTTCTATAGGATCTAGATCTGTGGGCGGGACAAAGGCCAGAGAAGAACATCTAAGAACTGGATTTCAGAATTTGTGATGCTGTTCAGTTTCCCCAGGTTACATTTTTTGTAAGGGAAACAGACCCACAGCATCACAGATCCTCCACCGTACTTCTGGTGTTTTCTGTGTGCTTTAGAGAAACCATTTTTTATTTGTGATGGAAGGCAGCATAAATAAACCACCAGTTGATGGTGATTCCTAAATTTATAAAGGATTCAGAATGATTTTTTATTTTTTTTTAAATCCACATGAATTAAAGAAGTTTGCAGCTCGTGTTTTCAGTTGCACGTCGTTAAGGGGTGCCGACAAACGTGATTTTTTTTGCATCACCTAAAACCTTGACTGGTGTGAAAGTGATCACTTCACTGCAGGAAACAAAAAGATACAAGCAAACAGGATCCAAACAGAAGTGAAAATATCTAACGGGTTGAAATGAAAAATCCAACAACAAACGGGTGAGTTAGTGAGTGGGGAGAGTGCAGGACGGCGGCGGAGGGGGGTGGGGGGTTGCAGAGAGACGGCGGAGGGTGATGGTAGTGAGCTGACAAATTGCAAGCTGTACCTACCAGGATAGGGTTATTTGTCTATAGTCACCATTTAAACCTAAGTGAGGAGAAATTTAAAGAGTAGCTGACAAAAGATGCAAGTGACTGAAGATGAAGAAACATTCATGAACAGGAAACAAAAAGCTAAAAGCACAACCAGCAGGATACAGAATGTCAACTTGACCTTAAAAGCTCAGCGCAGAAAGCAGGAATGAGGCTTTTGGTCCCTGGGATCAGGGACAGAGCTGCTGGCCAAACTGGACGCCCCAATAAAACTAGACAGCTGGGTCACTATGGTCAATTTATCCAACTCCAGGAAAATTAGTGGAACTTCACTAATTTACATCATTACTCAATTCTGGTGGAAAGTTTAGTGGAAGGACAAACACATGGGTATAACTAGATTTACTTTTCTATTCTTGGATGCGATCTTAACCCTAATGTAAAAGGAGCACAAGCCAAATTCTTTCTACTGGTCTGATTATTTCAACCTTTATGAAACTTATTTCTACTCCTGATCCAATATAGATGCATCTATGGGATTAAAACTGTAGGTCTGACTTCCTTAAGCAGGTTTTGTAAGCTTATTTTTAGTATCAGCATGCAGCATTCAGATATAAGTGACTGTTAAAGATGAAATGCAAGGGAGGAAAGAAAGGTTTAAAAAAAAAAAAACAGATGCTGGATTTTGTTTTTTCTATTCTTTGCATAAATCGGGTCAGACAGCGTGGATTCTGTATGCTGAGATCTGAATTGTCTTTGAAGGAGAGCTGTTCTCCTGCAGCTGTGAGGAGAAATGAAAAGTGCAAAGCCAAGAGATCGCCTGCACTCCTAAACCGAGGAAGGCATTAGCTGCAAAGAGCGCCTGAAGCTAACAGAACTGCTGAGCAAGGTCTTTGTCAGGACACAGATCTTTAGAGGAAGCCATCGCTGTGTTCTTTGGCTCACCTTGGGATCATAGTCGGGGTCGTTCTCCTCGTCAGCCTCCTCCTCGCCTTCCTATTGGGAAACGGAGCAGGTTTGCCTCACATTATTATTCAGGTCTTTAAAAAGGCCTCAACTATATCAATAAGACTTTTGTTTAAGCTCAATTCATAAGGGCAGTTGTTTTTTACCCATCCTATATGATGATAAAAAAAAAAAAAAAAAATGTCACTCATTTCAAAATAAAACAAAACGAACGGGGGAACCCTTGTGATGCACACAGTAGGTGATCTTAAGGCATGACTGCTGAATGAACAAATGAACATTTTGATGGATGAAGATGCAAGAAAACAACTTCACTGATAATATCTGCCAAAAATATCAGTATATTGGTCTCCATTAACTTTTCTTGGCCTTTTAAGGTTTGATAATTCGTCAGGAGGCACTGGCCTCGAGTTGAACATGCATCTTAGAACAAGGAGGGGCAATTAGAGATACATGATCCAAAAAAAAAAAAAGGTTTTGGAGCAGGTGGCCAAAAACAAAGACCCAGCCTCTCACACAGCGGGACGTCTCCTCTACTTATAACCAACTGTCAAACGCTTGAGTAGAAATTATTTAGTCTCAAAGTAACAGTCTGGGGCAGCAAATAAAGCAAACAAAAAAATAAATACCACTGCCTGTCAATTATAAATCATGTTAATAAATCTGGAGGAATTTGAGATTTGTATTTCTTTACTGTCAATTCATACATCCGACATTAAAGGCTACATCTATGAGAATACAAATTACAACCACAAAATTCACCAGTTAAAACCCAGAAGTTAAGTGTTAAAAATTCCCACTCCTCTTTTACCAACATAGTCACTCCGATATCACACCTATGAGTTGACGAGGAACAAATTCATAAACCAGACTAACATTTTCATCGATCATCATCTCACCCCTTATGGCAAACCCTTTAAATTACACTGTGAGCAATTTGTAATGCAGCGTTTCAAAATCTCTACAATCAGACTGTTTTTTGTCTAACAAAGTGCTGACTGGTTTATCTCTAGCAACAGTAACTGATTTATTTTACCTCGTCATCGGCCTCTTCACCCTCTTCATCGTACTGAAGCAGGAGAGAAAAGCAGAGTTAGGTTCAGAGCCTTAAACCCAGAATAAAACATGAATCTACTGAACCCTCACATCGTCATCATCATCCTCTATGGCCTCGCCGGTGAAGTAGAGGACAGCTCGCGGTACGATACGCTCACGGATGAAGTGGCCGATCTCAAAGTCTGCAGCCAGGATGGCCTCAGAGTCCTCGTCCTGAAAACAAGCAAGCTTCATTATTAACAGGAAAAAAAAAAGAAAAGCAGCAGGATGGAAGAAAGGTGCAGAGACTCACCAGCTCTCCGCTTTCTGGAACTGCAAACCAAAAGGACAAATCAAAGAGTTAGAAACTATTACTTGAGTCCTTTAAGGCGTCTGCTGCTGGTTCTTACCCTCCGGCGGGGTGAAGAAGTTAAAGAAGGAGTCGTTGGGGACGGTTTTGGTAACGGTCCTCACTGTGCCACGGCCCTTGTGCTTCTGTTTCTTTTTGATTGTTTTCAACGTGATGTTCTTCCCCTTCGTCCAGTCGATTGTGCATCTGGACAAAAAGCAGGAACAAGTCAGGATCCAGCGACCGAAGAGTCACATCGGAGCCGCTTCTCTGAGCGAGCGCCTCACCCTGTGCAGCTCATGATCTCCGGTCCGTCGAAGGAGAACGGGTCGCTCTCGTCAGGTTCCGACCTCATCTTGTAGGTCTTTATTAACACTGTGTTTGTGAAGAACTCATTGGGCTCGAAGTGGAACTCTAATGTGAAGCTCTGAGGGCAGAAAGAAGCCGCAGGTTAACAACAAGACGCATCGGGTCGTAGCCACCTGAACACGGCCATGCAGACTCACCATCGGCTGTCCCGGATCTGAGAATTTGACTTTAATGTCTTGTAGATGTTTTAGAACAGGCTCATCGTGCTCCTGTTGAAGAGAAGAAAACCTTTTAGATTCTAAATGCAGAAGATGACCAGCAGGTGGCAGCATTGCCATTCCACCACCAAACCAACCTGCAGCATGTCGCTCAGCAGGTCCACGTTTTTGAAAACCGTTAACCAGAACTCAGGGATGCCTTTGGGGTTCTCCTTCTCCTCGTCCTTCTTCTCCTCCTCCAACTTGGCCTTCTCCTTCATCTCATCCTGAATCAAGGAGAGGAGCAAAGCTCTACTTTCTCTTCCTCACAAATATTCCAGAAATAAATAAAACTGAATCAGGAAGCATGCAGTGGTATACGTCACCTGTACCTGCTTACTTACTGTCAGCTCTTCCTCCTCATCAGTCTTCCATTCACATTCTTCGTCTGTGGGCTCGTAAGCTGCAGTGACGATCTCACTTCTCTGTGGGAAAAACAGGAAATAAATACAGATTTACAAAAAAAAAAAAAACTCAGAGAAAACCCTGAGGTCACTGTATGACAACAGAAAAGCTGTGTCAGCAATAAGACCCCATCAGCTACTGGGAGTGTTTGTTTACTTTCATGTAAACACGTTCCCTGCTTAGTTGGAAATGCCTCTTCCAATCAAATTTATTAAAAGCAAAATAGAGTAGAAGCACATTTTAACAATGTCGTTGCACTAGTTGAGATTTTAAAGAAATGTTTTTCCATGCACTGCATCTTCAGAATAAAAATGTCTGAGCAGAGCTCTGCAGACTAAATAAAGAAGTGATAAAACAGGCTTACTTTGTCAAAGAGAGGCTGGTAGAGCGCTGCGTACTTTCTCTCCAGTTCATGAACTTCCTCATAGAACTTGGCCTCAATGTGGGCGCATTTAGCCTGCAGGTTCTTCAAAGCGTTCACACGTCTCTTTACAACCTTTGGTAAACTGCAGAGCAAAATTAAAAAAGAACAAATAAGGAAATCTAAAAATAAATGACTTAAGGGAGGAATATCCCACAGGAATCCAACATGAGGTCCATTTGTTTGCTGAACTGCTGATATTCAGATGACGCCACCGTAGTTTATCTGATGGAGGACGGTGGCCTGGAAGGTTTTCTGGTGCAGCTAGAGGAAACAGCTCAATACCGTATAATTCCCGACCAACAGAGGCTGGTTCCTCCATCGAGACGTTACCAGACAGATTTGGTAAATTTTTTAAATAAATGTAAACATTTATTTAGAGTTTTGAGACCAATTACAATCATAAAATGATACCAATTATGTGTTGAGCATTTTCAAGGCTCATCCTGCTAATGGCTGAACATCTTTACCGGGACTGTGAACTTTGAGAGCCTCTTCATCAAGGAAACCAAAGCAAAGTAGACCAATTTATCCCCCAGCAGGCATGTCTGAATTGGTCCTCGAGGGCCACCATCCTGCAGATTTTCAATATTTCCCTGATCACCACAGCTGATTCTGATTATTGCAGTTCAGCAAAGACTTTAATCAGCCATCAATGGAAACTTGCTCTGATGGTGCAGGGAAACCTAAAATCTTCAGGACTAACATTGGACATCCATGCTACAGGGATTTTATCTGTAGAAACTAAAGACTAATGATGCTGTGTCGCCATCACTGAATGCCATTGAAGCAAGAGTCTGAATCAAGTAATGTTTTCAACATTTTAGTCCCAATTCTCTCGATGTTAATAAAAAGGGAAACAAGCTGCAGGCAGTTTGGCATGAGACTGAAGCTTCCACCCCTGAATACCAAAAAGAAACCATGGAAATGTTCAGACATTGTCATTTGGTCCCACCTTGACTACCAACATCGTTTCCTGTTCGCCGATTCAACTCTGAATCAGAATGCGGCGCATCTCCTTCCCTGAGATTTTCTCGCTTTAACTTAATGTGGAAAAGATTCACCCAGTAAACCTTCCCTCAATTATCTTCTAATTGTTAATCATGCCCTTCACAGATCATTAAGACTGAGCATAACCATCCGGTTTCTCTAAAAGACACGTAATCATCCCCATCCCTTATAAACCGCCCCACTACTCTGAGCTTTAGGAACCGAATCAATAAATAAAAACTTTAACAAACTTCTTTTTTGCACTGGGTCCTTTATTGTGGACAAACTAAAATTCCTTTAAATAAATAAAACCTACAATCTGAAAAAATAAAAACTTAAAAGTTCAGCTGTCAGCTTTGGTAAAAAATAAATAAAACAAAGTATTTCAAACAATCCCACAAGTAAAACATAATTAAAATGTTAGATTTAATCGTTTCTGCTGGAGTACAGTGGAGGATAGGTGATGTGGGACAGTTCCATCCTCTGAACAACATGGCAACCATGTTGGTTTTGGAAATGCAAGACTACAAAACTAACCTGGGAGGATTTAAGCTGCAGCGAGAAACGCGTATTCCAAACCTTGAAACCCAAAGATCGCTAATAAATGTGGGATTAAGCTTGTGAAAACATCAGAAGGCATGATAATCTGCATTTATAGACATTTTCAGACCAGTTTAAACACCAGGAAGATGGAGAAATCTCACCTTTCCATGTATCCTGATGGAGAGCCGTTCAGACCGTCCAGCCTCTCCTGCAGAGCAGCCAGGATCTGTGGGTTCTGCATCATCTGAACAGTGAGCTGACGAGCTGCAAGCAAACAGAGGAACAGCTAATTAAAACTTGACCTGGTGAGAGGCTGAATAAACTGATGACCCCCTTAGACGATGACGCAGCCTACAGACGATCAGATCTGATGTCATGATGGATCAGCAGCTCAGTAGATTAAAAAAACAAAAACGAATGGCACCTATTGAAGCTCAGGCTCATCTCTGCCAGCAGGCGGGAAGATTAAACCAGATAAGGCAAAGACATTTTTCCAAGCTGTTCGTATTCAAGCTAAAGCTTCTCTGGGGAAACTAATTGCCTCTACACGGAACAACCCAGCTTTATAAGAACCGAAGGCCGAAAAGGTCTGACACATTAAAGCAAACCCTTCTCCACCGTCCAGCTAAAAACTCCCCCGTCTACATTGATCTTCACCCAGAACGAGTCTCTAAGATCAAAGACTATTAAAAAAAAAGAAAATTGAGACAGAATCCATTTTTATCCACTTCCAGGCGCGAGTGGAGCCAGCGAGCATCAAAAGGACATAAGAACCAGCAGCAGCATCCAAAATAAAGAGGATTAGCTCCTTGCAGCTCGGAGCGTCGTGCTCCTTTTAAATAAAAACATGTTGTTGCTTTTCAGGAAGGCTCTCCCCGCAGCTCACCTTTGCTATTCTCATCCTCTCCGGTCTCCTCCTCCTCTACGTCCTCCACGTCTTCCATGTCTGCAGGGTCCATCTCGGCCTGGTCTTTGCTGCTCCAGGGGAAGAGAAGAAACGGCAAATGAAGCAGGTTTCAGGGGCTAAACTGGGTCACAGCTTTTAAATCAGACTGGTTTTTAAATGAGTATTTCAATGAGGGCCCACATCAGGCGGCAGCACAGCCCAGCTCTGCTCCTAAAGTGCAGCCAGCAGCTCAGGGTGAAAAATAATCGATGGCCAACAGCGGATGGCTGTCAGGGAGACGGTGACGGCGGTGACATTCACTCCGCTCCCACAGACTCTAGTCTCCATCACTCAGACGGTAGAGAAAAACAAACAGCCCCTCTAGAGGGGAAGCTCCCACACCCCACTGATACTCACTTATCAATGTCTGCCATCTTAGCCGAGTCTCAGGTGATGCTGGAAAAAAGAAAAAGTTTTTGAATACCTTAAAATATACTTTATAACTTATGCACAAACTGCAAACCCAAATACCATTAGCCAGTAGAATGTTATAAATGCTACATGCTTGTTAAGCATCTCATTTGAAAGCTCAGATCTTCTAGTTTCTGGAGATATCAGCTATGCAACTTTAAACATGCCCAAAGTGTGTTTTCCCTCGTATATAAAAATATATGCATCATACATCTTGGGTATAATAGACCTAAAAGCATATTTCTATATGCAGCTTTACACATTTAAGAATCTTGTCTATTCTCCTCTCACTCCTTAAACACCAATAAACTCCCGCACTTTCAATA
Source organism: Cyprinodon variegatus (assembly GCF_000732505.1). Taxonomy (NCBI): domain Eukaryota; kingdom Metazoa; phylum Chordata; class Actinopteri; order Cyprinodontiformes; family Cyprinodontidae; genus Cyprinodon; species Cyprinodon variegatus. Next base: position 834,240 of record NW_015150625.1, read on the forward strand.
CTTTATTGCCAAGCCTGTCTTATTGGCTAAAAATATACATCAATTCCAGTTCTGATTGGTTAGCCAGTCTGGCTACACAAAGGCTACAGTGAATCATGCACCTTCAAGGTTTTCTAGATACTAAAAAAAAATGTATGTTTAGAGCTGCTGCAATTACTTGAAGTAATAGACGATGAATATTAGTCTGGTTTTTTTGTCAAACTTTTTTTTTTTTGTCAGCCTGTTTATCACTAATTTATTTTGGCCTGAGCAAATGGCTAATTTGAGTTCAGGTACTTCCGCTCCACAGAACTAGTTTTGCTGTGCGCACACCACCAAAGTAGAAGGCCAAAAGTATCCAAAGTATGCGAGTACTTTTCGGAAGTTTTTTGGCTGGATGGTGACTCTTGCCGTCACCATCCAGCTGCTACACTGCCAAGTTCATTAAGATTAGTTGGCTAATCAAAATATTTGTTGACAGATTGGGCGTTAGAGGCAGCTCTATCGTTTGATTTTGTGAGCAAACACATTGGTTAATAAGCCAAAGTAATAAGGATAACCTGAAAAGGACGAAATACGCCAGACACATAAAAAATTTGTTTGTTTTTTTTTAAAATCCTACTTCATCACAAAAATGGATTGGTTTATTACGAAATGAAATTCACTTTATGGGAAATAAAACTACGTAAAACTTTTCTTTGGAGTTTTACTGACAAAAAGCCCATTTATGCTAGGATGGAACAGGCTTTGGAATGATAAGACAAAAACAAGGTGCTGATGAGATGGCAGTTTATCAGTTATCTGGGTGGGGGGGGTTTGGCTTACAATTGAATTGATGCTCGTTTCCTTAGTAACGCCTGATAACCCAGGGTTTGGTGGTGGGAACTAAAGGTATTACCAAGGATGTTAAATTTAGAGTTCAAAAGAGATTATCTCGTTAGTGATCATTCCTTGTCTAAGTTTTAAAGTCATATCACAGATTTCTGACAGAAAAGTCTAATCAATTACCAAATACAGGGTCCTTAATGAACGGGTATGAGAGTCTTAAGATCCATTACAGAAATTAACCTAAACTGAAAACATTGATGTTAAAGTGAAGAATCATTTCAAAATGGACAAAACAAAATATTTTGGGTTTTAATGCCATTTCTAATGTCATTACAGCCAAACGTTTGTCGAAATTGTGAATATTTATCCATTTTGTCCATCAAAACCCTAAAGCTCATGGCTCAATCGTATGAATTAAGTTGCTAGATGAGAGAAAGTAATCAGCAGGTAATAAAAAGCCAAAAAATCTGTAAAGGAAAAAAAAATAGAAATAAAAATCACACTAGATGGATGGAAATAATTGATGTATGCAAACATCCTGTGAGTTTGAGCTGCCTTATTTTGGAAGGATATGTATGCAATAAATGATCAAAGTAAAGAAACCAGAGAAAGTGTTATGCCTCATCGTGGATGCTGGACAAACAACTTTAAATCTGAGCCCACGTCTGCAGAAAAACGTAACCAGAGACGCACAAAACAGTCTTGCTCTGTTCAGTTGTCCATTTTAGAATGCTGACAGACAGTTTAGTGCACAACTAGCTAAAGAACAAAAACACAGAGCAGAAGACAAAAAGAATAAAGAAAAAATAAGCTGTAAGAAAATAAAAGTTTGTAATGTGCATGAATGCAGTAGGGATGCTTTCATCTAAGCCTTTTTTTTAGTTTAAACCTGTCTTGTTTTACTTATAAAACATGCCACCATTTTTATAACAGGAACACTACACATAACTCGATTGGCTCCAAACAGACCTATGGGTTTTAAAACATGTTAAGCAACCATTTCATCATTAATTCCCTTTGATTTACATGATAAGACTCAGGTGGTGAAAGCAAGACCCTATTGGCTGCTACCGCTTCCAGTTTGATGACCTGGTCAACAAAAACAGGAGAGCACATAAAAGCTGCACACCTCCAGCTCAATGTCACAAAATGCAAAGCATTCATCAGAAAGAGCTCTTTCTAGGGCACTGGACCTGAGCATTACAGGAAAGTTTAGTGGAGGGAAAACCCATTTTACTACAGAAAAATCATAAGTTTGTAATCCTACTAAAGGACCTGCACTTTTGCATACTAAATAAGACTTATTAAATTATTTTTTTTCCAGATTTAAGCCATAATCTTCTAAATAAATGGCAATAAAGACATCCACTTCAAAATTAAAGTGCCAATTTCAACTGTTTTAAGTCTGTAACTGCTAAAAATAATGACTATATATAAATATATCTTCACTATTGTGCAATCAGGAGGTTTAGTTATAATATATAAAAAGGAAGGCGCAATAGATCATAGCAGCAGCAGATTACAAGGCCCAACTTTTCTTTTTTTTTCTCCTGATCAGCGACCACGTGTTGCATGAAGAGGTCAGAACTAAAAGCCTGGAATGGGGTCAGGCTCTGCTGGATTCAGACCCCCAATCAAACGGTGAATAAACCGTTAGCTGACACGAAAGCAAGCCCTCCGTTTCCCTCTAACCAGAAGCCCACCGGTGAGCTAACCGGCCTTCACGCTGCCGAGCAGCTCCACACTCCGGCTAGCTAGCTATCTAGCTCCTCCGCTGCTAGCTCGATGCGCACTCCTGTGGCTGAGCAGGTGGGAGGAACATATCCGGCAGACAGCCAGCCTGTCCCCAACTACATAATATAATACCGCGTTTTAACGCGCTCTTGTGCAACACAACCGGCTGAACAAAATAAAAAAAATAACAGAAGCGGTTCTAGTTTAGCCTGATAAATCCAGCTGTTCTGCCAAACATGGGCTCCTGAAAATGCAAGAATCTAAGCACGTGCCAACGTCTATTAAAACTGTTGAAGATAAAGGCATTTTACCGTTAGCTCGCTAACTACACGTTGGAGGAAAAAAAGGCGGAGGGGCGCTTTTTTTATTCCTTTATAGGCGTGTAACGTTATCACATCATGGTGGAGCCAGTCTCAATGGCTGCTGCCGCTGTCTCAGACTAGCATTAGCAAAGCAAAGCGTCTTCCTCGCATCTTTTTCGCAGCTTAATAAAAAGAATAAACTTCCGAAAGAGACGTGGGAGTTTAGGGTTTTGGTCGCCGGAGGTCTTGGGGTGCGCTGCCGCTTACCTTCGCTGTGCGGTCGGAGGATGGAGTGAGCGAGAGGCGCTGCGCAGTTAGACAGTCTGGGTGAAGAAAGAGACTCCGCTCCGATGGCGGTAAAAGGGAGAGATATCCCGCCGCCTGCGCTCATATACATCCTACGTCATCACGTAAATTCACTGTCGCCGAGGCAACGCAGACATAGGCGGGGCGATGTATGGATTCGCCATTAAAACCCACCATCCTTTTCTTCTTGGCATAATTACAGATACTGATAAAAAGTATCGAACGCCACTAATTGCTTTAAAAAATATTTTATTGGTGGTATAAATGGCGGCTCAATGAGTTTTACAAAGCTTCTCATAAGGAGAAAAAAAAGAAAGAAAAAAAACTGAAATGTTAGAACTGTAAATTTACAGTAATATGTATATATTACTTTTTATATATTTATGTATTTTTTTTAAACTATTTTTCAAGGCTGTACTTAAAAAAATGTCTAGAGAGCTTTTGAAATTTTGTTTTGCACTTGTGTAAACAAAATGACAAATAAATCTAAGTCTAATAAGGTGGACAAGGTGATGGCAATATGATCCTGTGGGGTTGCCACGCTGGAAAAAATAAAAATCTAGATAAGTAATTTTTTCTTAAAATAACTGCATTTGTTCTTGGGTTGAAGAGGTAAAAGAGACATTTTGCCAATGGAACAAGACAATTTACATTTAACATAAGAAAACACAATTGCATTGTCTTATTTCAGGTGAATTTTACCTAATTATCTCGTTTTAATTGTTAAAATACTCATTCCATTGGCAAACTATCTCACTTACCTTCTCAAATTAATGGTAAATATGCTTAATTTGATATATTTTTTATTTATTTCCAGATGGTTTTTCCAGTGCAGGGAGGCTTGGACAGTATCTGCGTTTTCATAACAAATGTGCGCAAAACTATGTTGACATTCTGCTAATTTTGAGAATTTTTTGCAGTCGTAGTATTTTCCTTAAATAGAAATGCGAATAATTTTGCATGCCAACACATATGTTCACATGATAACTCTTATCTAACACTATGGTGAGTAAAAACTTACATGAAATATGTCCATATTCCAGCTACAGCTCTAATGCTTATCCAATCATTGTCACAAAGTAAATAGGAAAAATACTCCATGAGTCCTAGTATGCCACGCACATTCATTCTCCAACTACCTCCTCTCTTCTTCATCTTTTACACAACAGTAAGGTCCATGCAGATCATGTGACTCCTATGCAAAAAAAACTGATTTCCTTGCAGTTTTGTCAAATATAATCAGTTCGATACGACGGAAAAAATATCACCTTTTTAAAATTTCTCCTTAAAAAAAAAAACACAACTTTTTTTTTTTATTGCAGTTTGCATATTACTGGTGAAGATTCCTAGTCATCCAGGTCATAGTGTTTCCAAAAAAGTTAAAACACAATCCACTGGACTTTGTTTTCCAAGTTTGAAGACGTTTTGCTTCCCATCCAGAAAGCGATCTCAATTCCAAATGTCTGGATTAACGTTGAGTTCAAGGTTTTATAGAGTATCCCAAACAAAAGCCTTGTTATAGCTTAGAAAGCATGCAAATTGAACCAAAAATTGAGGTCATTATTGGCCTGCAAACCCCGACACTGGCCCATTCCTCTGAAAGGGGAGTCGTTATTTTGCATATTGATGGTTATTTTTTATCTCGAACAAGAAAAGTATATCAGCTTCTTTTGATCAGCTGTCAGTTGAAGCAACATTACTTGCATCCCCTAGAGTGACATATATTATTCTGTAATATCAACCGAGATTGCATCATCTCAAAACTGGATCTGAACCTTCTACGGCTCAAATTTCAAGAACTTGTGAGAAATTGACCAACATTTTTTTCGCATTGGTGTTATGTTGGTTTTAGATTCTTACCTGGTTTCTGTTAGCCTTCTAGATTAAACCAGTAGTGCTGTGGTTTTATGGTGCCATGTCCCCTGCCTTCTGGTTCTCAAACAAGGCAAGAACCACCAACAGTGACTCTGCATTTTCCATGTTTTTGCTCAATACAACAGTCAGCAGATTCCTCTTTCTTGTAACCAATCACACAAACGACACTTTTTTTCTGAGGCTTTAGCAGGAAGTTAAAGCATTTACCATTTTTATGTTTTTGTTATGATTCTCTTCATCATGCTGTACTTGATTATTACTGCCTGTCAGTTTAGGTCGATGGCCATGTTTTAATAGGTCGTCTTTACCTTTTATACTTTTATAAGAGCAAACTGTGACATGTTTTTGCATATAAAGTAAACTGAAGCACAACATGCAATAAATGTGGGCATTTTTTATGTTTTTTTGCAATGGATTCAAAGGTCTGACAGTAAAAGAATAATGAATACAAATACATTTCTTGTTTGCCTTTGTTAAATCCTTAAGATCAACTACTATTCAATCAACTACAAGATTCAACACTTCACAAAGTGATAGAATGTCTTTTAGCAGTGATAATACTGTAACCATGTAAAGCTTCCACTACATGAAACAAAAGCTCAGGAGGCATGTGGTGGGATTTCATCTAAGAGTCTGAAAATACTCAAAGAAAATGTCTTTTGCAGCCAGTAGGAAAGACAGTGAGGATATCTGAGTGATTCATCCATGGTGCAGCTCCAGCCACGCTCCTGGTATACAGTCTTTCTCTGAGCAATATCTGGCACAAGCCCAGCTTTCTGTTTTTAGAACACTTTTGCACCAGAGAAATACTTCCCACGATCTGTGTCAGACGGCAAAGCTAAAGATTTCCCTGACTCATCCTCAGCAGAGCTCAGGAGGAGACAGCGGATAGTCAGCTGAATACAGAGAGGGATGGATCTACAAGGATAGAATCTCTTTGATTAGCCTTCCTGCAGAGATCTGCCAGGTGAAACTGCAAAGCACAATCAGAGAAGTTACCAGCATGAGGGTAGAGATGTATAAACTCAAAGAAAAGCAAAGGCTATGTGAAAATCAAGAAATCTCGGCACGTCCCGTTTACCTCAGATGTCAGAACTTAAATCTTGGAGTAAAATCCTGGTATAAAAGTTGGAAAACCAATTAGATTTCACGATCTTTGTGCTAAACCAACTAACAACCTCAACTTTATAGCTTCTTTTTGTTGGAACGGTATTAATTCATCTGCTATTTCACATATATGATTCATTATTTAAAATCATTACTTCAGAAAAAAAAAGGCAAAAAGTAATTTAGGGAAAGTTTTAAAAATGTCTAGGAAAAGATTCATCCTTGACATCTCTATGCTAAGGGTTCCTAGATTGCTAAAATTAAATTTTGATTAATTTTTATTTTTATTTAGCTATGAATTCTGATTTTAAATTCTGTTTGGGTTTTCAATATTTTTTTTTTTTATTTGTTTGCAAAGTAACACATTGCATTTGTTCTGCTATAGGCTTATACTGCTGGAGGACATAGGGACCTCTTTTCATCATTCTCTATATATATATTCTCATATCTCTATTCTACTAATCTGCAGTATTTGTTTGTTCAATCTCTAACCTTATGTTGACTATGCTTTTTCTCATATTAGCTTCGCCTCTTCTGCTCCTGTTTGGCTGTGACTCCATCCTGGAGAGAAATATCAGCTGGGCTGCTGCCATCAACTCCTTTGTTTATAGATGTTCGAGCTCTGACAGTTTTTCTGTAGTCCTGTTTCTCTGATTGTGACTAACTGTATGTGAATTCTTTTATCCTCTAACATGGGAGCTGGCTCAGAGCTTGTCTGCCTGAACAGGGGACCGCCCATGGAGGTAGTTGACAGATGCCTTTTGTATCTCTGCTTGTTTATCTTTGTCTGCCTCTGTCTCCTTGAACCCCAGTCGGCCTCGGCAGATGGCCACTCACACTGAGCCTGGTTCTGCTGGAGGTTTCTTCCTGTGAAAAGAGAGTTTTCCTCTCCCCTTTCTTCACAATATATACATTATATGGGCTGAGCATTTTTTCTTTATTTTTATTTACATAGTAGACTCTTAAATGATTGCAGAGACAAACTCTCCCCCATAAAACACGAAAACACAATTAATTCTTTATCAGTCCTTTTTATTTCCAGTATAATGTTGTAAATAATTAATAGCTGTAATTTATTGCTGCAGTGGGTAGCACTGCTGCCTTGCAGCAAGAAGGTTGCAGGTTCGATTCCCAGCCCAGGATCTTTCTGCATGGAGTGTGCATGTTCTCCCTGAGCATGCATGGGTTTTCTCTAGGTACTCCAGCTTCCTTCCACAGTCCAAAAACATGACTGGTAGGTTAATTTGTTTTCTTTAAAATTCTCCTTAGGTGTGAGTGTGAATGGTTGTTTGTCTCTGTATTGCCCTGCGATGGATTGGCGACCTGTCCAGGGTGTACCCCGCCTCTCGCCCGTAGACAGCTGGAGATAGGCACCAGCACCCCTCGTGACCCGGTTTGGGATAAAGCCTGTCAGAAAATGGATGGATGTATTATTTGTCAGTTTTACTAACTTTAACTTACTAACTTTAATCTTACTAACTTTAATCATGAAATTCCAGATTATGGTTTCACTGCTGCCACCCTGTGGTTTAGAGGAGAACTGCTTGCATGGGAACAACGAATCACCTGGATGACTAGGGGCAGCCATGGCCCCCCTTTAGCTCCGCCCCTGAGTGCAGGTAATTTATTTCATTCTATATAAAACTTTACTCACACTCCACATTACTAATTTGCAGAAACAAATAATTATTTCACAGGAGAAATTGGTAAAAGAAAACTTAAAAGATTCTCTGAATATCACAAACGTAAACTAGATGGGCAACCTTAACATTTGCTTTACGTCCTCCAAGATCTTAGCAAATTACACTTTTGAAGCCTTCTAAGTCAAAGCCGTTATACCTCAAACACCCAAAACACCAATTCCTCCTCTAAGAATTCATAGCTTTATGGATTTTGCTTGAGGTTTGTTTTGTGTTTTCTAAAAGCGTAAATATCAAATCTGTTGGATGTTTCACTCCCTGTCCTGCATGGCTTATTGAAGCTATTCTTTTTGTGATACTACTGAACAATGAATCCTGTGAAATTCAAGTCAATCCAAAAGAACAACCCTCTTGCTTCTGCAGATCTTTGTGGATTAGGTTTATCTCCAATTCCTTCATTACTTTATTTAGGGTAGACAAGTTGTCAAAAAGCTTTAACATTACCAACAGGTAGAGGTCCACCTGGAGCTACTACGTCTCATAGCGGCCTATTGAAAATTTTAATAAATTTTATTTTTTTTTAACATAGGATGATTGGATTTCTTGAGCTTTCAGGACATTTTTCACAGCTTTGACAATGATGAGATTCTACTGCAGCGTTTGATGCAGGGCCATAACTAACTTTAAGGAGCCTAATCGAGTTACAGCTTTATATTTTTAGTGTCTTGGTATTTTATTTGTGGATCATATGGTGCAGCAGTCTCCTAGCAACAAGAAAGTCCTGAGTTCGAATCCAGAGCCGGGGTCTTTCTGCAGGGAGCAACATGTTATCCCCATGCATGCCTGGTTTCTGGTTCATGGTCATGAACAACTGGGAATAGAATATAGATAATCTTTCATTGTTGTTATAAAAGGCGTTTGAAAAAATGACAAATGATTTAAAAAATGTTTAACATAAAAGTTTCATTTTCAGGGGGAGTTAGTTGAGTAATGACTGCTCAAAACTCTAATCCGGTCAAGGTAGGCATTCATTTTCTTAATGTTTCTTTTCTAAATATCGACAAATCCCATGAAGAATAAGACCACAAATAGAAGTCGGTCTGTTAAAAAGATGCACTAACCCACCAAAACATTTCTCCAATAGCAATAAAATTTATTTTAACTAATGCTTTCTATATGATGGGGCTGCTCAGTGGCTTGTAGCAAGAAGGTTGCTCCATGCAGTCTTTCTGCATGGAGTATATATGTTATCCCTGTGGCTGTGTTGGTTCTCTCCGGGTACTCTGGTTTCCTCCCACAATCCATGAACATGACTGTTAGGTGAATTAGCCTCTCTTGTCCTTAGGTGTGAGTGTGTGCGTGCCTGGTTGTATCTCCACAGTGTACCCTGCCTCTTGCCCGTAGACTGTCGAAGATAGGCACCAGCCCCACTGCTCCTCTGTCAAGGATTAAGCGGGAGAACATGGATGGATTTCAATATGATCACTGCCTGCTTCTAACCTTGCCTTCAAGCTGAATTCTTGCGGTAATTGTCCGATAATACATGTCCTCGGTGGATCATGTATTATCGTTTAAAGCTGGACATGAAGCTAAGAGGAAAACATGAGATGCCAAGCCAAAAGTTTCACCAAAAATAAACATGGCTGCACAGTAGGAAGCGTTGCTAATTGCTACTATCACATCTGATTGGTCAGATTCAATAATCTAATCTTTGAAAGATAAAGAGAGAGCATTAAAACATGCTGTGATTTTCTAAAGCCAACATTTGGTAGACACGTTTGCACTAGATATCGCTTCACCCAGTTAGCTTGACATATTTAGATGAATATCCCTTTTTACCCCAAACAGATTGGAAGGGAGCAGTCCTAGAACAATAAAGTATAAAACTAAACTTAAGTGTTGCATGATATATTTTTTGCACGTGTGCTTTCATCAATAAGCAGATGATGTTCTAATCACAAAACCACACAAATTCATTGGTGGATAATGTAAATATTTACCACATGCACAGTGATGTCCAAATCATAAACTCAGCTGAATTGGCAGTTTTTGCATCTTTTTTTACCTCTTCTGAAAGTCAGGTGCAAACTGACATGCAAAAATCAACAGACAAAGACAACTTTCTCATGTTTTATATTTTATTTCTAACCCTAGCTATTTTTATTATTTTATTCTATTTTTTTTTTTAAGTTTGTTCGCAGCACGTATAGGCTATATATTTGAACTGTTGTATAGATATATTCTATGATCATAAACATTCATGCATCCAAATTTATCTTCTCCCACGTGTCCTTGTCAGGGTGGCGGTTGGGCCGCTGCCTATCTCTGGCAGTCTGAGGGCGAGAGGCGGGTTACACCCTGGACAGTTTGCCAGTCTGTCACAGGGCAATACAGAGAGAGACTAACACACACACACACACACACCCACACACACACTCACACCTAAGGACAATTTAGAGAAGCCAGTTGACCTAATGTCATGTTTTTCAACTTTGGGAGGAAGCCCTGACAGGGAGAACAAACAACTGCCATGCAAAAAGACCTTAGGTCAGGAATCAAACCCAGAACCTTCCTGCTGCAAGGCAACAGAGCTACCCACTGCTGAAAATGTGCCAGTTCTTGTATGGCCGGCAAACTCAATGGACATGTGACCCAATGAGCATGTTTGGGATGCTTTGAATCGGCGTACACGACATTGTGTACCAGTTCCTGTCAAAATCCTGCTACTTTGCGCAGCCATTAAAGAGGAGTGGACCAACATTACACAGGCCACAATTAACAGTCTCTTTTAAAGAAGATGCATTTCATTGTGTGGTCACTCTAGATGCTGACCGCCTGACCCCCCCTCCCCTCCCAAAACAGAAATGCACCATTCAGAGTGGCCCTTTATTGTCCAAAGGCTAAGGCACATCTGTGCACTAATCATGGTGTCTAATCAGCCTCTTGATAAGACACACCTGTGACGTGTATTATCTTAGCAAAGGAGAAGCAGAATAGAAAAGAATAGAATAGAATAGAATAGAATAGAATAGAATAGAATAGAATAGAATAGAATAGAATAGAATAGAAAATCCCTTTATTGTCCCACAATGTGAAAATTGTGGGACAGTGTTTAGAGCAGCAAAAAGATTATAGAAAAAATGTTCACACAAATGTGGACCTTAAAAAACATAATAGAGAAGAGTTAAAAATAAACAAATAAAACTGTGCATTGTAAAGTGTTTTAACAATATAAATATTGTGCACCTAGAGAATAAATAACCAATATACAGCTATGGACATTTTTGCAATAATTCATATTTGAAAATAGCAGCAACATCAGAGATGTGCAAAATGATCCAGCATGTTATTTAATTGACTAAGATAGAAACTGTGCAAAATCAGCATGAATGGAACAACTTGTTGAAGTTGTTGGGAATAGTGGTGGTTATAGAGTCTTCCAGCTGCTGGGAGGAAGGACCTGTGATAACGCTCCCTGGTGCATTTAGGGAGCAGCAGTCTGTCACTGAAGGAGCTCTCCAGTTCTGCAACAGCTTCATGCATGGGGTTGGAGATATTATCCAACAGAGATGTTATTTTAGTTAGGATCCTTTTGTTTCCCACCTCCTGCACCGAGTCCAGAGGGCATCCAATCACGGAGCTGGCCTTCCTGATCAGCTTATCCAGCCGCTTTCTCTCAGCCACAGACAAGCCACTGCTCTATAGAAGACGGATGCTGCCACAACAGAGCCATAGAAGGTCTTTAGGAGCACCCCCTGCGCTCCAAAAGTCTCCTCAGCAGGAAGAGTCTGCTCTGACCTTTCTCATACAGAGCCTAAGTATTGTGAGTCCAGACCAGTTTGTTATTCAAATGAACACCTAGGTATTTATAATAGTCCACTATCTCAATGTCCATTTCCTAGATGTTCACCATTGTCAGTGGGGTGGATCTGCTTCTGCGAAAGTCCACCACTACCTCCTTGGTTTTCCCTGCATTAACCAGAAGGTGGTTCTGCTGGCACCAGACCACAAAAATCTGGGTCCACTCACTGTCTTTAATTTTAGTCGACCCCACCTGTGATGAGGCCAACCAGGGCAGAATCGTCAGACCACCTCTGGAGGTGGCAGCATGGGGAGTTGATGTAGAAGTCTGTAGTGTAACGGGTGAAGAGGAAAAGTGCCAGCACTGTTACCTGTGGGACCCCCATACTGCAAACCAACCTATCTGAGACACAGCCCTGTGCCCTCACATACATTAGACGGCCATTAAGATAGTCCAGAATCAACTTGGACGTGTGCCGGACCCCTCCTGACAGCTCAAGCTCCTACCTTAGGAGTCCTGGCGGGATGGTGTTGAAAGCACTGGAGAAATCAAAGAACATGATCCTCACAGCGCTTCCAGGTTTCTCTGGTGAGTCAAAGCTTGATGCAGGAGGAAGATTATGGCATTATCTGCCCAAATCCCTGGACGGTAGGCAAACTGCAGTGGATCCAATGGAGTCTTCATCAGGGGGCCTAGATGGTGTAAGACCAACTGTTCGAGGGTCTTCACCTGGTGTGAAGTCAGTGCTACTCGCCTGTTGTGCTCACTTTCGCAGATTTAGACTGGTTTGTGAAAAGTACTTGAGGGTAATGGTTGTATTGTGCATGTGGAAAAGTTTTAGATCATTAAGTTCATCTAATAAAAAATGGGAGCGAAACCAAAAGTGTTGCATTTATATTTCTGTTGAGTTTAGCTTTCTGGCAGTTTAGCTAAAAACTAAAAAGGTCTTGGAATCTTATTTCTTATCTTTCAGACTGAGAGCAACAACTTTTTAATTTGCACCCAAAACAGCATGTTTGTGTTTATTTAATGCATCATTAGCTATAAACGCTTGCAGTTGTCAATGTTCATAATTGGAGATCTCCTTCCCTCCATTAATAATGCAAAGAGATCGTAAAACTTTAATTTTCAACTTCAATGGATTAGCGGTAACTATCCGTCTACGCCTCTGTGTGTGCAAACAATAGGAGAGCTATTTATACACAGCGACTTTGGAGACTGTGACTCGCCATTAACGAAGTGACGGCAGACCCTGGAAAGAGAAACACTAAGGGACAGCTGAGGCATTTACAGAGCTGACTAATTAACAGGAGCAAGTGTATTTTTTACCAGCTCAGTCTGTAGCAGGTTGCTCTTAAAACACCTCACAGACTCTTTAGTAAAGTTCTACCTCCCTTCCCAGCATGACTTCCATTACATTTGCAGGCCAACTGCCACTTAGGCTTTAAAAGCTTAATCACCACTATTTCTTGCCTCATTCTGATCTTTATGTCAACCCTTGAAGCGCTATATAAAATATTTAGAGCCTAATTAATAGAAATAATCAGAGGTTTCAAGTAGATTGTGTCTATCAATAACTCTTTTGAAGCTGACTGTCCTAAACTTCGCCATATTTGCAAGAAAGCATATATTTGTGAGGTGTGCAGGAGAGCTGAGTATATGGGTTGCAGCCATGGTGGAGATCGCATGATGGTGGGGCCATCATCACATGCAGTACTTCGGTGAATTTTCCTTCCAAATGCTTTGCATCATACAGTAGGTACACTTATTTTGTTTTTCTTTTATCGTGTGGTTACAGTAGAGCTTAATGGTCACTGCTTTTAAACCACCAGAATCCAACGATCCAGACAGGAGAGACCTGAGGGAGAATGACTGAATATTTAGCGGTCAAAACCTTTACAAATGCAAACGCAAATAAGAACTTTTACTATAAATGAGAGGTTCATACAGAAGGTTTGATGCAGGAACAGAAAAAAAGAAAAAAGACAGTGGGTAATGGTAAATACATTTTTTTAATGTAACACATACTGTGTATAGTTCAGCTTGAATATTCTAATTCAATCCAAAAATACTTTATTAATCCATCATCTGCTTCTTTTTTTTTTTTTTTTTTTTTTTTACAAGTTGTTGTAAATGTTGATAGGAAAATAATATGGATGAAAACCAACATCTTAATATCTGGGCAGTGGAGGCTAATCTTCACACCAACATGTCCTGGAAGACACCATGTTCTTTAGGCTTGCCAACCCACCACCCTTGAGTTTTCCCGCCTCCTTTAAATCTCGGTCTGCTCGTATGTCTGAAAGCATTTCACTAATGATTAATGGAAGAAATGGCTTGAATTTCTTCTTTCTCTCTCTCTGCATCCTCCACATCTCAAATGTGATTTCAGCTTTAGAGATATTAATGAGCTGCTGGTGTAAAAAACATCCAACTTGCTATGGACATGCATGATAACAAATATCCATAAATGAAATGAAAATAATAACAAAAATAAATGCATTTGCACTGCATATAACAAAAAAAGACATAAAAAATAAAAAAATTGAAGAAATCAAGTTTAATCTCAACCCACCTTTCATTCATCTTATCATATTTCATCATTTTTTTTTTGTTTTTTTGTTTTTACCAGAAGAATGTACATTCCTTTTCCAAATTCCTCAGATGTTTGTTGTTGTTTTTGTTTTGTGTTGTTTGTTTTTTTGTTTACAGACCCTTCAGGAGACCTTGCTGATTTTTTATTGGTCCTGGACTGGGCAAGCTATCCCAAAACATCTATTCTGCTTTTGAGATAAAAAAGTTCATCTTTAGCTCTATAACTACCTTTCAATGAACTGATTAATTTAATTTAAAAAAATATATACTTTAGGACAGACATAAAGCATAATGTTTTGAAAGGAGCAACATTTGTTCCATTATTGTTGCAAGTAAAATACACATTTTGTAAAATGTTTTACTAAAAAGAGGCTTTGAGACTAATTTAGCCATTTCCTCACACTTACATTTTTCATTGGTTTATTTGCATGTCAACAGTGAGCGTTTGTATTAGGTTTAAAATGAAGAGATGTCATGGCTTAGAACAGCGTACCCAGTATTCAAGGCAGACAGTCGGATATCTCAAAAGGATTTATTTAAAAACAACAAATCTGCAGTAACAGCAAGGAACGAAGGAAGAAAAATACAGGTTAGTGACCACGTTAATTTGACGGAGGATTATTATGAATGTGTGAGTCACTAACCTGGTCTTAAAGTTCAGGGGTGCCCAGAGAACGAGGTTGATTCCAGCCGGTCAGCTGACAACAAGAAGCGGCAGGCAACGGCGAGAGTCTCCGAAATGTTGTAGCCCTGGAGGACGGAGAACAAGCAGGAGATCAGATCAGAGCACACAAAGGAAGGAAGGATAATCCAGAGGGCAAAGCCAAAGTTGAGGTTGAGGACGTGCTCAGGATTCAGAACCAGGGTTTGAAAGGCCAGAAGAGGCTCCGATAGGAAATCCGGGTGGATGACAGCAAACAGTTCCAATTTCAGTACAGGCAGAAACAGGCAGGAGTCCAAAGACAGGTCAGGCAAACAGATCAAACGGGAACAGGCAGGCTCAGTGGTTGAGAGGCAGAACAGATCAGGGTCAGGTAATCAGAAACACTGAAGTACGCTGAATCACTCTCATCAGTGGCTTGAAGATAATCTGGCACTGATGACTGGTTAGAGGGCTGTTAACATAGAAGCTAGAGCAGGTGGATAAAATGAACGGTAATGAGAAACTGGGTGGATCTCGTCAGGTGAATCTAATGAGTAATCCAGCCAGTCATCAGCACCAAGATCAAAACAAGAGATCTGTTAAATGCAATTCAATAAAACTCAGTAATAGAGAAATTTGGGAAAATGAAATTAGAAAAAATAAAATACAAAATAAGAAATCTAAGAAAAAAAGCTAAATTACTTTCAAAACCATTTTTGAATAAGATTTTTTTTTTTCAATTTCATTTATGTTTTGCAGTTTTTGATTTAATTTCCAGATACAAAATGTGAACTTTTTGTTTTAGCAAAATTGACTCCACATGTTCCCACCAAACATCCATGGATTTATCAGAACGAACACATTCTCCCAAAAGGAAACTTGTAGCCCTCACTCTAGGAGCAGACTATACCACCACCCCACATCTCTGTAAACATAATACAGCTTATTGAAGGATCAGTAAGACATTTACTAGCTTTATTAAGGACCAATTTAGCTGCTGTGTCAAAACCAGATCTCAACAATAGCAGCTCTCTTTAAATCAATACTCAGGACCTCAGAAAAAATGCCATCTTATTTCCCAAGGGCAACAGAACTGCAGCAGAAATCCTCCCCACAGCATGGCGAGGCTCCCTAATGGCCTGTTTTAATGAGACCATAGAATGCAAATGGGAGTTTAGTTGTGACTCCGGGCCCAGGCTAGACATTTGTCTCCGGAGCACGTGTGGCTGAATACTCCACCTCTGCAATTTTCCATTCTAGATGTAGACATAAAACCTGACCCAGAGGGAACACTGTGGGAAGTGCAGACTAATATTGTTGCACAACGATAAGCGCTGTCCATCCTGTGACACAGCAAGGCTTTGATAGTTTAAGGTAAAAAAGCTACTTAATGGAACAGTTACAACTACACCTAAAGATTGGGTGAAAGAAGAATGGAAGGATGTAGAACGAAATAAAAGAAAGGAGTGAATGGAGGGAGGAAATGAAGGAACAAAGTGAGTGAGGATATAAGATAAAATACGGAATAAAGGAGATTTAGATTAAGTTAAAACTTAAAACTATAACTAACTCTAAACTCTCCTGATGGTTTCCAGAAACCTTTGGTGGAAGTAACTCCGTGCTCTTTAGATATGTAACAGGTACTTTCCAGAGCTTGCAACATACTGCCCCAGGAAGCACAATATTTTTTTAAACTTTTATTAAAAAATATTTGGTACTTTCCTGGAGAATCATGGATTAACTGGTTTCTCTGGCAGAATTTTTAGGGGACTTTCAGATCTCTGGAGCAGCTCAGATGTAAACTAATCCTGAACCCTGAAGCAGACTCGTAGTGTGCATGGATGCTGGCAGGGCCGGATTTCTGGATTTCTTTCCATTTTTGCCAGTAATATCTATTACAGCAGTCAGAAATCTGATGATCAGATCATTGTCTCCTGTTTGTATGCATCATCTAGTGTTATTTAAAAATAATAAGACATTTTATCTACATTGAAAGAGTTTGAATTTATACTTTTTGTACTCAACAGCCATGTAACCCGTACTGCAGGAAAAAGAACCAATAGAACAGCTTTGATTAAAAAAAATTATAAAATAAATTGAATTAAAAAAAAGGGATAATTACATCAAATTGTTACGGCTGCAGTGGGTTTCTGCACTTCCTTGCAGGGTTCTGGATGCAGGCCTTCTGCAGGTGTTCTATTTTGCCCTAATTGGTGCTTGTCTACTTTAAAGGCTGTCATACAAGAAGCAGACAGAAGGCTTCTCCTTCTTAACTCCTCAGAACCCCGTTTGGTTTGGTTTGGTTTGTATCCTATGGTTGGGTTTTGTTACGTTTGTTGCATTTGCTTATTTCTGTTTAGTTATTGGTTTTGCATTAAGCCATATTCTATTCCCCATTTTATTTATCCCTTTTTCAGGTTTTGTTTTCTTTATTATGATTTAATAAATTCAATTTTCACTTTAGAGAAAATCCTTGTGTGGTCTCCTTTAATGTTACCCCCACCAAACAAGCCGGGTGGACGTAACAAAATAAACAATAAAATATCAAAAAGTCTTTGTTCTCCAACCATTAGTCTCTTACTTGTCCATGTCAATCTGGCCACAATTTTATCTAATTTGATTGTGAATTAGCATGATTTTGGTGATATTATGCGTATCATGATACGATTTATCCCAGTACAGTAAAAAGGGTGATTTCTATAATAATATAGTTCTGGAAACAGAGCAGCTAATGGCTGGACTAGTGGCTGGAAGTATGAGTTACATTAAAGTAAGGCAATGATCTGCATGCTTTTCAGATTTTTTTTCATTTAAGAGTCATTTTACCATATTTTAAATCAATACCAATAATGTGTAGTGAAATATTACAATATTTGACAGAATGGAGTTGTTCTTCCACCCCTACATTTAACTGCTCTTGTAGCTTCGTCAGCTTGTAGCTTTGTCAGCATATGCCTTGGGCCGGCCCTGCATGCTGCTACAGTGCACAGAAAGCACAGAGAGGATGTGACGTAAAAGCAGCACATCTGAGAAGAAGTGAAAGAAAATAAATGATCTCATGGAGCTAACTTCTACTTCGCATGGGGCTAAGTAGCAACAAAAACCGCACAAGATGGACTATCTTCCTTATTCGTTATTTATTCTTTTTGATCAACAGAATACTGTCCCTGAAAACAATCTGTTGCAACTTCATGACTGAATTGGCCTGGTCTAAAAATATCAGTGTGAAAGCAGACCAGGCCGGCCGAAGGTGTGAATTTTCTCACTTTAATTTATCTCTGGACCGGACCGGCAGTATGAATGCGGCCTTAAATAAGAAGATTTATAAACAGATCATAGTTTTTCTGAGAGGGTTTTTTTCTTTTGGGTGCAGGTGAGAAAGAGAATACATGGCTTTATAACAGCTTTCTTTCAATGCATTTAAGTTTGATAACCAAAATACAGCAGAAAGAAGCACAGAATAAAATAGAATATCGTTATTTTCACATTAAGGTTCAACCTTTTGGACATTTACTCTGTTGCAGTAAAGACACAGAGGATCCCTCCCAAAATGATTGACCTTTTCACTCACCACTCTGCCCCCCCACCCCCCTGCAAATGACTCCACTGAAAAGACCATTATAGGTGTAATCCACTGCTCTATTAAAAACTCTCTTTTGAAGCGCGACAGGGACGCCAGTTTCTCCAAAACCCGCCACTGTTAGAGAGGCCGTGTTTAAACTGCTGTCTCTGTCTTGAGATGCGAAACCATGTTAGGTTACAGCGCTGCATCAGAATCCAGCATGAAAACAAAATGTCACGTCCGTCAGCTGATTGAAGGACATCTGGGGATCAGTTAGTGGGAGGAAAAATAGATTGAGCCTGGCAGGGGAGAAAGGAGAAGAGAGGAAGGAAACTAGAGGCAGTCTTCAGTCTCAAGGGGCTTGATGAATAGTTAACTAACATGGAACAAATGGCACAAACCCTGTTGGATGACAAACTGAGAGTAACACACAAAAGGAATGGCAGCAGAGTGCGTGGTCGAAGGGAAGAATACCCCCGCCCTGTCCTCGTTTACCTCCCTTCGTGCAGCAGGGATCTCCTGCATGTTGCTCTGCAGAGGCATGTCTGCTCTGACGTTATTCATCTAATCCATAGCCACAATAAATAAATAAAAATATGCAGGTCCAAGGTGATCGGCTTGATAATATTTCACAGTTTTTCGCACTCCTCTGCCCACGTATTTAACTCTTCTGGATGAAGGAAAAAAAAGATTTTCTTCAGCGTGGCATAAGACGATCAGCTCAGTTCTACAAGAAAATCAGATTACAGTTTATAATAGCCTGAATGTCCATCAATGGTCAACCTGTGAAATGACACCAAGAACAATTAAGGATTAAATTAGTGCTTAGTCTTCAAAAAAGTGGAGAAAAGTGAATTTTAGTTTTTGAAAGTTTTTCCTAAATAGATTTGTTTGTATAAAGTTAAAATCCCTGAACATTTTAGCTTTACTAAAGCATTAATCTAAGCTTTATTTGACATGTGTGCAGACTCTTAGTGTTTCCTGGTGTAGTTATGGACAGAAATATCACCTGATTGATAAATGAGCCCCGCTCCAGCTGCTGTTTAGTCCCCGTTATTGTCTGAGACATCATAAATTGATTCATGTGGCTGTGAAGCTGCTTATAGATGAGCCTCGGCTTTCTGCTCTTCACGGCTAATGGATTCATGAGCACTTCTGTAAATAGGCCATGGCACATGAGCAGGCCAACGGCGGCAGCCACGCCATGAATTATGTATTGAGGTAAGTTCATAAACGACTTCCGACTTGTAGGAGGTTTTGCTGAAATCCAATTTTTTTTTTTAGGGAGGGAAGTTGGAGGCAGAACCTTCAAGGTTTGACATGAAATTACATATTTCAGCCTGACGTTATAGCATATCTACACCAATGCAGTTTGTGCAGAATGTCAGTCATCCTTTTTCTACCAATGTTAGATTATCTTATTACCCTTTACCTTTTCAAAGAAAAATAATTTGGTGTTGCTTATTGATTTTTGTGCATTGCATCCCTTAGAGTTCGTTTTTCATGTCTTGTATTAGTTTAACCCATTGCATATTTCCTTTCTCCTCCACTTGTCTGTTTTTTTATTTTTTATTTATATTTATAGATATTTATATTTATAGATTTTGGAAGTAATCAGGAGAAGGTAGACCTGGTCAGTTCATGATCTCTAACTGCACAAAGTTGGTATGGATAACATTTTTTTCCTTATCACATTAAATCATCATTTGCAAATCAATTTCAATTGACAGCACTTGTCTGACAACATGAAGTAGACCATTAAGAAATTTAAAAAAGCAACACACCATGTCCTACTTAAAGAAATCTAAAAGTTCTGAGGAAGATTAGGTAAAATTAATAGCTTTTATGGGAACGTTCCCATAAAAGCCACTGAAAAAACACAGAGTTGACTCATATTACCCAAAGCAAATCTTGATTATCCCAAATGGCATTCAGGAAAATCTTTTTTTGGGATTCCAAAAAAAGAAAATTAAAAACAATCCACTGGACTTTGTTTCCAAGTTTGAAGACGTTTCACTTCCCATCCAAGAAGGTTTTTCAATAAAAAATGTCAGGAAGGGGTGGACCCCTTCGTCCGTTCCAATTTGCATGTTTTCAAAATAAAAACAAAGCTTTGTTTGGCTCCTATATAAAACCTCGCTATTCCTGACACTTTTGATTGAAATGGCCTTTTGGATGAGAACTGAAACATCTTCAAACTTGGAAACAAAGTCCAGTGGATTGTTTTTAATCAACAGCTGTAAATTTGTGGGAGTATCAGGGACGTTGTTTTAAAAAGCTAATATCAGCTAAAACATGGGGGCTACCTGATGGGCTGTTTACGTTCAGCTAAAAGAACCGAGCATCTATTATGATGCCCATGACAAAGAACTCCCTGATGTTGTGTTAGGGACAAAAAGAGCCAACATGACCTTTAAATAATCCTCAGGCTCAATGAAAAGTGCCACATTTGCTGTTTGGGGCATTGAAGTGACCGACAGCAGGCCTGTGAGGAGCTGGTTCCTAAATGTCTCGGTCCAGAAAAACCTGTGTGACGGCCAGAAAAAAAAACATGACAAACACTTCAGAGATCTGATGCATAAATAAATAAAAAATGTAATAAATTAATCATCAAAAAGCACAAAAAAATAAATCATCGCTTCAGTAAAATCAAGAGAGCTAATCCATTGTAACACAAATGGTAATAATGCTCTCATTGATGAGAAACCAAAAAACATGCTATTAGCTTCCGTTTGACAGAAAAGCACATTTCTTTTTATTTATTCCTCACATTGTTAACGAGGGATGTGCAAGGCAAGGCAAGGCAAGGCAAGGCAATTTTATTTCTATAGCACAATTAAGTACCTTGACAATTGAAAGTGCTCTACATAAATCAGATAATAAAGTAGAAGAAAAATAAAAGCAGAATAAAACCAAGTAAAAAGAAAAAAGAAAAAATCAACAAGAAAACAGATAAGCTTTAAATCAAGGTATAATTATATCCTCATTAAAGTGGTATTTACAGATGATCTCAATCTTATCTTAATGTGCAAAGCTGTTATATAATTCAACTTTAAGAGCACCAAAGAAAGTAAAAATATAGGCTTGTAGAAATGCAGGTATTTATTAAGATTTATATGTGGAAAATTTGTGAAAATAATTTAATCTTTATTTTCAATTTTGGAATATATGTTGAAGTTGAAGTTTTTGATGTAATATGTCGGTTATGAAAATGAAAGGGTTGTGAATACCTTGGCAAGGACTGTGTATAAACTGAATTTAACAGCTTTCAAGTACTCTTAAATCACAGGATGGTTTAAACAATCAGAACATCTCTGATTTGTTACTTTATAAAAAGAAAATAAAACTGAGCGCAACGTGAGACAGGACGACCGGCAAATATTAAATGAATTTTGTTCCAGTACTGTTAAAAGTAAAGAATGTGTTTCATAAAATTTTAAAAATGTAACCCAGTAATGAAACAAACAAAAAATAATTATAAAACGTTTTTGAGATTAACTTAGCTGTTTTCTCAGATTTTATTTTTTTCAAATTTTAGTTAATTAAATTTTTTCAGATTGAGCTTAAGGATTTGTTTTATTTTCAGACCAATAGAAAGCAGCCTTCGTTCCTCATTCCAGAGGAAAACCCGCCCCAGAAATGAATGGGATCTATAAAAAGCAATTTAAAAAGAATTTGAAGGAGATACTTTTAAAAAAAATAATAAAACATTTGAAAAATAAAAATAGAAGATCCTTTTTTGGATTAAAAAGTTTTTCAAGATTTAATTCTAGGATTGCATCGTTTTTTTTTTCTTTTTTTCCCCCCATTTACAAAACGTGTTCTTTACTTGCAACAATAATGGAACAAAATTCACTCCATAAGAACCAAAGAAGCCTGTGACTCAAAACCTCTGAGTCATCGCCTGCCTTCCTCTCACTGCAGCACACGCCCCTCTGACCACCCCTCCCTGCCAAACCACTTCCAGCAGAAGCTCCAGCTTCATTTTGTCCTCCTCCCCCCGTCTGTTGTTTCATCCATCCGTCTCTGTGACAGCGCATGCCAACAGAGCTGTTAGAAGTCGGACGGTGGCGTCAACACGGAGGCCAACAGAGGAAAAAAACAAACCCTGAGCTGCCCTGGTTACGGTTGGGTAACGTTAATGGTTTACCGGCAAGCAGGGAGAAGGTGGAAGCTGGGGGGCTGAAAGGACACAGCAGGATGTAATGGGAGCAAATAATTTGTATAAAGAGATCCTAAAGCAGACAAAACCATGAGTTAAATTAAAGTTGTTCAAAGTTTCTGAATATAAAAAAGCACATAATGTTGAAACAATGCTCTATATCAAACAGATAAAATATGCCAACATCTCAAAGATGATAGAAACCAGATTCCAGCAGCACTCCTGAAGTGATAGATCTATATATAGCAACATGCTGCAGCCAGAAGAAAGATACTAAATTAAGAAAGGAATTGGTTATGTTTAGTCCAATAAGCTTTATCGTCACATCTGTAGGAATAAATCAGATATGGATCCATCAGGCTTCAACTTCAACATTCAAAGGTTTTTATTCTGAGAGAATATAATGAGGTTGGACATCACACACAGCATGAAAAGGTGGTTTGTTTTTTCTCCTAGAAGAGGTAGAGTCTTAAGTGCTTTAGTGTTGGACTGTTATATGAAAGAAGAGTGATCTGAACAAAAGCTAACCATGCCTTGGCTTATTTAATCTCTGCCTATTGTTAGCTGGGATAAAATTGAAGTTGAACGTTATTTAAGCAGAGATTAAATAGCCAAGCAGTGAATTAATCAGGTAGGGAGTCTTATTGCATGTGATGGACTGGCCTTTAGCCCATAGACAGCTGGAGATGGGCACCAGCCCCACCATGACCCTGACGCATTCATTCAGACAAGATGGATGGGTGCAGTGTTATTGCTCTACGATGTCAGCCATTCACCTCCTCAGGTAGAGGCGAGTAATTCTTTCATAACATCATGAGGTCGTTTTTTGATGGTGTCCTTGCGTCACCATTTCAGTGGCACTTGCACAAAGTCTGAAGCGCACGAGTTTCTGTGCTGAATATTTAGCATTTTAAAAACACAGTCTGAAAGTTGGAGCTGGATTTCTATTTACATAACAGTATAAAGGAGGATTTGGAGGTCCTCAAAATCCTCCATGGTTCTCCACTGGAGAAAGGTGGACTTACCTCTTCAGGTCGGTGGAGAGTCCTTGTCTCAAGTGGAGGAGTTCAAGTATCGGAGTCTTGCTCACAAGTAAGGGATAGATGGAGCGTGAGATCAATAGACGGATTGGTGCGGCATCGGCAGTGATGCAGTCGCTGTATCGGACTGTCGTGGTGAAGAGGGAGCTGAGACAGGTGGCAAGGCTCTCAATTTACTGATTGATCTATGCTCCCACCCTCACCTATGATAATGAGATCTGGGTAATGACCAAAAGGACAAGATCCGAGCCGAAATGAGTTTCCTTGGTAGGGTGGCTGGGTGCACCCTTCGAGGTCAGTGTGAGGAGCTCAGCTGCTCAGAGGGGTTTGGAGAAGAGTCGTTGCCTCCTGGTCGCCACCCTTGCAAGGTGTTCCAGGCATGTCCTATAGGGAGGAGGCCTCGTGGAAGGCCCAGGACACTGAGCTGGCCTGGTGTCGCCTCGGGTCCCTCCAAAACAGCTGGAGGAGGTGGGTACGGATCGGGAAGTCTCCACATCTCTGCTTAGACTGCTTTCCTCTGTGACCTGGGCCCGGATAAAGCAGAAGAAAATGGATAGATGGATGGTATAAAGGAAGATTTTGCCATAAATGTAGGTAAGAATGACCCAGACCATCCAACCTACTCTGTTAAACCACATGAAAGAATCTCTAAAATACACTTTTTCTTCTCAGGCCTTCGTCTTCTTCTCATTAACCTTTACGCCTTAAGACCTTCACTCATTTTCAGGGTATACCATGAGATCAGTGGTGTTACAAGGAAGGGCTGAAATCAAAGCTAACTGGATACATAAACACTAGAAGTGTGCACATACATCCGCCTTCTGTGAGCACTTCACAAAGACTGGCACATGGGACAACCAATATAGGTGTCATTATTCACTTCAAATTTACTTCAAAAATACTTTATTAATCTCAAGGGGAAATTAAATCTTGTAGTAACTCATTGGCTCTTTCTCAATGAGTTGTTGTAGATTTTTATAGCTATAGGCAGGAAGGATCTTCTGTAGCTGTCTGTCTTTCACCAAATCTGGACCTTGGCTCTCCAATGAGTTTTTCAACCTTCTTGAAATCCCTGTCTGCTTCTATGGTCAGAAAATCTGGCAGAGGGATGCAGGAGTTGGGAATATGGTCCAGCATCCATGTTTTAGTAAAACATAGAATAATGAATTACCCGTAATGACAACTTGCTCCTGTTCTGCATTCTCGGATCATCCTTTAAAACTCGACTAATACTTGCGGAAGTAGTTGAAGTATTATTTCACTTTTAGAAATGTTAACAAGCAGCTCCAGGGTATAAAAAAATTAACTTTCTATGGTTATGCATCATAAAAAATGTCCAACAGGTAAAGAATAAAAGGAAATATCTCTCCAATTGCACAACATGAAAAACCAGAGTCAAAAAAATGTATAAAGAATCTATAAACATTCTAAAAGCAATTGGACCAAGCATAAGGCCCTGTGGAACACCACATCCTAGAAAGCATTTAAATAAACAATTTTTGGTGAAGGCAGCAAGGATTTTATAAAATCTCCCAACTTTGCAAAAACCTTTACAGAACTTGTGAAAATGAAATTATGGTTAACTGTGTCAAACATTTTCCATAGGTCAAGGAACATCATCTCAGGAATCCCCCACTTGTTTTCCCTGGACTATTGTCCTAAGACTTTACATCTAGTTTTTGGCTTAAAAAAGGACCACTTTAAAACCAAACCCTGTTTGATGAAGCAGAAATAACCGTTTGGTGAGCAAAATAAATATATGAAATGCTGCATTTTGCTTTATAAAATAAAACGATTGTACATCTTTTTAATCAGGTTCCAAACCCACAAAGCGCACATGCATTGGTGGGGGCAGATCTGTGGCTAAAATCCGAACTTTTTGTTTAGTGAATTAGCTTTTTATACTGTTGTAAATCAAAAGCTGGTTGTTTTGCTTCCACAAAATCAGGTTCTGCAATTTTTAGTTTGCTAACAGTTTTTTTTTCTGTCTGTTGAAAAGAAGATGCCGATAATGAGGAAAGAGAATGAGTGGTGCATTTTGGGGGAAGTCTTCAGGTCCTGCACGCCATAGTTAACAGAGAGCCTGGTTTGATTGATCTACAGTCTTTGTGTGAGGGAGAAGGTGAAAAGGAAATTAGTTAATTAGTGAGTCGGGATGATTTTATAGTTAGCTTGATTAAGCATGTTAGTATCAATCAAAATATTTGCACTTTCTCTGACAGCGTAATATGTCAGGCGATTATTGAGTGGTGGCCATTTGATTGCATAAGTTGAATGAAGTACAAGTTTTTTCCTTTGTTTTACTGAGTTGCTTGCCTGTGATTTTTTTCATACCTTTAGGCCTAGTCAGCTTTATGCTTTTCCCATAAGTTTCAACAGTTTATTTGTCCTGTATTTAATTGAAGAAGGGCTTTTATTTTTTGTTTTTGCTGGGAGCGGTTAGATCTGCTGTCAGGGTTGGTTATGTTGGACATGATTTCTTGCAAATTTTAATGAAGAAATAGAAATTTTAAATCCATAGTCCAGAACTGATTGAAAACTCAAGAACCAAAAAAATAGGAGATATAGGGAGGAATAAACCTACAGAATGATGGTAATCCAGGAATGAAGAACTGAAAAGGAGGTGTAAATATGTGAGACAGAACAAATAACGGGCTAATAAGCTAATAGGGAGCAGGTGTGGATTGAAGTAATTAGAAGGGAGCTAGAGGAAAGGAGACTGGCACAAGGGGCAACAGACCGTTACAAAAAAAATACAATACCTCTAAAATATACAAGAAAACAACTAGAATGATGCAACATGCAAAAGAATGACATCAATGAAAGTGCAGCGGTTAGCGCAGACGATCCATGTATGGAGGCCTTAGTCCTCGACTCCAAATCCGATCTGTGGTCCTTTGCTGGATGTCTCTCTCCCTTTCTCATACCACCTTTCCTGTCAGCCTACTGTCAAAAAAACAAGCCACTAGTGCTAAAAAAACTCAAAAAAATTAATAAATAAATGAAAGTACAACTGAAAACTCAAAAAGAAACTTAAACAGGACCAAAAAAACCATTACATCACAAGTCCAAAAATCATTACATCTGCTAAGGGACAATTGTCATGATTTTTTAAAAACTCTTTAAAAACTCTATGGAGGAACGTGGATTAGTGAAGCTAACGATTTGGTTTGCTGTGCCAACCCCTGCTCATATGGAAAAGGGTAATCTCTCCTGATTGCAGTAAAGGAGCGTAGAGCTGATAAAGGTAGAGAAATGCAAAGTGAAAACTGGTTGGATCCACTGAGTGATCAATAACAGCACAATGTCCTTCTAAGGGGATCCTTTGACATGCTTGTGCATATCTAGCTTTGGTAAAGAGCTTTGATGGTGAAATCTGAGCAGACCCGGGCTTTGTTGATGATTCTGTCAGTTACACAAGCATTGGATCAGCTTCTGATTTTATGGCAACGCGCAGCTAATTTAGGGAAACCTAAGAATGGAGCAGAGAGCTTATCAATAATTAAGCAGCTGGACTGCGGCTAAAGTTTGCATTCAGGGAGAGACGAGAAAGCAGCTATAGCAAAAGGGGTTCCCCACAGCAATCCCTCCTTCTAAAAATAGCTGCAGCTGTTCAAGCCCAGACAGGAGGGGGAAAAAGAAAATCATCATTGTGGACATGCATTCAAATGAGGACTATCAGACTGAGGTACGATTTCTGATATCAGTGCTTTGTTGGATGGAAATAAAGACGGACGGGGTTAGATGGGCACCAGATTTGTACAGCGTTAGACTCTGGTGTTCGGATCAGTCAGTTTTTTGTTTTTTTGTTTTTTAAGAAGAGGAGGAACATCAGAATAAAAAGACGCCATGCGCTGCACTAATCGGGCTCTGAATGAGAGCGGCTTGCTGCAGCATTTCCTTTATGTTCTCTGGATACCACAGGGGGATAAAAGCTGAGCCAGCATCCAGCACAACCTCAGCAACACTGCAAACACTGCGGATTACCTCATTATATCTGTGTTAACCCGTTTAAGCCTCACCAAATATACAGCTGCAGAAGCGGCACGAGGGATTCTGCTTTCCAGCGGAACGGCTGGAGTTATATTATCCTGACCCCTTTGACCTATAAAGGTTTCTAATGAAATGTGCTAGTAATACTTTGCTAATTAAGAAGTTGCAACATTAATATTGCTCATTTTTATTTTCAGATCTCAGTTTTCACAAAATTAATGACAACTTTTATTTTAAAACTAAAAAAAGAAGTCTCTTAATTTCTCGTCACATGAAGGCTAGTTAAAGAGCTAGAAATGGTATTGCTGGTTGCTACATGGTTTGTGAAGAAAATGGAGACGCAGCAGTGTTCATTATTAGGATCCTTATGTACATATATGAATTAGGAAAAAACATGTCGGATGCTAAGATGCAGAAAGCTTTTAATGTGGTTAACTTCCCACTTTTGAAGTTAAATCTGGTTCTTAATGCTAATAGAACTAAAACAGCAAGAGGGTCCCTCAAGCTTTCCCTAGCGTGTCTCCTCTAGAGGGAAACTCCAGGGTTGGTTCATTTGTATAAATACTCTGGCATTTTGCTTGTGACTCCTTTAAGTTTAGTTTTTCTATTAAAGCGAAAAGCTAATTGCCACGGCATCATTTTTTTTAATCAATTTTGGATTATGGGTACTTGCTATATATGAGTAACCTGGCAGTAGCCAGATTAATATGTCAAATCAATCAATCAATTTTTTAATATTTAACTACATCTTAGATTCTAGTCGAGATTCCAGTTTTAGTTCAAACCATTCATTGGGGAGGAATTTACTGAGGCCATGTGTCACTGCCTTTGGTGCGTTCTTATGGCTGCCAAGGACCCCACCACGGTAAATGGTAAATGCTATCTACGCCCAAAAACCACTGCTAGCTTTTCATTGGTCCGACCCGCTGGTGGTTATGAGACGGACGTATTAGCGGGAGTCTTTCAAGATGGATTATGTTGTGAGACTGAAAACTCAGATCTCGATCAATCCAGCTTGCAGCACAAGGTTAATATGAGGGCCTCCGATCAATGTCTTAAAATCATTGACTTTATCATGTTTCTCGGATGTTTGTTACAAACTGTAGAGCTTTGACACGTAATTGTGAGCTGTATTGTAACGTGGGATGCTCTTCTTTGTCCAGCAGGAAGCAGGAACATGAGTAATCTTTTATCTATAACTCCATGCTCTGTCTGCGGCACTCCTACAACTACAGCCGGACTAGTTTGATACAGTCAACTTATTTTATGTAGCATATTCTACATAAAGCAAAAGGCTCAAAAAATTATTTGCCTTAAGCACATTTACTATAAATCTTATTATTAAGCTATTGTAATTTAGATAAAAATAAATTAAATATCTCTATTATAAGCATATAAATGAATATCTGAAACTACCGTAATAATAATAATGATAATAATTGTAGCTTAATAATAAACCAGCATTGAGATCATGTTACACAGCATGTTAGATATTTAGGTCCTTACTAAGAAATTATATGAAGTTTTTATTCGTCTTTAAAAGGAAATTGATTTGATCCCATTTAAATCACAATTTAGTCTCATCAACTCCTTAACAGCTGTTAAAATATTAGAATAAACTGAAAAGGCCCCAAATCATGATACCTCCAACTCCATGCTTTAAGGTTAAAACAAGGTTCTAGTAGAGGGATGCTGTGTTTAGGTTTATATCAAAATTATCTGTTATTAATAAACATCAAATAAATACATTTTGGATTTATTTGGTTGATGTTGATCTAAAAATGTTTCATCTGTTTTAATAACACTATCAATCAAATAACCGAATGAACATTTCTTTTAAAAATGGCCGATCTAAAATATGATCTGTAAGGACTCACTTATAACTCGAGATGCTTCAGTCTATATTCTATATAGCCACTGTCTTCTATTTTACTGCAATCAATGCATAGCCACTTTTAAATCTATCACTTTAAATCCAACACTTATACTCGCCTTTTCTTTCTGCGATGTTTATTTTTATTTCCCAATCCTCTTCTTGTCTTAAAGTCTGACCCATCTTTCATTTTCCCAGCTCCTATGCTCTTCCTTATTCCTTCCTAGATGAGAAATCCTAAGGGTGAGGTATCCTAGCAACAGCAACATCCAACTCATTCAGCACGAGGATGGACCAAAGGCAATATTTGGGAAGAAATGGGAATGTTAATAAAATGTTTAGGAGGAAGAGGATGAAAACAAAACCTCTCAGAGTTCTGTTTTCCAGTGAAGCTGAAATCTAAATACGTCTTTAGTTACATGGGCTACAAATGCTGACATATAACAAAGTAACTAAATATAAAAGGACAGACTTCAACTTATTAGTATGTAATATATACAAAGTGACCCCCAGCTGCTCAACATCAACTCTCTTTATCTCTTAGTCAAAAAATACATATATTAAAGTATGCTATTGACATCTATAGTTAATATTAGCGTTGCTGCACAGCTAGATGAACAGTTATGGGGGTTTCTTTTACAAATTGTTTTAGATGCTGTTAGCTGTACGTTAAAAAAGGGGTGAGTAATTCCAGTTAATGAGGGCCAGTATTCTGCAGCTTTTAGATTTGTCCTTGGTCCAACACGCTTAAATCAAAAGGCTGAATTAGCTCCTAACACAGACTAATTATTCATCTAATTACTTGATTCAGGTGTGTTGGACCAAGGACATGTCTAAAAGATGCAGGATTTCGGCCCTCAGGAATTGGAATAGCCCACCCCTGGGCTGGAAGGATCTCCTGCAGCAGTCAATCTTACAGCAGATCTGGAGAAGCCTCTGATTTGAGTCAGTCTGGTTGTACAAGAACAACACTGTATGAGGAAAGTACGAGTAATGACGTATTGCTTAAAAAATAATTACGTATGCAGATAATAAGATGATCCAAAAAAAATCAAAAAAAAATAATTGAATTTCAATCTGTTGATTTTTCTTACTTCCTGTAGCAGATAGCTGTGCAGCAGTCCTAATGCTCGTAGATAACTTTTCTATTTAAATGACATTATGTAACTTTTTTTAATATCCTACAGTAACTAATCAACTCATGTCTGTAGCAGTGGTATTACACCAAAGCCCATTACAGACTCCCTAGCTTTGTTTTCAAGTCAAACCTTTCTGAGGGAACTATTTTCTCCTTGACGAAACCTACCATATAGATCACAGGCTACTGTGTGCAGAGGAGTCAATTAACAAAGTAAAAATACTTTGTTATTGTACTTAAGTAGCGGTACACTTTTTAGGCATCTATAGTTTACTCCATTACTTATTTTTCTTCCTACTTCTGACTTCTACTCATTACATTTTCACACAAGTATCTGTACTTTCTATTCCTTACAATTTTAAAACAAACATTACTCATTATTTTTGGCCTCGGTTTAATGTTTATAAATATTTATTTCACGTCATGTGCACCATCCAATGCAGATCATTGGCTCCATCTACATCTAGTGAAAACTAGTGTGATTGGATGAGTCATATAACGCAAACACTCATTGGTTAGCTAAAGAAAATCATCAGAAGCTAGCAGGTGTTCTTCAAACTGCTAACGTGAATTATCTATGCCATGCTACAATGTTGGATTCAGAAAAAGATGTTGAAATGTCTGAAAGGTCCGACACAGGCGAGAGCGTATCAGGAGATGGAGACCAACAAGACCTCCCTCATCCTTGGCCCTATCTCAAAGAATTTTCAAAATAGTCGAAAAATTGAGCTTTCAATTCATATAGTGGCATCTGGCTGTTTTTTTTAAAGGTTACTTTATACTTTTATACTTTAAGTAGTTTTTGGAGCACATACTTATTCACTTTTAATTGAGTAAAGTGGTCAGGTTGATCCTTCAACTTTTACCAGAGTGTTTTTAAACTGTAGTAT
This sequence comes from Cyprinodon variegatus, assembly GCF_000732505.1. NCBI lineage: Eukaryota > Metazoa > Chordata > Actinopteri > Cyprinodontiformes > Cyprinodontidae > Cyprinodon > Cyprinodon variegatus. The sequence continues at coordinate 865,709 of NW_015150625.1, forward strand.
CTATACTTCTACTTCAGTAACAAATGTGTGCACTTTTGACACCACTGACTGTGTCTGTAGGGTAAGAATGCATAAAAATAGAGGTTAGCGTTAGCTTTTCAAATCAAGTTATATTTGTGAGGTGTAATAATTCTGTACTATTTGGTTCTATTTACAGGTATACAACCTTTTCTGGTTGTATGCAAATTCTTATGAATCCTTGTTTGCCCCCTGTTGCCATTTTGTGTCACTCTCCTCTAGCTCCCTTCTAGTTTCTTCTATCCACACCTGCTCCCTATTAGCTGATTAGCCTGGTCTTTGTTCAGTCTCTCATTTATACTCCCCTCTTCAGTTACTGTTTTTCTGGTTCCTCAACATTTCTTGCCCTTCATGTGAGTTTTCCTGGATTTCAGTATTTTGCTTGTGGACTTTAGCTTATGTTGCCATTTGAAACTAGATTAAATATTCAAGATTCCTCTTCAGCTTCCATCTCTGCATTTGGGTCCAGTAAGGATCAGGTCTATGTTAGCACTGAGCTAGCTCTGATGGAAATGCTGTTGACTGGAAGGAACCACTTCTGTGCAAGAGAAGCACTTAGACTGAAGGTGTTCATCCAGAGTGGAAATGCTCTCAGGCTGTCTGTGGATGAACACAGGCAGACAATCTGTGATCATAACTTGGTCAACATTTAACAGGCTTTGGTCCTTCCCTTAACATCCACCATCAACTGCTGGAGAATAAAAAAATTCAGAGAACCTCTTGTTTGGTTTCATATCACCTCTGCAATATGACACCAAAAACCTGTATGGTGGAGGAAAGTAAACAAGAGGTGGAGTTTAAAGGGAGGAAAGATAGATAGATCCCATTCCTTAAGGAAAAACTAAAGCAACTTGCCTGCTTTGGGTGATTTTCCTTCTTTGTTCTTTGATAAAACAAACGCAGGTGAGTAGAGCGACTCAGGAAACTCAACAATTACACAAGCTCTTTTTCTAGATGATCAACTAGGAGATTGGAGTCTTAACGACATGAATAAGAAAATAGATTTGCTGATAAAGTTTGCATTTTAAAGTAATATAACAATGTATGAAAGGTCATTATTGGTGTTTACAGGTTTCGCTGTGGATTGCGATTCGTAAACATGGCAACTGCTTCCAGCTTTCTGTCTGAAGATGAGTTCCTGTGCTCCATTTGCCTTGATGCGTTCATGGATCCGGTCACCATGCCGTGCGGACACAACTTCTGTAAGTCCTGCATCACAAAGCATTGGAGCGTCAGCCGCCAACATCAGTGTCCTCTGTGTAAAGAGAGGTTTGACCCCAGGCCAGCGCTGCGGATTAACACCTTTAAATCTGAGATGGCTGCTCACTTCAGGAATGCCAGGAGCTTGTCGGGACAAGTAAATACCAGCTCAGGAGGGGTTCTGTGTGACGTGTGCACCAAACCCAAAGAGAAAGCTCTAAAGACCTGCCTAGTGTGTGCCACAAGCTATTGCCAGACTCACCTGGAGCCTCATTTGAGAACCGTGGCTTTGAAAAAACATAAACTGATCCATCCAGTCAGGAAAGTGGAGACAATGATGTGTGAGAAGCACAAGAAGCCTCTGGAGCTGTTCTGCAAGACTGATCGGATGAGTTTGTGTCAGGGCTGTGCAGCGTCCGACCATAAGAAGCACCGGTTGGTCGCTTTGACAGATGAGTGTAAAGAAAAGAAGAAAGAGTTGGAGAAGAACAGAGCAGGTGTTGAGCAGATGATCCAGGAGAGATTCCAAAAGATGGAGCAGATCAAACAGTCAGTGAAGCTCAGCGAGCGCGATCGGGAGGAAGTGACAGCCGCCGTCGTTGAGAACTGCTCCAGTTTGATCGAGTCTGCAAGGAAAATTCTAGATCTTTTCATCGAAGTGATTGAAGAGAAGCAGAAAGCGATAGAAAAACAGGCAGAAGGTTTGATAAAAGAACTGGAGGAGGAAATCTCCAAGCTGATGAGGGAAAGGTCTGTACTGAAGGAGATGACAGAAACAGAAGAGCATTTCCATCTGCTCCAAAACACCCAACACACGACGTTTACCACCAAGGACTGGACCAAGGTCAGAGTCCAGTCCGCCTGTGATGTGACGGTGAGAACAGCTACAGCACAGCTGGAAACAATCAGCACAGAGATGGAGAAGCTATGCGCTGGTTTTCAACTTGAGAGAGCCCGGCTGTATGGAGTGGACGTGACTCTGGATCCAAATACTGCAAATCCCTACCTGGTTCTGTCTGATGACGGTAAAAGAGTGAGCTGCGGCGACTTCGAGCAGGCCCTACCAGACAAACCGGAGAGGCTGTCATCATTTGGAGTTTTGGGAGGACAGAGTTTCTCCTCAGGAAAGTTTTACTACGAGGTTTGGGTTAAAGGGAAAACTAAATGGGAATTAGGAGTTGTCCGAGAGTCCATCAATAGGAAGGGCGAGAACATCATTTGTCCTGAAAATGGCTACTGGGCCATGTGGTTAAGAAACGGCCATTACAGAGCTCTGACTGGACCCTCCGTCCCTCTGTCTTTGATCTCCCCGCCCCAAAAGGTGGGAGTATTTGTGGATTATGAAGAAGGTCTGGTTTCCTTTTTTGATGCTGAGGCAGCACACCTCATCTTCTCTTTTACTAACTGCAACTTCAGCGACAAACTCTATCCTTACTTCAGTCCCTGCTCAAGTGATGGCGGCAAAAACGTAGCTCCTCTGATCATCTCCAGCATCAGCCAAACCATAGACTGATCCCCCAGAGACCATCTTATGTCATCTATTTGATGGAAGATGACTTTTTTATAGCTTTCAGATGGGAGCAAAGAACAGAGAGAATAAAGTATTTGGCTGTTTTAGATTGAACTTAATTTCCTATCATTTTCTACATCTAGTTCTGCCATTGATGGTGGAATAACTATAGTACCTATATCAGGTATAAAGGAAGGTAGGGAGAGATTTGACAGAGTAGAGACTGATATCAAATGTTTAAATGTTATATGAGAGGTACAGAGAGGGCAGCTCTGCTTTATCAACCTTTGTCAACGTCCTTGGCTGAAAAACTGTCAGCTGGGATGGTTGATCGAAGGAAACAAACAATAGAAATGAACAAATGAAGTCTGACCAACTTGCTGCTGTTCACATCTCTCTAGTTCAGTTACTGTTACCTTCACTGGAGACTTCAATATTTTCTAAATATAACAATATATTAAGAGAATAGAAAATGTCAAAACAATAATTTAGTTTCCAATGTGTAAAGTTTGATATAAATATGAAGATAAATGTGTAAACTCAGTGCAGAGTGACAGGTTTGTGTGAATGTTTGTGGCTAAAGAATAATCTACAACTTTCTCTAATCTTTGGAGAAAGGCTCTCTAATGCCCTCTGGTGGCAGTTTGGATTTTTTAATACAAATTCACCAATTTTATTCCCAAAGTATTCTTTCATCTGCCTTTACCTGCATATCAACTTAAGTTACATTCAATGACGGTCCAACGTTTGCAGCTGTAACGGCTTTCCCTCTTCTAGGAATGCTTATGAGGGTTAGACTAGTGGTTAGAGCAATGTATTTTTGCTCGGAGAAGGTTGCAAGTACCCTGTTTGATGCCCACAGCCTGCACTCTGGGTCCCTGAGCAGGACCCTTAACCCAAAACTGTTCCCTGGGCGCCACACAATGGCAGCCCACTGCTCCCCAAGAGTTCATTTCCCCATTGTGAGACAATAAAGGGATTTACATCTATGAGTTAATGGTAGTTTTTCCTGACCGTTTATCTAAAAGCACATTTGTTAAGCCTTTTTCAAAGTCTCTACTGACTACAACCCAATGATGATCCATCTATAGATCTATATGTCTTGAGATCAGGACTCTGCACAGGTTGTAAGAGTTCATCTAGTCCACTCAACTGTGTCTTTATGGACCTAATGTTGAAAGAACAAGGGGTTCCCAACCTTTTCATGTGTCTGGGCTCATAAAAACACCGGGATCATAAAAAGTTAAATAGTTTAAGAGTTAGATATCACAGCAGCAATTTCCATTTGTTTATTTTAATTTATGCGAGTTTGCTTACTTAAATAAAAAAAAAAAAAAAGAAGCAGCTTGTTGCAGAGGAGACTCATAATTTGCCTTCTGTAAGAGTCCTGCTCTGAAAGAAATGAGACGTAACACCTTTTAGACTTTTTGTTCAGATTAATATTCACATTTTGCACAATGAAATGTGTGCTAAAGCTTTTGATTTACTGTAAATTCCTGCGACTCTTAATCTGGAAAATATTTCATTAAAGTTGTTACGCATTTCTACTAACTTTATGTAACTTTAATTACATGCAAATAAAATTGTTATGTATTTGTAAGTCTTTTAATGATTAATATCCATAAAAAAAAATCAACAGATATCACTTAAATATAAACAAATGTTATATAGATTTCATCTATTTTTTCTATGTTTGTCCTTCTCACTTCTCCAAATGTTGTCCAGTGGGTAGCAGATAAGTTAATATAAGTTCTAATCTAAGCTAAAGATGGTCATCTGAATAAAAGCATTTAGAATTCATTGTTATTTTTAGGGTCAAGCATGCCTTAGTAATTGGTAGATTACCTATATGAGGGGATCCTCCAGTCAATATTGGGGTCTAAGATAAATTAAACCCAAAATTAACATTAAATCAGTTTGAATAAATCTACCAGATTAAATTTGTGATAAAGCCATATCTATACAAATAGTAAATTAAACTCTTTATGCAGGATCGTTAATTGGTGACATTTCTTTAAAGCAATCTGAAATGTTTTATTATTGCATCTATAACCATCCTTTATAGCTATGGCAGCCATATTGGATGCTGAGAAACCTCAGTTGTTACACAGAAAGCAAAATAAATGACTGTAAAGTCTATATTTGGGTCTTTATTATATTTGATTTTCCCATATAAAAAAAAAAATAACAGAACATTCTTTGTAATTTCATCAATTTCACATTTTTTAACCTTATTGACCAAATGGAGACGGAATGAAGTATGACATTTTGTTTTTATTGTGTTACATGTGACCATAAACTTTCAAGAAGTTACAGTTTCCATGGAGATACAGTAAATATATTCAATTACTTGAATAGGAAAAGAAGTCGTGTGATGTGCGTATGTGAGGGGTGACTGAGGGCGAAACCAGTTTGGACCATCTCTGTGTGAACATGGTGTAAAAAACGAGCAAGGTTTTTTTTTTTTTTTAAACCATCGTTGAAAAAACAAAACGAACATTAAATAAGAAAAGAAAAGTGACCTAAAACTATGAGGTGAAAAAACATAAACCCACATACAAAAAATAAAAGAGGAATAAATATAACAGTATTTCACAGACACGGTAACAACGTACAGTAAGGAAGGTCGTTTTCCTCCATGTTTGAAAACGAGGGAGTGCGAGAGAACGGAGGGAAACTCTTTCCCCCTGTGGCAGGGATCAGCGTTCAGGAACCTAATGATGCGTCACAATTACTGAGGTGGCGTTTTAGGAGCTGGGCGGGGCTTCTACCTGTGGAGTCAGACTTCATATGGCACATCCACGGCCCGCTACACCGTTTTAGTCCGAGCCTGACTTACCTCTTCTCTTCCACCGCACCACTCCTCCCCTCCCTCCACCTCCACATTTCCCCACGTCTGACTCTAGAAGGCACTGGTATAAACTTATTTCTCCACATTCTACCATCCGAGGCAATGAGGATGCACAGGAACACGCGTACGTATACACTCGGGCCAGCCGGGTTACTTCCAGGGGTACAGCTGGCTCCTACCAAATGCTACCGGTCTCCACGCTTCCATCGCTTAACAGTCTGCAGATGGAGGAGGCAATCGGATATGTAAACGTCGACAAGGCTAACATGAGAACAGGCGAAGACGGAAAACAAAACACATGCAAACTGTTCCCCTAAACTTATCTTGAACTTTTATGAGCTGGGCGATTACATTTCTAACAAACAAGTCAAAGGAGAGCGATATGTGCACACAGTCTGTGCGCTGCCCTGGAGCTACCTGGATGTTTACACAGTGAATCCAACAGATCTCTACTCTACACACAGAGTTTGGCTGCAAGTTTTTGTACATTTGGAATGCATTTAGATGCGACAGCTAGACGAGGTCTACTCGCTCTGTAGGGGAGCTCCGTTAATGTGTCTATTCTAGGTTAAATAGTTACACTGTGAGGCTCAAATGCGCCGCAGAAGGTGACTGATGCTCTCTGTTGGTCGTGCAGGGAAGCCGCTGCATTCAGGCAGTGAAAAAAAGCTGTTTTTGTCTGCTTGGAGCCTTTTTTTTACGTTACTTTTTAAAACATTTCTGCACACCAAATAGTTATTTGCTTTAAGGTTAGTTATCCACCAATCCAGTTCACATGTTAAACTCCCGGTGTTACCTGCCGCTTGGTTTATAACTCAAGCACTAAATAAAACTGTTGTGTTAAAGAAGAAATTAAATAAGAAACTGAACATTTAAAGCAGATTAAAAAGTGGTGAGCACCAGGTTTTAACGCTAAAGTGACGGTTTTATTTTTAGCTAGCTTAATTTATAAGGAAAACCCACCGAAACACCAAGTCCACACATTGTTTCCAGTGAGGTTTGCATCGATATCTGCCATTTTTCTCCTAAATGGCCCTTAAAAAAGGAAACAAAGCTGTCCTCTTCCAAGATAATTTATAAACTTTGATGCCGTTTATAATTTCTAAAACATGTATAACACCTGACAGGAGAAATCTTAGTTGGTCGCTTAAATAGGAATAACCTTAAAGCCCAGAGGGGGATATTTTAAAAGATAATAAAACTCTATAAAAGGGGAATTTATTTTTGTATAAAAACAGAATGAATAGGTCTGTCTAAAATAATCTATATCCTTTTTAACCTATTCTTTTTAAATTAAAAACCTGTTTGAATTAAAGCAGCAAACCCCCCTAATGGTAGCCTTCCACTGGGTAAAAATGCTAATTAAAGTCTCCTAATTAAACAAAACTTCCAATCAGAAGAAAAAAAAAATGAAATAAAAAAACACTTAAAATCTAAAACTACCAGGGATCTGAAAAAAAAAATAAAAAACTTTGGGGCTTAACTGTTAACTAAAAACCCAGATGATGCTTTTTTTTTTCATTCCCTGCTCATCGTTGTAGTTTTATTGTCTGATTTTTTTTAGCCACATCGACCAAATTAGCTGAGTAATCGAGGTTTGTGCAACGTAACGCTAAAAATAAAAAGTAAAACATATAGCAGCATTTATGAAGCGAAATTTGACCTGAAAAAAACATCCGTCGTCTTTATCTGCAGCACCCTGAAATTCATCGGTAGTGCTGCTATCAGGCTAACAGTTTAGCTAAAGAGTTTTCTAAACAAAGACATGGTGTTTATATAATTGATCTAATAAAAGTACTGGATTCGGTATCAATAGGTTCCAATAATGGAGCAACGGCGCCAAGTTCGACACGAGAACCACATCGGTGGAAAACCTAAACCCCGACAAAGCAAAAACACATTTTAAACCTTAGATGCGAGGCAGTTGTACTATAGCTGTCGTTGAGGTTTGTTCAACTGATAAATGATGTTATAAACAGCACAGTAAAAGGGCAGTGATCTTTGACATGTTTTAAGAAGATGTATTTCTGTTTTCTTAGCGAGAGCATCAGTTTGGCCCCATGCTGAAGCGATATGATGGACGGAGAAATGCAAAGGTCTCGCATTTCCAGCGCGTTTGTGCCCTGGGAAAAAATAAACAAAAACAAAACGGTCTCCTACAGGTTTATAGCTCACATCAGTTTGTACATGCTACTTACAATATACACAAAAGAGGAGTTCTATAGCTTCTATTCCTTTCTTATTGTCTATTTCCACATGTGGAATCCAGAGTTAATACAAGAAGAGCTGATAATAGAAAAATTTAAGTTGCAGAGTTTGGACCATTTTCCTTCCCTTTTTGTTTATCCTGTTTGTTGTTTTTTTGTTTCCGGGCAGATTTCAGGTAAACGGGAAATATGAAAGGAAAATAGTGGAGAAAAAAAAGAGGGAAAGATGAAAAATGAAAGGGATGTGTTACAATCTGAGCGGTGGTCCTCGTTTTCTGAGTGAAAAATGTGAAATGTGAAACAGTAGAAAATAAAGACCCCAAAATAATTCAACAGCTAAAAAGATGGCTGCCATCCTTGCCTTTAATATCAAGGCAAAAAAAAAAAAAAAACTCCGGAGAGGCTCTGAGCGTTGCTCCTCTCCTCTTTGAAATCTCTCATCTTCGCAGAGATTCGCTGTGGTGAAGTTTATGAATAAATACGCCATAAAAAACGTCTGTTTGAGTGGAGCCTTCTGCTCTTCAGAACACAGATATATATAGATATATATATGGGTTTATTAAACAGAGAGGAGGAGGGGGCTGGAGGTCCGCCTTTCGAAAAACCTCCATCTTCATGTCTAGATGTCCACGTCTGAGTGAAAGTCAGTGGGCCTCATGGCTGCTACTTGAAAATGTAGTTGATTAGAACCTGAAGGAGGATGAGGAATGCGATGATGACGTAGTCCCGCTGCTGGAGGAAGGAGCTGCTCTCCGTCTGTCCCGCCGTGCGGCTCCGCAGCAGGGTGACGCTCCTGCAGAAACACGGCCTTTTAACACGGCTGGCATATTAGGGCGTTATTGTTGCAATATTATTTGCAAAAAATGTGTATGGAGAGTCATTTGTATCTCAATTTTGTGGTATTATAAACTGAATTGATTTGTGCGTCTATACGAGAATCTGCAAATGTGTAAAATAACTTGAGTGTAATCCGATTTGCAAATGTGTAAAAACAATCAACAAATCTGTATTCAGATCTACAAATCTGTAGATGTGTCAACACACAGAGACACTTAAGTCTGAAGTGTTTTCCCTTCAACACCCAGAAATGCAGATAAATCATTGGTTACAAGTCAAGCGGTTTCTCCTTGGCTCTCTTTACACACGTTATTTTTGCAACATTTCTGCCGAGTGAGATCTGCAAATGTGGGAGACGATTCCTATGTGTAATAATGGAATGCTGCCCTGAGCGCAGGCTCATAGGCTGCGTCTTCTATCCTTTTTTTTTTTATGCTACGGGAGTTATGTGTCAAGGAAAGATGGCTGCTAACAGCAAGATGGATCGGACGTTTGAGGCTACAAATAACCCATGGGTAAGCGATTTTTGTGACAATAATGCACCCATAGGGGGAAGAAGCAGCCTATGATCCTGCAAGCCTGCGCTCAGGGCAGCTTCCAGATACTACACACATCTGGAAGACTTGTATACAATGATATGTCTGCATTGTTGGGTGTTGAAGCAAAAATACTTCAGAGTTAAGTGTCTCTTTAGGTTTACAGACTGAGCTACACATTTGTAGATCTGAAAACAGATTTGTGGATTTTCAATATATTGGATTACACACAAGTTATGTTACACATTTGCACATTTGTACAAATGTACAAATCTCCTTTGCAAACAAATCTTATTTGCAAACACATTTGCAAATAATATTGCAACAATAATTCCCCCATACTGGCATTGGGACGCGGTGATATTCGAACGGTCGACGCCCTCCTCACCTGTTTATGTCTTCCTGCGTCTGCTTTATCGATTCGATGGCGCTTTGCAGCTCACTCAGGTCTGCACCCTTTTTCCTCATCCGACTGTTATGCTTGCTTTTGTGTCCTGTAATAAAAATAACGGATAGTTATTATGGCGGTTAGGGGTTACCCTTTCGTTTTGAAGTCAGAGGCTGACTCACGCTCGCTGCCTGATGAGTCGTGGCGATCGGGTTCTGGTGAGGAGCAGCCACTTTCTGGGCTCTTGGGCTTGTCGCTCTTGTGCTTCCTCTTTGGCACCGTCACCTGATGTACCATTCAAACATGGACACACGAGCAAATATGGCGTAGAGGTTAGACATGGCTCATCGTCAGCAAAAAGCAGATAAAGATAACATAAAAAAGGTCAAAGATAGAAAACTGATCCTAAAAAAGGGGGCAATATTGTGCAGGTGGGGGTTAAAAGCGGTGGCAGTTCAGTGTAAAAAAAAAAATACAACCAAAGTAAGTTAATGCTAATTTAGCTTAAAATAAAGGTTTTAGTTGAAAACTAATGAAAAACAAGCAATTTTTCTACCAAAGACACAAAAAAGCACCAGTCTGAAAAAGCTGAGAATATAGAGATGACTGAATGAGGTGACTGGGAAATGGTTAATGGTTTATCTATATAATGGTTAGTGTTTGATGAGTCATGCAGACATGAAATGATGATGAAAGAGCAGCCGGTTTAAAATAACAGATTTAAAAAACAAAGACACAATAACTCCAGGCAACGATGGCGGCAGCACAAAGAGATGAAGCGGCAATGGAGGCGGTGCGCCGGCAAGGATGGATGAGGCGGTGGCATGCTCTCTCAGCAGGACAACCTACCTGACACTTGCAATTGTCCCTCCGCGGCCCCTGGTTACTCAGACTAATAAGACTGCCAGAACGTACCATAGGGGTGCGGTGTCGGACCTTGGTCTGGATGCAGCCGTCTTTCTCGAACTGAATCAGGTCGTTGAGCGGATCCCATGGCCTGGTGCTGAGGAACGGAGCGAGCAGGACAGAGTTGGGTCATAAAAAAATTAAATAGAAACTTCTATGCTCTAGATTCAAGCTTCAGGCTCGTCTATATTAACCGTTTAAAAGAATTTTTGCTAAAGGTTATATATATATATATATACAAAAAAAGTTATTTAGGGTTTCCTATAGGAGAACAACAAGGACGGATTTAGGCTTCTTTCTATTTCTCTTATTTAATCAAAAAACGTAAATATTTCTGCAGCTAATATTCTCATTTATGCAGAGGACACCAGGCTTTCCTCCTTTTCTGAGGTATTTAGTGTCTGGAAATCAAACCTCGGTTAAACTGCAACTGCCTTCATGTTTACAAGAAGTAAACATGACTCTCACACTTCTGATACAGTCCTGAAATTTAAATGTTTTGACAGACCTTGGAAGAGAGGCATTGTACAAATATTTGGCGGATGGATGGATGTTTTGTTTTTTTAATTAATCGTTGCATATATGCATATAACCTTTATTGAATCAGGTATGTCTCATCGAGATTACAAATCTATTTCATAGATACCCATTAACAGTATACCAATCAAATCAAAGCAAATAAAAACTATGGATATCAAATTATGTTTTTTAATATTAATCTCAAACATGGTTTATACAGGAATGAGTAACTCTTATTTAATGCTTTTTAATGCTCTTAGAAAATAATTTTAATGCCATCAACAAGTACCCATGACTCTCATATATACACCGCAAAATCCTTCGTCATCATTACCCTCGACAGGCTGCAGTCACGCCCTAAAATTCCTCGTTTTCCAGCCACTTTTGTTGAAATATGCATTTCCCCATTCTCTAGCTTTTTCTCTGCATCGGACTTCTCTTCCGAACATACAGCTTTACAATCAACCGGAAGCAAATATATCACGATATATCTGATAAAATTGTTTCTATAAACTTTTTTTTTTTTTTTTAAATAAAGCAGTTTAAATGCCACAATAATCAAATTTTATGAATTTGAATGCCAATTAAGGCCTTAATATAAAAATTATAATGTAATGACTTTTAAAGATTTTTAATGACCCGCAGAAGCAAGCAGCAGACTTTTATTAAACACTGCAGTTACAGCACCCACCAGGAGATGGCGACCTCACTCTCTCAATAAAGAACAAAGATGCAAATGGATTAACTTTACAGATTCTTGCATTAAGTAACAACGTCTTGTTTTAAGTATTAATTCAATTTGCCTTTAAACTGCTTTTGTTTTTCATCTCATTAATTGTTTAATTGATGTAAAGTACTTAAGTAATTGCCTTTGTAGTGAATTGTTCTATTTATTTCATTGTGTCTTGCCTTAATTGTCTTTTTTTTTTTTTAAAGCTACATTCAAAATGCATCACAGCTGTAAAACCTGGGTGGTGTAGAGAGGAGCCACTCACTCGGCATATCTGTAATGCCATTCTCCGCTGATGGGGTCCTGCTCGAATAAGGCCGGGACCCAATCCTCGCATTTGACTTTGCGTTCGCGGGCTGCCTTCCTCTGAGCTTCCTCCAGAATGAACTTCTCGTTGGTGGCCTCTGTCTGGTCCTTGTTGTTGATGGCTCGGGTCACATGCTGCCACAGCCTGGATGGGGGCCGAACATGGAAAGCTGCTTTGGTAATCGACAAAAGCTGCAGGGAGTGCTTCAAAGCTAAGGTTTAAATCAAGGTGCACCTCTCTGACTCAAACTCCCCCTGCTCTTCCGGTGGGACGGTGTAGCGGATCAGCCGGTTCTGTCTCAGCTCTGGTGTGGGGTCCCAGAAAGTATCCATGATCCCCGTCTTCTTGTCATTGATGAAGATCTCGCTGTCCTGTTAGAGAAAAAACAAACGCAGCTATTTCCTGTTTTCAGTAATTGTTGGAAGATGATGAAAAAAACTAAACGTGGTTTTATCGTACCCAGTGTCCCTCTAGAGTAGCCAGCACTTCCTTCCCCAATTTGATCTTCCCAGAGATCTGATTGACGCAGTCTCCGCTGCCCAGGAACGGCTGAGGGAGAAAGAGAAGCGACAGGAGGAAGGAGAGGTAGAGGAGGAAACGAGGCAGGGGGGGAGCGTTGGGAACAAGAAGCAGAATGGAGGACAACCACAGGACAGTAAAACCAAAGAGTAATAGATTGAGAAAAATGATAAACGTACTTATTTTAGTTACCATTAAAAAAATGTAAAAAAACACGACACATATATATTTTTTTAATTTATTCGAAGCTTTTTAAACTGCTACATACAACACATGGAAAGACTCTTAACACTCCTAATCTGACATTAAATACATTTAAACTATCGTAAAATTATTTTGTTTGTGATGTTAAAACCAAATGTAAAAAAAATCATTCAAATCTATCCATTTTAACCAGATTAGTTCTTCACTTTTTTATTTTGCTGAACTGATTACTTTTGCTTCTAACTGGAGAAGCCCTTTGGTTAATCTCACTGTTTATAAACGTCTAATAAGAATAAGTCAGGGTAATCTGAACTACTTCTTCATAAGAGCAGCAAACCGCGTCTATTTCTATTATAATGACCCACAGTTCAAATACCTGTCGCTAGTTTATGGTAGCATAAAGCAGTAGGTAATGATGGGAGTTGCAGTTGGGTGATGGGGTGTTGTATTGGGGAGGGCAAAGAGGAAGGATGGTGGACATCAGACAATCAGAAACATCACATAAGAAACATTTCTGCTCGCTAGTGTAACACAAAGGGTGTTTCTATTTAGATTACCTACTATTTGATGATCACCGTAAATCTAAGGTGGGAAAATTCAGACTCACCTTCAGTTTGAACTCTAGCTGAGCGCTGTAGCCCGTTTTCTCACACGCTATGGTAACCTGACCACCCAGCTCCAAGGTCATAGTTCCATAAAGAATACCTTTTATATATCAAAAAGAGCAAACAGACACGCTTCAGTCGGTACAAATCAATCAGAAAGCTAAAAAAAGCTTCAAGCTTCAGTTTCTAACCTTTACAGTGAGCGTACGGCATGTTCATGACGTAGTCCTCCCCTCGGTTGAGGAAGTTAAGCCGAGCCTCTCCGTCTAATATGGCTGACAGCGAGTTCCCTTAAAGATGAACAATCATGTGGAAACTCGTTAGTAGGAGCGACCTAACGAGGGAGAACTGAGAACGTTGAGGTTGATGGTACCGTAGAACTTGGACTTGGCGAGGATGCTCCCACTGAGGCAGAAGCCATCTTTCCTGTTGCTGACGTAGAAGGCCGACACGGGGGGATGGTGAGAGACCTGAAGGGGGTTTAAAGGAACACAGAAATAAAATGCTTTTAATAGCAGACGTGGGTGAGAGCTATGGAGTAACTTTCTGAACAATAACATTTATTTTAGTAGTAGTTCTAAAGGGTTAACAAGGACATAGCATGAAATAAATAGGTGTAAATTAATGATAAAATAGATTAGAAAATACCATTAAATAAGGAAACAAACTTTTTAATTAAGAAAAGTAAGTGATATTTCTAAGATAAATACATTTATATTTAAATGTTTCATTCTAAATCTATTTCATGGCATAAATCATAATTTAAAAGCTAACTTGAAGTATTTAAAGGCAAAATTATTTAATTTTTTATTTCATGTAATAATATTACATTCAGTTATTTAATGATGTATTAAATAATACATTTAGTCGTTTAACAGGCTCATTCATTTAGTTAAATGGATCTTAATTGCATTCAAGCCATGTGATTTTTTAAGCAACAACTCAAAATTTTAAAAACATTTATTGAATGGTTTGGCATCTCTGTCTGAACAATTTGGATACATAATTGTTTTTTTTTGTTAGTTTTTTTTTTTTTAAGGAATCATTATAAACATGGAAACAAATGACATTCATCTGCCTTTATGTAAGGCTGGGATCGGCTCTCTCATACCTGTTCTGCAATGTAAAACGTTTTGCTGTTGGTCTTCTGATGCAGCCACATGCACCGATACGTCTCTCCAATAATAGGGTTGTAAGGTTTCTTCAAACCCTGAATCAAATCGTAAAAAAATTATTAGAGGAAATCAAAACAAAACACAAACAACTCAACATAAGGCGGTTGAAACTGACCTTTGGCTTCTTGTAAAAGCCAGAAATGTACCATTTCACCACCTTCTTCATCCGGTTGTAAGCATTCTCTTCAACTGCAGCTCTAGAAGGAGAATCACCAACTTATAAACTTGATGTGTTTTATTTACAAGTCTTGTTCTAATGAGGTTCATGCACAGAGCACCCTATTAAATAGAAGCACTAACATAATAAAACCAACGTGTTAGCACAGTGCTCATAAATCTAACAAGGTTCTGATGCCTAAAGAAAAAAAAAAAGGTGCTTTATGTATTTTTGAAACTTAAAATGTGGGAAAAGAGAAGGTCTGACTTCACCAATTAGTTTCACCCTATTTACCGCATGATGGATATTGTTCCTAAGCTTTACAGCAGGGGGCACCAAAACCCCATGGCATGCTCATATAAATTAGTGATGGATATTTTATTTTAGATAATGGGACCCTTAATGTTTTCATAAGAACCTCAGCGGTTGTTCATTTAACATAAAATGTACGAAGGTCTTACTCTGACAGGAAATCTGCGTGGTAGTAGTAGTCGGACAGCTTGTCCAGGAAGGATCTGGGCTCCAGAATAAACGTGGGCAGGACAACCTTGGACAGATCCATGCCTGGTCGCACTTGCTTCAGCAGAGTCCAGATGAGAGATTTGTTCTCCTCGGATACAGTCTCCGTCTGAGCAGCCTCTCCGGCCTGAAACAGGGAAGGGTCCCAGATGTTAGCAGCTCTAACAGCTTCCATCAACAACAAAACCAACCACAGTCCTTCCATTTGCCAACATTATACTCCCCACTGTGGGGGGTTGTCATCGCCTTAAGCCGGGCTCACGCTGTACCATTTTTTTTGCCCTTTTAGGGCGATTCGGCAGTCGTGCGAGAAGTTTTTGATCGGGCCAACTCTAATCATGCATCGTGTAGTGTACAGGGGGTTAAGAGGGGCAATCAGCCTCTCACAACCACCAGCCGATCAGGAATCATAAGGTTGGGAGAGAATCAAACATGTTTAAATTTCAGTTGGGCATGGGCAGATCACCCAGGGAGCATGCACACACAAGGATTCTTCTTCTTCTGCAAGTGAAATGCAGTTCTTTCTATAAAAAGTGGCTATTTTTGCTCAGCCATGTCTTTGTCCAAATGCGTCGTCGCCTTTTCTTTTTAGGGCTTTCAACACACAGTGGCACAAATTGCCAAGGCTGTCCGTTTCACTCTAGTGAGTTTCATATTTAACAGGAGACCTCTTCTACTCGTTTGGCTTCTGGATAGACGAGTCCGAGTAGCGCCATGTCACTGCGACGCTGAGTCCGACCTGGTTTTTAGATGTACAAAGTGAGCAGGTAGATCGCATCAGAGCGTTGGGCCACACAGTGTGAGAACATACATCATAAGCTGTGAACTCACACTGTACAACAAAACCTGTGAGCTGTAGCTGCGTGCAACGATTAAAAAAAAAATCTTTAACTGCACACACTGATCAAAATCCCGCTGCATTTTGCTAACTTCCTGTTATTATGCAAGAAAGCTCATTAATGTATTTAAAATAAAAAGAGTTGAACTCCTTAAAGTTTATCATTCAATTTGGAGGAAGGCAGGTTTTCTACCTCCCCCAACTCTTCGTGCGACTGCTCCATGTAGGGGGTTTCCCTCAGATGCTCATTGGGGTCCAGGTCGATGTAGGAGTCATCCTGCCGCTCTGATGTGTCGCTGTCGCTCTCCTCACTCTTTTCCAGGCCCTCTGGGTCGGACTCCTCGTGGTCCTGTTCTCCCTCCCTGTCTGATTTATCTGAGTACAGGTCCGGGTCTTTCAGATGGTCGCTGTCGTTGAACCTTAGCAAAGCGACAAACAAGAAAACACTCAGTGAGAATAAAGTCCTGCTTTAGTTTATGTGACAGCTTTTTAAATAGCGTGCAGCCCAATGAAATGGGTGAAAAAGAGAAACTAATTTAATTGGATATTGGCTGCCAGTCGCTGCAGAGGATGCTGAATAGTGCTACTCACTGGAAACCGTGGATGTTGTGCGCCCTGAGGAGGCTGTAGAAATTAATGGAGTGCTCTCCAGCCGTTGACACAGCGCTCATGTCCTCCTTCCCCTCCCGGATCATAGTCCTCTTTAGCAGACTGGAACACTTTAGGGCCAGCTCCAGCGCATCCATCCAGCATCGACCTGAGGAAACAATCCTAATTACAAAACCAGCTCCAACATCCACTAGAGGGAACAAAACTACACTCCCTATTCTGGCATTTGTCATCATGTCATCAAAAGTAAATGTCTAAAACTAATGGGGCAAGAAGGCAGTAACCCATATAGCAAATAAAAAGTTAAACAAGCCAACACTGGATTAGCTCAGCTATAATAGAGATACTTTAATGGATGGGTTCCAAAGTGGGGGTAGGGACCCCCGGTGGGCGGAGAGGCACCAAGTAGGAGGTCGTGGAACAGTTTTCACAATCACTGTGATGTAATCCCTGTGCCATTAAATAAGCAGATGTAACTATAGCTTAAAAAATTAATTGGATTAATTGTGATTAATCGATTATTGAAATGTTTATTTATTTAATCCATATTAATGTAGTTTTTGTCATATTTTGAATCGTCAACTAATTTAGTAAGGGATTAATCACTTACTAAAGTACAGAGACTCTAAAACATACCTTTGGCTGACAAAGTGACCCTCTTAGAGAAATAATTATACCAAAATGTGATATATATATATATATATATATATATATATATATATATATATTATATATATATATATATATATATTATATATATATATATATATATATATATATAGCATTTAAGATGGGAATATTTTCATCTGCCAATATGCTCTATCCTGAACTCCATAGGAGTTTTAAATTCATCTGATTTTATACTGCAAAATATATTTTTTAAGGAACCTTTTGGTAGCAGATTATAAATAAAATATATATAAAAGTATATAAATATATATATAATCAACAGGTTAATCGATTAGAAAAAATTATCATTAGTTGCAGCACTAGATTCAGTATTAATTTATTTACACTGCTCTATACTCATTTATAATTTGACTTTTTTTAAGTTCCAATTAATTATATAACTCATCTTTATTTATCTTTTTTTTTTTACTTTAAATTATGCATTAGAGAAATAAATAAAGAAATGCTAAATCCGCTAATTCCAGGGTATATTTATTTATTTAATCCATATTTATATAGTTTATGTCATATTTTGGATCGGCATTGATCTTACGCATAATTGACAACTTTAAGATGGAAAAGTTGTTTTGTTTTACTTTAAACATTTCAACCAAAAGGAAAAAAAAACATTCATTATTCACAGTTCCTTCCTGCTCCAAAGGGCAGAGGGGACTCATGCTCCATGTTTCAGCACATCCTTAGAGACTCCTTAAAACAGGAAGGAACATACAACAATATTCCTCCTTGAAACATGATGGAATATTGTTGTATGTTTCAGCACCATGGATAGAGACTCCTTGAAACAGGAAGGAATAGTGTTGAATGTTTCAGCACCATGGATAGAGACTCCTTGAAACAGGAAGGAATAGTGTTGAATGTTTCAGCACCATGG
>NW_015150625.1:884420-888525 GCF_000732505.1 Cyprinodon variegatus
AGAGAAAACACACTTGTCCACTCCTTAAAGCTGAAATTGGCATTAAAAACCTGCTTTGATTAAATCCCTAATAAGGTAGGCTTACAAGTTTAAAGTTAAGCTATTGGGAAAGCATTTTTCATTTCATTTATTATTGAAAGTACATCTAAGTTTAAGGTTTTAACAATAGAAAAAATGTGAAAAGTTATGTGTGAATAATTTTGCTGAGGAAAGTACTAAGTGAATGTGTTAGTTTGAGTCTTAGTGGTTTAATCGTTTAGAGATCACAGCCCATCTCTTACCGTCAGATTCTGACGCGGCTCGGAAGATGAGGTGGCTGCTGGGTAACGGTTGCGTGATGGAGCCCACTGCTTCTCCTTTAGGTCCCTGATGACAGAAAAAGACAGAGATCGGAAGAAAAGATAAATACATCATTAAGTCTAAAATCAAATGTTGAATAAGTTTGAAGACCAGGATGTCAAACCTTTGGCAGCTTCTCATTGTTTTTCATGTTTTTTTTTACATATATGTCATTTAGTATTAGTACAGATCCCATAATGGTAAACTACAGTGAATCAATCATTATGCAAAGGAACTTATACATAAATATGAGCAGACAGAGAGGGCAGATGCTGAATGAGTGAGGAGCTAAATTTTGGTGAAGCAGCAGAGTAGGACAGCTCTTTAAAACAAACACAAATGTCTCAGAGCTTTCATGGTCCGTGATGAATAACAAATTACAGCTCGAGAGGCCAATTGAGAGCAGAGAACAGTGGAGCGTGTGGGCTGCCAAATATGAAAATGGCTTCCTGGGCGAATAATCTTCTTTGTTCTAAATTACAGCAGGATGTTCTCCTAATTATAACTTAATGTCCAAATCTGGGTATGAAACAGATCCCCCGTTTGTATTTTCTCTTACTTCAGAGCAGGAAAATTGCAAGGATAAAAAATAAAAAAAAGGCATCAACCCGCCTGCTCGTCAGGTTAGCAAACAATGCCCATGGATAGGCATGGTGGAGGATGTATGATGCTGTAGGGTTAAAAAAAAAAAAAAAAGCGAAAAAGTTCCTTTAAAAATGTATCTGACGCTTTTTTTAAATTTTATTTCAGGTAAGGAATTGTTACTTTTGGAAGCTGCTTAGAATTAATTATCGATCTTTAGTTGGTATTTTCTGACCTTAACAGCCCAGATGGACTGCTCCAGTGGGTGGAAGAGCTTGAAGCAGAAGCCATCCTTCTTGGAAGGCCTCTCGATGAGTTCGCAGGCATTTAGCAGTACCGTTCCCACCCACTGGCCGTTTTTGTGAGTCTTGTATATGAGCAGGACGCCCGGTTTCAGCACACACCAAAGCTTGGTCCAGCTCTTTAGCGTGCCTCGGATCTGAAGACAGAAGAACAGTAGGTGACCACTGATCTGATCTACTTCTGCTTCCAAAAGTTCTACGTCGTTCCGCTAAAACATCCGTGAAAATAAGTTACAGAGGAGAGCCGGCCCACCTTCAGCCAGTCGGCCATGACGATAACAGAGGGATCTGTGATGGTGCTGAGCAGCTCCTTGGTCGCCCTCTTCTTCTCTTCTCTGTAGTTCTTTTTCTGTACCTGCAGATTGCACAGGAATTATGAAGAACAAGCTGCATGTCACGGTTTGCTGTTGTTGTTACATTAAAACAACAGCTGAATCTGAGAAATAGTTTCTCACTACACAAATACTCTAAACTTAGAGTATGCTACAGAAATCCATGATTATACAACACCCAACCTGGATAAATGTGTATTTTTACAGCTTGCGACGCCTCTACCGGGAATCAGAATCCGGATATGTGGGACTTAAGCTGATTTAGAGCTTTCTCACCTTGAGGGACTCCTTCTTGGTGAGCTTTCCACCAGACGTGGGCACGTCTTTATCTGAGCCATTGTAAAGCTTGGTTTCCGACTGAAAAAAAAAACAGAAGAGGGAGGAAAAAAATGTAATAAATTAAAGAATCAGTGCTTATTCCACCAGGTAAACATCCTTGAGCACTTGTGGAAAATGAATGAAGAAACAACAAAGACAAACTGAGCATGTTTGCTTCAAAGGGGGTAAATACTTTTCACTGCTAACAATTAATGATTCTTTACAAACTGGACGGCAGTTGATTTTACCAGGATTACTGACAGATATCTACATCTTCTAGACATCAAGCTGAGTGGAAACGAGAACTGGAGCTGCTTAATATTTTACATAGTGTATGAGTCATCCCGGTGGTGGCTAACTCTTAATGCAAGCCTGGGAAAGTTAAACCGTGGTGTAATCCCAAAGATTAAATTATTCTTGTGACGACAACTACAATAAAACAGGCAGTTGTTTGCTTTCTAAGCCTTAATCAAGGTTTGTTCTTGTTACCTTGCTCTTTGATATGGAATTAGAGTCCTCCTTCAAAGGCAGAGGCAGCAGGTCCTCCTTCACTCTCTCGAAACCTGGAATAAAAAGTAGAGAACAGAATATGTTGAGGTTCACTTCTAACAGGTCTGTTTGCTCCTTTTGGTCGAAATGCCTCGTTGATTGTGTCATTTTTCTTCTGAATTCACTCAGACACCAACATATTTTATTGCAATTCTCAATATGACCTTTTATTTCTTCTGAAATAAAAATGTAGAGAAAAGTTTAGCTTTATTTAGTGTTAGGCTAGCTGTTTGAATAAGGAGATCTAAAAGCTGTCCCGGTGAAAGGGGTCAGCTCAAGAAAAAGCAGGACCACCAAGAATAAAAATGTCGATTTATTTGGTTTGTTGACTGTTTTAATATTGAAAAAAGGTTTATAGAGGTTTAAATTTCCTGATCTCAGGGTAAAATAGGCATCAAGCTAAAGCCTGATAAGAATATGTCATCAGTGCTGAGGTCAGGAGAACCTTATCCAAAGAGGAGCTTGACTTCCACTTCAGCAAAGTCTTATTCCAATTAGTGTGTTCTTAAACCAATTCCCCAAACCAAACAAGAGACCCCCTGCTGGGGGCACAGGAGTCAGAGACAGTGCTGGTTCCACAGGGACAGGAGGGCCTGTGAATATTTGATGCTTTCTCTTCCCAAACCCCAGGACACCGGTGTTCTGCTGAGAGAGCAGAGGACCGCCTGTGGCATCTTATTTTTAAATGGCATGTCTGTGATATGGAGCAGTAAGCTGGTTAGATTCACAAATCAGACCGGCTTAAAAAAAACTGGAAACAAAAGCTACATCCTCTGCTCCTCGGCTTCAACTAGCAAGTTAAATGTGTGACTTTTTCTCTCTTAAAACACTTTAGTATAGATTTGTAAATTTGTGTCTAAGTAGTCTACAGAAAGTTCTGAAACCTCGTCTTTTGGAGAAAAAAAAATCCAAGAATATATCAGCTGAAAATAATCTCTATGGTCAAACAGCTATGATTTGGACCAGAGGTGTCAAGTAAGGAAGTACAAATACTTTGTTACTGTACTTAAGTGCGCTATTTAGGTATCTATACTTTACTCCATTGCGTATTATTCCTCCTACTTCTGACTTCTACTCATAACATTTTCACAGAAGTATCTGTACTTTCTATTCCTTACATTTTTAAACTTTACTCGTTACTCTTGGCTTCGGTTTAATGCAGAGGTCACGGATTAACGGACCGCGGTCTGGATCCAGACCCACCTGCTGGCTAGTACGGACCCAACCTGATTTAAAACATTTATGAATTACCACATGTGGCCTGACAACAGTGTCTAAACGTCGCTTGCAGCGCTCCTCCTGTTACCCCGAAATCCCACATCCTCTGCTCTGCCCTGCAGCGCTCCAGACCTCCTGCGCAAAGCAAAGCCTAGAGCCTCCACTCTTCCTCCCGTATTGCTGTGCTCCCACTTATCCTCGGAGCTCGGGGAGAGCATGCGCGATATTATCGTTAAATCCGTAGAAGCAAAACATGCAGAAATGAACGGTCAATTTAATATGACATTTAAAAAATCCCCATCAGCATCCAGAATATGTGCGGTTTCTGATGGAGATGAGAAATCTGCTTCCTGGTCTGTTGAAGTACCAATAGTTTGCATACAATCTTTAAAATAAACTGTGTTAGTTTTTTAAATATATAAGAATTATGCTCTAATTCGTAGTTACCAATTTGTTGTTACTATA
>NW_015150625.1:889117-891109 GCF_000732505.1 Cyprinodon variegatus
AGCCATGCGCTACAATTATATAATGTCCTAGAATTCAAATTCTTTATTTGGGTACCTTCAGTACAGTGATGGGGAACCTTGACCCACATCCTGCAAGGTTACCTGATTTCTGCATCAACACACCTGATTCTAATCAAAAAGTCACCGTGCAGTACTTCATAGGCTGTGTGGAAATAGGGTTATATGGGAAACTTAAAGGACTGCGGCCCTTGAGAACCATTTTCCAAGACTGGCCTTTGCAGGTATGGGATTAAAATTTTAAGAATTTGATTAATTTATTACAAATCCTGCAATTAAGGTTTTTAATATATACATATTATTATTATTTTTTTTTTTATTATTGGTGAGTCATTGTTTTAACTCTACAATTTTTCAGTAAAAGGTTAAGAAAAACCAATCAAATTAACCAATTTCTCTTTTAATTGATGATCAATAATATCAATGTACAAATTTACCAAATTCAATTAGAGACATTTAGAGGTTCAACCTCTACTGTTAACCAAATGTTACCATGACAACACACCACTAGCATCAGCATCAGACAGTGGGAGGAGATAAGCAGCTGTAGTGGAAGGTGAGCAGTGAAGATGAAGATGGTCCACTTTAATTCATTTTGATTGTAAAAAGAGACAAAGAAACTGGGTCAGGCCTTCTGCACGTTCTACATTTTTATCAAGTCGTCTATGATGTTTCATCAGTTTATTTTTATTCTAACATTGACTCTAAAGCTTTGATAGTTTTATTAGGGTAGATTTCCCCAAAAAGAGCAACTCTATTGATCTGTTGGGTTTTAATTAGTGTTTAAAATATAATTATGGCTTAGTACCAAGGGCTGAGGAAGTACTACTAATGATAACGATGTTTCTGAGAAAGAGAGGCTGTCAGAGTGAGTTGTTGGGTTTTAAAATATAGAGGAAATATCTTTTTCTATTAAATTACAATAAATAATGTTCAAAACACATCTCCAGGGCTTTCCTTCCAGAAAAGATCCAACTAAGATTTCGGTTTATACAGCTGAGCTGACAGATGCTGCAAGGACTTACTGAGGACACAGGCTCCCACTTTGAGGGCGGAAACCTCCCTCCACCCCCGAAAATCAATCATTGCTGGTCTGTTTTTTTCTTGCCATATCAACAAGAAACTGAGTATGACCTTCAACATAACGATTAGCTGCCAAAGTTGAGCAAATATTTCCAGCGTAAACATCCCCTTCTATCAAAAGCTGGATATCTGATGCGCAGCCCATTGAGCCTTTATGTCCTATCAAAGGACATCCTCAGCTCAGTCTTTAACAGTTTTACATTCATATCATAGGTAGAGAATCATTTCATACTCATTAATCAGTGGGTGTTAATGCAGCAGGGATCTATAGCCACCATGCAGCCTTTTCTGCAAAAATACTATATGTATGTGAACAAGCATGAGGAAAAAGAATCCACTTTATTCCAAGTAAGTGTTTCAAAGCAGGGTGCTTGATTATTGCAGAATAACTCAGATGATGTTCAGCTTTTCACATGTATGATAAAGCAATCAAACCAGTTCTGTTTTTTTGCCTTGGAAATACAAGTATCCCAATTTTCAAACAGTTTACTCACTAATAAAGCAAAATAAAACAAACAGTTTTTTTTATTTTGTGCCAAACAACCTTACTGTCGGTGAGTCAGACACTACTGCATCCTGACTGTAAAGTATATGTCTTAAAAAGCAGGAGCAGCATGGGTCTCTGCAGAAAACATCAGATGCAGGAGAGGTGGGGGAGTAAAGAACAAGGAGGAGCTGCATACTGCTGGACTGAATGTTTTCCACATCCATCTTCTGCCTTGTAACAGAGCAGCGCAATGTGCCTCACACAATACCACCATACAAAACAGTAATTACGAGTGTTTGCAGTTTTTAAAAATCTCATTTTAGTTTAGTTTTTTATTAAAAATAAGATCATAAGCACTCCTCTATCCGCGATTGTATCTGAGGTAGTCATGGAATCTGAACCGG
>NW_015150625.1:893426-906232 GCF_000732505.1 Cyprinodon variegatus
TTTTTTTTCTATTCAGTGGATGCACCATACCTAAGGTCAGCTAATCAGAAATAAAATATCTGTTTTCTATTTTTGATCCAGTTCCGCAGCAGCTTCTCTCCCAAACACACTCTGCACCCATTATCTAAACCTCACACCAGGAAGCCATTTTAAACACTGGTATTTATAATTCTGAAAGCGGGCAATACCTACCACAATGTAATGAGTTTCTATACCTGTAGCTCACTCTGGTTGGATTCCATATAAACGTTTGGAGTCCTATTTGCTATTAATGTATTATTTCAATATTTTTCAATATTTAGCACTTTAATGTTGCTCCCCATGCTTTAAAACTCAAGCGTTTTGTGTATTTAACAGAAGAACAGATGATTGGGGGTATGGTATTGAGCATGCACACAATAAGTACAAAAGGAAGTAACAGCCAAGCAAGCTAGCATTTCTCAAGCAGTTGTGTGAAAAGAGAAGATTTCAAGGTCAAGTGTGAAAGGGGCAAAAAAGTATCAGATCTTAGGAGAGGCAAGTGACAAGTAGAACTTTAAAAAAACAACATGAATGTTGAAGTTTATTCAGTTCGAAGCCTCAAGCTGCCAAGTTGATGGAGCCATGAGTGAGCACTGCCTGCAGATGGCGACAGTATACCACAAGGTTTGCGTCTGCTGATTGAGCCCAGTGCAAAAATCGTTTTTTAGCCTAAAAAAAGACTACGTAAATACTATATGTACAAACGACTGCAATCTATTTTAAAATGAACATATATTATTAGTGTTTTTCTTTAGTAGGCACAGTATGAGACCGGGCCCCTTAAGAATAACGTTAGATAAACATAAGTTCTATATTAGCAAGAACTGGAGTTTGGTAAATAGATACACTTTTCTGATCAGTGCATTTTTATTGAAAACCTTTAAAACTCTACCAAGCAAATGACAATTAATCATCATTAGGTATTTTAAGAGGATACTTACTATGACATATAGAAAAGGTTCACTGACATTAAAATTCATCCATCTTTTATGAATTTCTCTTACGTATATGTTTAAAAAAAAACTTGGAGAGGATAGTTAACCCTTAAACCGCCTGGTCAACCACATAGTTGATAATTTGCTCAGCAAAATGCAGGCTAGAGGTTGACCAGGTAGTTTAAGGTGAAAGGAAAGGTCTCTAACTATTAAGTATGAAACACTGTAGACAAGGGGAGATGTGGAAGTAAAATATAAAACGATGAAACAAACATTGCTCTCGAAAATAAATCTAAAACCACAAACGGACAATTGTGTTAGTACAACCTGCCCGCTGCAGTCATCTCCTCGAGGGGCTCCTAGAGCTCTCGCCTTCTGGCTAAATGTCAAAAATGAGGATTAATGGAGCCGCAGCTGTGAGGGAAAAGACTATGACTCATATGTTGTCTTGTAGTCAGAGATTTGTATAGCTGGAGGAGGTACTTTAGAGAAGGAAAGAAGCGGCTTGTTGCCAAAAGGTCGTTGGCGTAAATCTTCAGTCATAGCAAACACTTTCTATGCTCAGCCATTTATACAGCCTTAAGCTCTGAGATTCTTATGAAGAAATACAGAGAGGACAGTTACCAGAAGTCATAAATAGTGCATCCACTGGTGGCTGCAAAACAAGGCTTACGCACAGTCAGCTTTAACTGGGTTTCACCGGAGTTAAAAATAGTGATAGGAAAGGTGGATGAGGGGACTATGTTCTGTTTGAAAGCACCAGCGGTAGCCAGCTGTCTGCCTCCAGGTTTGTGCTCTTTTCATTAGGATGAACAAAGCAAAGATCTCAGAAAGCCATTTCACAAATGAGCGATGGACTGATTTAATCCTGCAGTTAATGTAGGATTAAAGGCACTTTAAAAGAACAAACAAACGAGGATTATAACTGCACTTTCATTGAGGAATGACTGGAAGCAGCAAAGCTGAACCAAAACAAGAGGAGCTGTCCATCACCAGGTTGCATGAGCTTTTATCTTGCATTGAATAAACTAAGAATAGGTCCCATTTTATTCAACCGTTTCTTTTAATAATGAATATCCTTAATTTTCCACTCGATACACTTTAAAAAGGTCGAGGTTTGCTACTTTTAATAGCTGTAATGATCAAAAAAGCATAAACATGAACTTTCATAGTTGCGAAAGTCCCAACTAAGAAAGATGGAACTTAAAGACTATTGAGACATCTACCAGTTGACAAGGTTAACAAGACGTCACTCCTACAACAGAAATGACCCAGCAGAGATGTCTGACAATGACCTACAAACAGCTGCTAAACAAGGTGTTGGAGGGGTCAAGATTGGAGTTTTTCCTTTTTTTTGAGACTCAAACGTGACACCATGTCTAACCAAGAGAACAATGGCACCAAACACAACAGCAAATCTAGAAAAAGAACCCTGAAAAGACAAACAATGGAGGCGTTGTGATGATCCAGAGTCCAGACTCACTGGAACACTGTGACAGGACGTAAGATACTGTCTGTAAAGCCAAGTCAACTTTAGAGAGGGGTTGGACGAAATCCCTCCAGAATGACACCAGAGCGTTGTTGAATTTGTGTTGACACAAAGAGGGCATCTTTCCCCATCCTAAAGTCAATACAAGCAGAACAGCAAAACATTTCTAAAGCAGTCTCCCAGAAACTAAGAGCTAAAACTACTACTGAGTCCTGATTGGGAGCATCCACGCTGCCACACACCCACCTGGTAGTGAGATGGGCGACAGCTCGTTATAACCTCCGAAAGAGGCGTTGCGGATGAGCTTTCGTCCGTCCGGGTGTGGAGGCCGAACCGATGCCGTCCCGCCGCACGTGGAGAAACGTCGACGGTTCAGCAGGCCCTCCTCCTTCATCATGGGCCCGGCCGGAGCTCCCTCAGCGAGGGAAGGAAAGGGGGGGAGCAGCTGGGAACGCTTGAGGGGGTTTGGAAGGTTGGAGGGTGACGGGGGAACCGATTCACTCTAGTGTGAATTGGAGGAAAGAAAACAGACGTAGAGCTCAGGGTGCATGCACTGAATCAGAGCATCTAATCGCCCCGTCTCCCTTACACTCTCTCTCCCTGCTATGTGACTGAGAGCCTGTAAGTACTTAATAAGGAATAAGCCGAGCCCCGCCTACTCCCTCTGCTCCGGATGGGAGGGGAGCTGCATCCTGTCTTGATAAAAAAAAACACTCTTATGTCTCTTCTTCCTCTGCTGCTGAATTTCCCCACAGGAGTTTCTTATTATCCGTGTGAATCCAAAGGGATACTTAGCTTCCACCTGCATGTCCATGAATTATTGGCGTCTCCAGCATCTAGGAGGCAGATTGATGCTTTCTAAAGATCTCTACAGCCTTGTTTGGTTTACTTATGCTTTTTTTCTCTCAGCTTTTTTTATTCATCCTTATTATCTTGAATCCATGACGTTCAGTCTCCTTTTTTCTAATCATCTTTAGAAGCTGTGGTGAATAATTACCAGCGTGAGACTGAATCAAAATCTCAACACTCTTGCGGTTACCACACGCCCTCCAACACATTTTCAGTCCTCAAACTGTCAGATTTGAGCTCAGTTTTAGCAAGCTGCATATAGGACTGCATATATCTACGGATTGTATTTTCATTTTTATTCTCTGTAAAGTGACCTCGAGCGTTCAGAAAGGCGCTGTTAAATAGAATGTATTATTATTATTATTATATAAAGCTAAAATGATTTATTATTTCCTGATTCCTTCCCTATAGCGAGATCTTTCAGTTAAATTTATTGATGTTTTTTTTTTTTTCCTGGTAATAAATAACAGATTTTCAGGCATGCTTTTTTTTATTTGTCAGCTGGGCCTTTTATATCAAAACATTCCATTTTAAAGCGGCTACGAAATTTAAAGGAACGACTAGCTAGCAGCATTTATACAACCTAAATAATTGATAACATTCTGTGAGAATAACCAAATATAAACAGATAGGTGTATTCTGGGGTTTTAGCATTAGTTTTGCTCCCTAAAAACAGTAAAAATATATTGCCGTGTATGAATTTAATCATTCAGAAACAATTTTTTAAAATTTTTTGGCAGGATTAGATATGTGCTTGTAACAAAGGCCTGAGTAATAATTACCATAGGATAATATTTCAACTTCTTTGCTTAAAACACATTTAAAAATTATCATCCTAAATGGATATATGTATTCATACATTTATTTTTGGGGAAAAATTACAGTCATTGCTTATTTTTCATTTACCACTGCAGGATTCAGTTTGCCTGTCTGCTTTCAGTTGATACAAATGCATTTTAGTAATTACAATTAAAAGAAAATCTTACATTAAAATAAAAACAGAAATGAACACGGATCTAGAGCTAAGGCTCCCAAAGTGGTTTAGAAGATTTAAATAGCATATGTGTACCTAATATATGGTACACCATTAAACTATAAAAAGCACAATTAAATAAAGATACCTATTAAAAGGCTGGGGTCGGCAGTCTGTGGCACTATTAAATTTGGCTTCATGAGCTAAAAAGTTGGGTATTTAGAGCAGATTTTTTCTTTTTTAACAATATGAACAACGATCTATTCTATCTAAATGCATTCAGCAGCAGCCTAGGGCAGCCCATGGCTTTCTGTTGGAGTAGTAACAGGAGGGGTGCGTTACTTCGTGTCAGTTACTCGCTACCATTCTCCTGCTGCAATTTTCTGCAAAGCTTTTAGTTAAACAGAGTTAGCTTATACTATCTGTCAGGTTTACTGTTTACTTTTGCAGTTATAGAAGCTTTACTGGACTTTTCGAAGATGCTTTCAGTGTGATAGCGGTAACTTGTAGCGACAGTGCACCTAGCATGTGGCAGCCTTCTGCACCTCCAAACGCCCATCCTTTCCTCGTTTGCTAAAGAGTTTTTTTTTTTCTTTCTTATCTCCCGATAAATAGCTGTGAAATGTCCCTTATGAGGGATGCATCTCTGTAATCCTAAAAGCCTGTAACTGCTGTGAGGATACGAGGTCATTAGGCAGCACTTAAACGGACACAAACAAGCACAAAAACAAAAGCTCTATTGAGGACAGAAGGAAGTATGTTGCATCGTGGATAATCAGATTCCTGGTGTTTTAATGTTGCAGATCAACCGTGCGCCCTTTCTGCAAACCTGGCATCATTTAAAACAACAGATAGCCACCTGTACATGTGCCTCTATTGGTGCCAAGGCAGCTTCTTTTAGGAGGATCAAAAAACATATTGTTCCATAAAACCAAACACATTAATGTCTTATTGGCATTCAGGAGGGATTGAACATCATTTTTCACTCTATGGGCCAAAATACACAGCTAGAATGAGAGGTTCTGTCACAAAACCCGCCATTTCTGGAGTAAAATAAAACATTGATTGCAGCAGTGTTTTGCTTTTTAAATTAATTTCTGTATATCTGAGCTCGTATTACGGATGAGAATGTATTTAAATGCGTTAGTGTTTGCTTACACTCAAGACGATCTAATCGCTGTATTTGCTGAGAATGAGCCTTTGTGATAAACATTTGCACAAAAACGCTGCTTTACTGATATGTTTACTTAGTTTAGTAAAGTGACCGTTTTAGGTGATATTTTCAACCAAATGTATGTACTTCACCACTGTATTATTCCCTGCCTGACTCATGATCTCACGGTCAAAACTGTTAGCCCAATCAACAAATATGAGCATCATATGATGTCTTGTTGGATGGGACACCAACTTTGGTCTCAACTTCTACAAAACTGACCTGCTGTGTTCTTTAGTCTACCTGATGCTGTTTGTTTCACAACAAACCTCTGAGGTCTGAACAGGGCAGCACCCCTAAGCATGGGTGCTGCCCTTTTCAGAAATATATTAGACTTAGACTTTAGTCTTAGACTTAGACAGATTTATTTTGTCATTTTGTATACACCAGTGTATACAAAAGGAATTTTAGTTTAGAACAGCTCTCTAGACAATTTCATTTCTTAAAAGTTCAGCCTTGATAAGGTACTGTTAGCAGCAGTTGTTGTTGAGCTGCTACTACTGCCTCCAGCTCTAACCCACTAGGCCAAAACTCCCCTAATTATTGTTCTGCTTTACAAAAACAGACTCTTATCTTCTGCCAAACTCACTAAAAACATTACGGTTTGTAGTTGCAAAGCAGCAAAATGTGGAGAAGACCTTAAAGTAGATGCCTCAGAACTGTTTAGCAGTTTTTACTGCAACCATCCATGATGGTTTACCAGAAAAGAGGTAAATATGTGCAGCAGGAGTTGAAAGATGACAGGCATTGGCAAAGATGACACGATGATGTCTTGACATCAAAATCTCAGAGCGCCGTGCTAGCCTTTAATCAGGTCTCTGCACAAACTATACCAGAGTCTCACGTGAGCAGTCTCTATGGACTAACAGCCTAATCCTTTCTAAAACTACCGTAGCCGTGGTTACCGAACGTTCTGCTGCTGTAAAATGTGCCGCCCTCGCTGTCTGACTCGAACGCGCTTTAATTAAAACAGGTAATAGGATGCTTGGAATGAGTGAATCATTTCCCTCGGCTAATTAACCTGGGTGCAGAGGAAACGTCTGCTCCTGCCGTGCCACTGGCACACATGAAGCACTTAAAAAAATTATCTAGAATTACTCATGACATTTAGGTCAATTCTTCACATCCTTGCCATGGAAATAAAAATGAACTGGGTCCATATCTGACTGAAGGAAATAATAAAACATTACATCACAGCTGTAATGATGGCTACACCAGAGACGGCCGGAGAGACTCAGTCACACACAGCAAAAACTACTAACGCAACTAACAAGCAGACCTGGTAAGCCTGGGATTACCTTTGGAAAAAAAGAGTCTATTTAAAATCATAGGCCTATTGATACCTTCTAAGGTAGGTGTTCCTTTTTAAAGTCACTACAACAATGCTACACACCCCAAAAACCTTATTTCAGGGCTGTTATGTTCATAGGATTTCTCTTCTGTCCCCAAAGAAGCCGTTTAAGGGAAGTATATTTGCATTCATTCAGCAATCAAAAACTGTTCTACTCTACCGTACCTTAGTTTTCTGATGGTTATCAAAAGAAAGCATCCAAAGCAGCTTAATCTCTCATGTCATGCTAAAAATCACTCTGAAATCCTCCAGCCGTGGGAGAGGGTGTCCTCTCATCTGGTTATGTCTCTTCACCGTACATGGTGCATTGCTCTGGTCGAGTCGGTGCTCAGGGTTTACTCACTGGATGAGAGCACAGAATGAAGGAAGGGATGGTTGTAGATCAGGACGGCCTCCTCCGAGGAGTTAGCCCTGTCTGACGGGGCCTAATCCCTGCAGCTGATCCTAAATCCATGCTGATCCCACCTGCTCCCTTGCTTTTCATCTCCCTCTACTGCTCATTTTAGTTCATTCACTCTTAACTTTAATACCCATGCAAAAGTTTTGAATTCCTGTCATAAATTCTTTTACTTTCTCCTACTGTGGGCTCCCTGAGTGAACCATAATCACATTTAACAAATGTTCTTAACTTTAGTGAACGATTGTAAATGATCCTAAGAAATGTGATGTAATCCAGCCCTGTCAGACTGTTTTCATTCACAGAAATGGCATCGAAGGAAGAGAGACTTAACCAGTTTGGAGATCCAGGTTCTGCCGACCGAGAGCTGAGCAGCGTCACATCCGAAAATGATATCAAAAACATGTCTAGTAAAAGCAAGTCAATAAAACTACAGGTGGAGGCAAGAGGTGCAATATTTGATCTAAATACTGATACCTATGTTAAAACCCTGTGCAATAACCCTATTATTGTGGACGCACTGTATATACTTCATATAAGCTGTGCAGCTTTTCCTCCTGCTTCTTTTTTGACAATTGACCCAATGTTACGAATAAATCTCTCTATTATGAGATCAATAAAATCAATCAATTAACATGAGTTCACCATCAACCACCATATCCCTTCACCATACTCTCCATCTCTCCAATACAGACCTACAAATATAAAAACTTTAAAAGGCGAAACTCAAACATTCCACATTTAGTGTAACAACAAAGCTATGGCGGCACCATGAAATGAACTGAATGAGTGTCTTACTGTTAAAAGAAGTTCAAGCAGCTGAACCTTTTTTCTGATCCTTCGATCCATTTTCTGTTCCAGATGTTATTTCAGCAATAGCTTAATCTCACAGAGTTCACCGACTGTTCTTTCTTTTGACAGATGAAACCAGTATCCATTCTATACAGACATACCAACTTTGGCCTATGTTGGTGATAGACGGGCCAAATAAACCAATCAGATCAACGAAGCATATGACGTACTAACAGAGCGACGACGAAACACAACCACAAGCCAGGCTACTCTTGCCGAAACCAGTCGGGAGAAGAGCAAAAACATCTTTTCCTCTGAGAAAAGCCTCCAGAGCAGTGTTTTGCTCTTCTTTCAGTGAAGAAATACTCTGTGATTCCGATAAAACTTGTTGATAGCCACGCTAACGCTAGTTTTATCGGCTGAAGTTGCCATGTTCTTTAGAGTTGTCGCGCTTCTCGTTGCGTCACACCTCAACCTGCTTCAAAGCCAACGCTGATTGGACGTTCGTTTGGTGAACGGCTCCAAATTTTCTTTAACAGAGAGTCTCCAGACTGATTAGCGAGTGAAATCTTGAAAGCTTGTGAGATCAGGATGGTCTCACGAGGCTACCAACTTTCTGCAGACGTGGCCTAATAAAGTGGACAAT
Organism: Cyprinodon variegatus; assembly: GCF_000732505.1. NCBI lineage: Eukaryota > Metazoa > Chordata > Actinopteri > Cyprinodontiformes > Cyprinodontidae > Cyprinodon > Cyprinodon variegatus. Next base: position 902,093 of record NW_015150625.1, read on the forward strand.
TGCTTTTAAGTAACAACAAATGTAGTCATTCAGTGAAAAACTAGGTTTGGAAACATAACTTCTACGTCGAGTCCTCCAGACTCATAAATTTGTACCTGAGAAAAGATTAGAAACATAAGAAAAATGGGTGAATGTGGTATTTACAAATTTGTTTGTACGAATACTTCTAGCATGAGGCCTATTGTCTCCAGATGTGAATTAAAAGGAGTCCATCGTATGTTCTGTGAAGGCCTCGCATGTTAGCTAGGAAACGCCAGTCAAGAAAAAGCTTTAAGTTGACAAATCTGGTCTGCAAAAAATAAAAATCCATTGCTGATAAAGACCCACGGGAATCAAGCTCGGTATTTGCCACACAGCAAAAATGCGAAGAGGTGCTGGAGTTTTAGGCTTTTGTTCAGCAGAGATAAAGAAGTTGCTGATGGATGGAGATGAACAAAAGGAAGATCCTTGAAGAAAATCTGTTAAACTTGATCCACAGCTATTTTATTTTCATTTATTTTTTGTGGCTCTTATAGCGCTGAAAACAAACACACATCACACTTTTCAGATTGTTGTCACCCCAACAATGCAGAGCTCTGAGTTGGTCTATTGAATTAAATCCCATTAAAGTACACTATAAATTCTAATAAAATGTGATGAAATATTGGACATCGATGGAGCACTAATAGGTCTGGATGAAAATCATATCCATTCTGTATATTATAGTTAGGCACATTCAAAGATGCTCACAGAGGATGAATCAACAAGAGGGACTTCAAAGCTTGTTGAAGACATGTTGTCAAAAGAGCTTCTTGGTTCCTTTTTGCTGTCAGTGAGTCATCAAGCAAAGGTTTCTCTTCATGTGGGATATTCTAACAGACTTCTATAGGAATCAGCCAAACCAAGCTGACACATGATGAAAGCAGGGAAATCTTTAATTATTTAAAAGGCTGAAATAAGGCCGACAGTGATGCATGAGGATACCAGGACTTAGTAAGGTAGCCTTATTTAACACAATATGAGGTTTCTTCATATGAAAATGACCAGAAAGCGCTCAGATATAAACCCAAAGCGTTTCATCTGTTGGAGAAGAATTCTTGTGTCTGGATGCTCGTGGTCTGATAGAACTGTGACACTGCTAAACAACCACTCATCTTCACACCTTGGCTGTGAATTTTCCCTCACGGCTCCAACTGCAATCTTCTGGATTTGAGTAATCTTGTGTCACTGTGATGTGTGCGGGTCTGAGCCAAAGGAATTATGGGAGAAAGCTTAGATGCTAACAAAGCAGAGCTCAAGCTGTCGTCGAGACAGCGTGGGCTTCGACTTTCCTCTGACGGATCAAGACCAGTGTCTACAGGCTCCGACATCCGTATGGTTCAATGGAAGAAAAAAAAAATCTGTTGCCATGGATACTTATTTAGGAACTGAAGGAGTCGAAGGTCTGTTAGAGCTTCCATCCCGTCTTGTTGGGTGTAAATAGTCACAGATGACAATCACCTGGACCATGTTTCAAATCAGTACACAGGAATATATGCATGTGGTGTTTTTCAGCCTTTTGCATGTGCAAACAAAAGTTTAATTTTGGTTTGATATGATTTGCTGACAGCTGGTAATATTTTTTTTTACATTTCTAGCCCTGATAGTGGAAATTAAAAAGTTGAAGATTTTTTTGTTCTGTTTTTACACACCTTATAAAACACAAATTCAAAGGCGATATCTAGAAGTTTAACACCTCCTGGCCAGTAGGGGGCGCACTCACCCTCATCTACTCTAGTTCCGTACCATTTCCCAGCGAACTTATCAGGTACAAAGAAAAGCAGTAACTTCTGAATGGCACTGGACTCCTTTGCTTCCTTTAGCTGAAAATGTAATCAATGTTTATCCTCGTTTTGCTTCTTTTTTTGGGGCGGATGGGGAGCTGAATCTGCCAAATGTAATTCAGAAGAGGTCATTTCTCAGCTCCAACTAATCTAGTTGTTACCAGAATCTAGCAATGCCTGAGCTCCTTTTTCCCTATGACTTCAATGTATCCAAGGGTAAGTGTTTATTTATTTTCGATCCACCAGGATTTAGAAAAGAATATTTCCATACTATGTTTTCTTGGCAAATTATTACTTTTATTCTGCACCACTAGATCTTTTCTGGATGTATTATTTTTTTGAAAAAGTAACCATTTTAATAAAAAGTTGCAATCACGACCTCAAAATGTATGTCCCATTGGTTCTATTGGATAAAATCCAATATAACCCTTTTAATTTAAGCCAATTTTTTAAAGCTTGGCGGCCGTGTCTTGCTCCTGTGATGCTCAAAGTGTAATAGTGTTTTAAACCCCGACTTTAACGCCTCTACAAATGTAAAAAACATTTCTGTCCCTGAAAGCTTTCACTCTGCAGATACTGGTTCCCTCTAGTGGTACGGTCAGTCTTGAATCAAAGAAACAACTTCTTTACTGTCACACTTTGCATTTTGCCCCAGTTAAATAAAAACTATCCAGTCCAGCAAAACTTTAAGTTTAAGGTAACCAAGCAACCATCCATCTTAAAAGAAAAATCTTGTCTGTGTTTATCAGATCTCCACTCTTACCAGGCTAGATTTGAACCAGACCTGCATCCATCTGTAACACAAGGTGGATATAATCCAACATTCCTTATAGACCCAGCAGAGGGCGCTGTGGCACCACAATAAGAAGCATTGGTGGTTATGTAAGATCCTTGTGAAATACTTGCTGTTTCTGGTTCAGTGATGTTTTTGTTTTTTTTTGTTTTGTGTTTTTACCAGCGTGAGAGATAAGAGAATGACATATGATCATGAAGAGAGAGATGTCGATATGAGGTTTTATTTAGATCACAGCTTTGATGCAAGTAGATAAAGAATTAACGATTAGAGCTGATATAGCCGCTGATAATACAGGCTATGAAATTCACATTCTACATGTTGCAATCCACTTCTGAAAATAAAATAACAAAGGTCTAAAAGGCAAGGCGAGAGCGATCGAAAGGCTCTGAGTAAACATTAAACAGTGAGGAGTTTTATCATGTCGTAAACTCAGTAGCTCAGACACAGCAGTGAGCTGCTTCTCAGTCCAGTGTGGAACAGCTAATCTGATTATTCTGTAATTGATCAATGTCTACGGCTGTAATCAGGGAAAACGCTGCAGAACCTGGGCCTTTTTCCCTGGTTTACTGCTGCAACTGCAGTAGTTTTACATCCTATACAGATTATACATGACATTATTGAGTAATATGGGTCGGATCCAATCAGATATTCTATAAAGGAGCATTTTTATTTTATTCTTAAAATGTTTCCCTTACTGACAAACTCTCACTTTTCTTTTTTTTTTTCTAACTTGAATTTTAACTGTACCTGCATGCTTGTAAACCTGAAATTCCCTGAATGAGGTTTTTTATTCCATGAAAAAGTTTCAGCTTTAAGCTGAAAGATTTCAGATGATCATGAAGGCAGCAGTTTCTAAAGAAGCTGCAAACAAAAAGAAAACAGCTCAGCAGTAACTGAACTGCCGTTTCATGCAGATTCTTCCCTTTGTTAAAAAAACTTAACATTTATTATGTTTAAAAAGTATTCATACCTCCCATTATTTTTTGCATACAATGTAAATTAATAATTGAGCAAAATTATGTATTTTAGTCTGTAATCTGACATGTTTTATAACCATTTTTTGATCTCTTTCCATCCCCAATCTGAAGGTCCTGAATTCGGTACTTTTCTTGATACCGACCAAATTCCATCAGTAGTATTAAGTGCCAAGATTTTTCAAATCACACGCTACCATGTTTTGCTACCTAAATGCATCACTGTGACAAAAAGTGAGTGTAGGAGTTGTGATTTTCCATACTAGAAATAAACGCAGTGTTACACAGAATGTTGCTACAGCAAACAAAGTGAGCATGGCTAATAGAAAGCGCTTTAGAGGAAGACACCTCTTTCCCAAATGCAATGCAGATTACGATCCCTGCAATATTTGTGAAGCAAAGTAAAACACAAGCAGCGGGAATACTGTTTTTACAAGGCATAAAGTTTGCACAACTTTTAACAGCCTCAGATCAGAGGTTACAACTCCTGCATTTGTCACCGTAAGCATCCATTAGCCAGCATCATGAGGCAGCAGCATTGTCATCTTAAGGGCTGGTTATCCTCCCG
>NW_015150625.1:906829-953713 GCF_000732505.1 Cyprinodon variegatus
CTGTTAAATACCAACACTGAATCCCAGGTACCTGGTATCACTGTGAAAGGTACCCATTCCTATCCCTGTTAGCAAACTGGGAATTTGCTATTTTAAAAACACTCAAACTTGCATTTCATTTTTAAGTAAAACTAAAAAAGCTATTTTATCTCAATTTTCCACTGCAATAACCATAAGCAACAATTATGCCATTTATGGATTTTGAATGTTTGCATATTCATGTAGATGTAGCAATAGCAACATTAGCGGTTAGCCATAATTGATCATTTCTTTAAGCATCATTTTCTGGTCTCTTAACACCAAAGAAAAAAGTGACAACAGCAGCAACATTTACTGACTGCTAGCAGGTGAGTCCCTGATTGGGGGAATAGAGACCAGAGTGGAGATAGCGACGAAGGCTAATGTTAGCATCCTTCCACTAATGAAGTAAATCAAGACAGACCAAAATTGCGCTCTGTTCAGGGTGCGTACTTGCAGGTATTTCTTGTTTGTACAACAAACCAGCACACAAAAAAAATTAAATAATCCTCTTTCACTCCAGATTTTTCGTTTTCAAATGAGGCCCAACACCAATAGACATGATTTCCAGGTGATTACTTCTTTAAAGGCAACATACAGCGAACAGGGTTATGTAATAAAGAGTTCGAACCAAATTAGAGTGGAAACCACAGTCTGAAGATTCCTCCACAGATCATGACAAGATGCCACAGGGACAAGCTGAGGCATTATCTAAACCCCTCTTCTATAATCTCGTTCTCTTTCAGTCTTAAACTGTAATCTATCAAACAAAGAAGTCCAGCTGAACCACAGATTGATAGAAAGAAAACTGATCTGATCATTATTCCCCCCAAATCTGCTTTCTCATAATTCAGAGGAAAGTAGGTGATCACCAGTCTTACCCTGGCTGTAGCTGACCCCTGGGCTGAGGTTAGAGGGCGTGGCAATGTGCTCCCTGTTGGGTGTTTGGAGGCCTGCCTCCTTCTCCTTCTCCTTGTCCTGCTCCTTGGCCTGCCGTTGGCTCATCCTGCCTGGGGTCAGAAGGATGCTGTCATCGCTGGACGTTACGGCAGCTTTAGATAAAGAAACAGAGGACATTAGGCCACTTCAAACAGGCAATTTCTACACAGAGCCCTCTAGTGGAGCACCAATTTGATGCATACCCCATTTCATGACCCATACTTGATAACTTACATAACATTTGTTTTCATCTACATCTTATGGGGGGAAATATGTTTGTTAGGAGCAGATGAGCACATGGCTTTGTCCCTTATCACTGTACTTTATGTTCCAGTGGATAATGACGCTAGCCGGGATGTTATTGCTTAGGAAGGGAGAGCGTTTTAGATGAGCACCCATGGCGACATGTTTACACGCTAAAGTGTTTACCGTCCAGCTTAAAGTGTGTGGCAGCTTTACTATAAAGACCATGAAGATAAATTAGAAATACAGACTGACTGTCCATCAGAGCTGGGAGTTAACAGGAAGCTAGATATACATCCGCTAGATCTTACACAAGAAACAGAAAAGCTTTTAACCATGAACCGATTTTCTAAATTTATGTAACAGATGTTCTATAAGGATTTCTGTTGTGAGGTTTAATGTTCTTATTTTTAAACGCAGGAAGCATAATCCTGTCAATCATCTTGCAGATTTCTAACAGGGGCCGATTAATCCCAAACGCTCTGCTGGTCAGTTAACTTAAAAAAAAAAATGCAGTGAAACTTTAACTTCACTTATATTAACGACAAAACACTCTTTAAAGCTCAGGCATTGGTTCAGTGAAAATATGAGCTAAAGGGAGCAGTAGATAAAAACATGATGCCGTATTCTCAGATACGATTGTCTATAACCATCGCAAAGGAGGCATCATTTCCTTTCTGGTTGATTTGACATGCTGTTTGCTTCCTCAATGCATAGAGGTTAACCTGCAGGCTGGGGGAGGGGGCATTAGCTCCGTTTCCATTACAAATGTGCACAAAACTCTATTGATATTCTGCTTATTTCTAAAATAGCAAAGATTTACAATAGCAGTATTTCCATTTAAAAAAAAAATACAGCAGAAGTGAACAAATTTGTTCAAGGGATGACTTTCATAACAACATGGCAGCGTGGATGTAAACATGAGATACATCCATATTCCAGCCACGGCTCTAGTGGGCGCCATCATCCTCCAACTACTTCTTCTCTATCTTTTTACATCAGTAAGGTACAGCTGCAGGTAACATGACTCACGTGATGCAAAAAAAGTTTTTCTTTTGCAGTTTTGTGAAATAGAAAATTTCAGTATGACTGAAAAACCGCCTAATCGAAGGATAAAAACTGTTTTTTCATAACAGCAGTGTTTCCATTTAGCTCATTTATTTTCCTAATTTCAGTTTGTGCAATTTGATGGTTCTTGGAAACGAAGCTACTGATGGTGGAACAGAGTTGACCTCTTTCAGATGAACTTTCACACCTCTTCAGACGAAGTGGATAATCTGTGGAAACGCTCTAGCCTGATTAACAGCTTTAGTGAATATATCCATAAAGTACAGCTGGCAAGCTAAGAGGGGCCTGACTGTTAAGCAGCAGAGTGCAGGCTGGGTGTTTCATCACTAATTAACTAGCTAATATGAATTCCTTGTATTGTATTTAAAATGTTTGTGTAAAAATAATGTTAAAAATTATGATTAATAATCGTAATTTAGCTACAAAAAAGCCTAAAACTAAATATTTTCAAAAATAAGCGGTGATGACTCAACAATTTTCAATTAAGGAAAAATGCACAAAGGGATTAACCAACAGAAAAAATTATTTGTTCTTACACATACAAGCTAACATTTCCGCCAGCTAGCAACAAGGGGAAAATGAAAAGCAAAAGAAACATAAACTCAGATATTCTTGAACTTATTTTTATTTTTTTATTAATTTATCTTGGCTTCTTTAAAGTTAAACACTTCCAATGGCTCAGTTTGGCTCCAGATCTCTGGACCCAATGCTGACTGTATAAACTGACCAGTCCCCTCCCCCCCTGAAAGGTCGCTGGCTTACCAGAGGCGGCATGATGTTCTCTCAACTCTGCATGGTGCTTGCAGGGGAAAACGAGTGGAGACAGAACAGGAAAAGAAAAAGAAGAAAACAGAGAGAGCAGGGAAAAGGTTGCAGGGATTGAAAAAAAAAATGAGTGAAGGTTTTTGGATGCAGAATAAAAGGAGGGGAAGAGGAAAAAGATGGGTGTCCACCATGCGTTGTTGGCCAGATGTTGCCGGGTTTGAGTGCAGCAGGGGTTGGCAGCATCAGCAACAGCAGCGGCAAGTGAGGATGCAGCCGCATGCGACGACAACAAGTGACATTAATCCCCCCAAAAAAGGAAGACAAGAGACAAAACAAAAGAAAACAAACATTAGTTTAACTAAAATGTTCATGAGAGAACATAAAACAAAGTGTATCAGAACATAAAAAGTAATGGCTTTGGAGGGTATAACATGTTAAAAGATAAAATAAAAATGGATTCATTCACATTACACAAAAATTAAATATAGGATTTTCATTTCCTAATCTGCTTGCTAATAAAACAAAACTGAGCAGGATGTTTTTATTTAATTGATGATAATAAGATTTGTCTCTTTAAAAGGTCATGCATTGAAGTTATTTTACTTTAAAACTGGGGCAACTTCTTCCAGCTTAGACCAGTCTAGAGGTCGACAGATAACGTCAATAAACATGACACTAGGATAAATATTAAAGTTTAAACAAAACTAAAAAACAAAACAAAAAAATAAACATTAAAAATGAATAATTTGTAGGGAATTAAGTTACAATTATGGCTGCAAAGAAAGAATACACTTTTTTAATGGAAGTTTGAAAAGACTGAAGTCAAGAAATCAATATGACAAATTTCCAGATCAAAAGTTTGCTGTTTGCAGATAATTTCTATTATTTCTTTATATTTATTACTTTTTACAATTTCATAATTTCTTTTCACTTTTAGTGAAAGTTATTTTATTTTTTTTTATTATTATTATTATTATATATATTTTTTTAAATCAAATGTAGTTTTACAAACTTGGACCAATTTCCTAATCAAAAGAGGCTTTTTAATAAGAAACTTTGCTGGTTGTTTTCTTTATACGTATTTTGAAATTTGATCCTTCCAATAAAGTTTTTTCAAATTGAGGTTCATGAATTGCAATTCTTTTAAAAAAAAAAATTTGTGTGTTTTACAAATCGGGTTCTCTACATTTCAAGGCTAATAAAAACGTTTTTCCTAACATGTATGAGTAGACTAATAGAAATCTGTCATTCCAGAGGAAAGCCCGCACCTAGAAGTTTTTAAAAATTTCCTTTTTGGGATTACATTTTCAAAATTTCCATTTACAAAACATAATCTTTGCTTTCAACAATAATGGAGAAAAATTTTCTCCATAGATTAGCATAGAGGGAGCAGCAATACCTGCACTTCATCTGATCTCAAGTCATGGCTGACGGATCCACCAATGAATCAACCAATATGCACATATCAGCCGATGCAATGAAAAAAGAAAAACAACAAACGCTAATATTTTCCAAAAATATGGGCCCGCTGATGTATCCATCTTTATTGATTAGCCTGTATTAACGAGGCAGGATAAGCAGCAAGCAAAGATACACTTAGGAACACGCTGACAAGTACAGTACAGAGTTATTACTCCAACAATCTGACCACCAAACATCATAACTCCAGGGGGGGCTGTTACATATTTACCTGACTACCCTGCTATCCACTAACTGTAACCTCACAGGGCTAAAACCTAAATAAGTCTGTTGTTAAACAAATGTAGCGCCCCCTGTCTGCTTAATATGCAGGAGAAAAATAAGCATCCGGGTTAACTGCTGCTGGTAAAGTCAAAATTAGCATCCTTCTTATGTTTCACTGCTAAATGATATATGGAACAATCTTTTAATCGAAAATATGACAGATGCAAAGAATTGTTTGGATGTAAAATTTAGAAAGCGGTGTGTACATATCAAGTGTCGGGCAGTCAAATAAAAATATGAGCAGTTTTATGTCCACAGATGATATAGATCTAAATAATACAGATGATGTGCCTTAAAGAAAAATGTCATGAAAAATAAAGAGCTGTTTCAAAAAAGTTTCCCACCATATTCAAACATAAAATCAGTAGTTCACGCAAGGTTTCAGGAAAGGGTAAAGTTACTGTGTAGCCCTAAATTTAAGTTAAACGAAATAATCACTTTTTTTATTATTTAAAATTACAACTAAAGAAGAAAAGACAGGAGATTAAAAAAAAATTATATTATGAATAAATAACTAGCATGCTTTACACTATGGGAGAAACTATCCCACTGAGGTACAGTTATAACTCAGTGTTTCCTATTTCTGGGTCATAGCTGAGGAATTTTGGTCACATTTGGTAAGAAATAGGCTAACATAGAAAGCCCTGGGAGCCAGAAACCGCCATCGTTCATTCCAAGAAATGGAAAACAAAACGGCAAAAAGCTGTTCAGTTGGAATCCTGTCAGGTTTCATTGAGAAAAGGAACAGACGACACTAAGAGCTGCTTGCAACAATAAGAGGAAGGGATTAGAAAACAGTCACTGAACGTCAGAGGTCGATTAACAAACCTTAATCTCAGCTCAAGGTGATCGTCATTAGATTGGAAAGTACGGTTATACCTGGATGCCGTAAAAGACGCTACGATTAGTTGGCTTTGAGCCGGAGAGACAGGAACATTCCTGGAGAGTTCTGCCTAAATAGTTGGAAGATCTGCAGCCACAGTCTTCATTTAGTGCTGCCTTAGTGGCTTTCCTTGGCCACAGAGAGAGTTTAATCCAATAAAAAAAACTATTCTTACAGTCAATTTCTCTGAATTGGTTCAATAAGAGGTGAACTTAAAATAACCACAGTGGCCTTACTTGACTGACTGACAGATGACTAATAGTTGAGCCTGAAGAGGAAAGATCTCTCTAGACGCACAGTTACAGGAGTAAACATGCACTAAGTGTCAGGATTGGAAGGCAAGATTATATTAAGGCTTTGAAAGCTACTAGAATTAAAAACGGATAAGCAATGGGTGGCATCCAGGGGTGAATCTACAATTTAAAGCGTTTCAGAGCTAAAAAAAAAAAAAAATAAAAAAGATATATATTAAATTTACAAGTTTTTGATGGTTTTACATTTTATTGTTCCTTAGGTGCTTTATGAGTCTGTGGAGTGAATTTAGTTCAACTATTGTTTCAAGCAAAGATAAAGTTTTAAAAATGGAAATTACAATACCTTTATAAATAAATACTTTTATAAAATACATTTATAAATGTAAATCTGGTGGAAAAACAACAATACATTTTTGTAGGTGTAGGCTAAACTTAAAAAAAAAAGGGGGGGGGGGAAATTGACATGTTTAAACATGTTTAAGAAATGCATTCTTTTCTAATTGTTTTTTGCAGATCACACCCTCCCTACCCATTATTGGCATACCCCCGCCCCCCATTCCTATAAAAGCAAACAAAGAACTTTGTGTTCAGCTGTGATCATTTTAAATTTTAGAAACTTAAGTATATATTAATGCAATATTCTCCAGCTGGCATGTTGCCCCTCCCAGACTTGCTGCTGCACACCTCCAGCCAGCTAGCTGAGGGAAAGGATCACTCTATCTACTGTTCTCCCAAAGTTGTGGTTTAGGAAATAATTCTAGTTGCAAAAAAACAGTCTTAACAGCTACTATTCTGAAACTTTTAAAGGCTTCCTTTCTCAAACATGTCTAAAGCAAATTCCTGAATGCCCTCAACAGCATTCAGCTTTGCAGAGGTTCTTAAAAGGTCACTTAATTGATTTAGTAATACTTTGGAAGATTGAATAATCAAATCTCACAACACAGTGATCAGTGTTAGGCACATTACGTTGAAAAAGTAATTAGTTATAGTTATTAGTTACGTCTCCCAAAAAGTAACTGAGTTACTAACTGCGTTACTCCACAATAAAAGTAAATAGTTACTAGTAAAAGTAACTATTGCGTTACTTTTGCGTTTCTTGCCCCTGTAACCCTCACCACCCGGCCCCCACCTTCTCACAGTGTTTCAAAAGCCAGCTGAATAGAGCGGACGACAAAGACAAGAACCTGCAGAGAGTTTTGCATTTATTGCAACTCAACATAAATGACATCAAGGGGGCAATGCTATCTGACGGGGTTAATAGGCCTGTCCCCCTGCTTAACAGAAATTTTGTAGATTTTGATATTAACTCCATTCGTGTGAAAAGAGATTATAGCTCAACCTGAGATCAATAATAACTGCATATGAGCTGGGGGGTTTTATGTCCCAAATGAACCAAAGAGGATTAGGGCCACTGAAAAAAAAAAAAAAAAAAAAAAAAGTTAAATGAAATATTATTTCAGTACAATATGAGAAAATCTCAGAATTTTGACTTTAATCTCAGAATTATGAGATTAAAGTCAGAATTCTCTCTTTGTTCTCATATTATACTGAAATAAATCAGTTAACTTTTTTTTTTTTTCAGTGGCCCTAATCATCTTCCGTATATTATGCATGTAAGCTTATTATTAAAATCTTCCAGGTTTTTCTTACTAAATCAAACATCTCTAAAGTAAAGAGAATTGGTCCCAGCTGGGATAAACATGTACATTCTATGTTTATCCAATGCTGATTTTAATATTTTACAAGCTGTTTGTAATTAAGCAGCCAAACAATGAGTGACTATTTTAAATCTGACCTACCATTTGAATAAAATGAGTAAAACCTTTGTTTTTGTTAGAATTCTCAAGGCAACTGTTTTACTCTCCATCTGTTCGCAGTTTTTTTGTTACAGCTTACAAAATAGAGCTAAGATCATGTTTGTGTAAAGCATTTAAAGTCAGCAGGATCTTTGTTGACAAAACAAACATTTTTTATGTAAAACTAAAGATTTTATGAAGTGAAAACAGTCAAAACATAGAGGCATTTCTAGAATACAGCATAGTGTGTTTTATCAGTGCAGAGAGTAACCACAGATACAAGCTGGTGCATTTAAACTTTAAGGAAAACTATTCTGGTGTTAAAACAAAAGATATAACATTTGAAGCTAGCAAACTACATTCATTTTTAAAAATGTAAAGCTTGTGAAAAAATGCAATTCTACAATGTACTGTCTTGCATAAGGGACGCTGTGAAAATAAAAGTTGATATTTTACTGTGAGAATTGTTTTTTTTGGCACTGTGGCGAGTTTGACTACTTAACCCAACATTAAATAATTTTCTCATCTAGCTGAACAGAAAAAAAAGGAAATGACAATCCGCTTAAAGCTGTTGTTCTTTTTCAGGCAGAGAGGTGAGGGGTTCCTTTGAATTATTTGTCAAATTGCAAAAGTGTTTAATAGTTTAAAATGAATAGTCAGCATTAAAGTTCATCCTGATCAGGATTATTTGTACTAGACACCAAACTGAGTAATTAAACTCTTTGATACTTAAAGAGCCTGATTATTGGTATTATTTCAATTAAGAATGTCCCATTTTCATTCAATTATCTATAAAATCCCCCTAGCTCAGATGCTGGAATACAGCTTCATACTCGCACTCCCTCTATGCTGATGATACACAGGTTTATGTCCTTTAACATATAGCTAAAGTCCACTACATGATTCAGTGTATCTGTTTTATAAATAACTGGATGTGTCAGACCTTCCTTCAGCTTAATGCAGATAAGACAGAAATGGATTTATAAAGATAAGCTAGACTCAAGTAGGTTAAAGAACACATATTATGCTAGAAACCTTGGTGCTGTTTTGGACTTAAACCTACATATTATTTCCATAAAATATGTTTATAAATGAGCTTTAAAACATCTTGACACTACCAGAATAGAGTTTCCTATCAAAACAAGACACATAAACAAGGTGCATGGCTTCATTTTCAGTAGGTTAGGAACAGCAACATGACATCAGTAGTTTCCCTACTTAAAACAGGCCTTAACAGTCTTTGTTTCCATGTCCTTTACTAAACAAACATTTAGTTTCTATAGTCGTCAGCTCCACTACAAACTTTAAAAGTTAAAACTACTTTTTGAATCTTTTAAACCAGGAATTGAAAAAAAAATTCTTTTACAGCTGCTTAAAAAATCAGAACTGTGTTTAAAGTGTGAGACCGAAGATTAGACTTTAATTTGTATGCAAAATTAAACTGTAATTTTCCTTTTTTTTTGCCTTTCCACAGAAGTCCCGTTCTTTGGATTGCCAGTGCATGAATGGTATGATCTAAATAAACCTGCCTTATCTGTATTTAATTTTTTTAAGCCAAATATATTCTATCCAGCTGTGAAGCTCAATTATTTAGCTCAAATATCAAATTCAGTGTCAACTAGCCCACCTAATGAAGATGCAATAATGTCCTAAAAAATGAATTGCATTTAGTGGAGCATTTAGTTCCTATGCTCCACTTATCTGGAACAAACTCCCAGAAGACTGGAAAAGTGTTAAATGCTTAAATTCTTTTAAGTCAAAGTCAAAAACCCGTTTATTTATTTAGAGCTGCCTTTGATTGTTGAAGTAGCTGAGGTGTCATTGGTTTACGATTGTGGTCCAGCTGTTTAATTCCTTTTACTACCTGCTTTTATCATGGTTTATCTTTATTTGCATACTTTTATTTTGCTTCTATTTTATTGTCGAATTCATGTAAAGCACTTTGAATTCTCCTTGTAATGAGCTGTGCTATACAAAAAACCTGCCTTGCCTTAAATCCTATTTCATCTATCCATCCACGGAAAGGACAGCCTTACACACAGCCTGCTCTTTCTTCCTATGATAAGATGTGTTCTGCTTACGCAGGATAAAGCTCTGTGGCATATTACGTAACATTTGAACATCACTTGCAGCGCATTTCTGACCCAGTTTCTTTTTTAGTAACAGAGAGGAAAAAAGAAAACAACGGGTTATTTTTTTGGACTATATCTAAAGGGCAGGTAGAAATGTAAACTTGTTAGAAGGATATTACTGATCTAATATACTAACGAGTATTAAAACAAAGAGACAAGCAACATGTCTCTATTCTCTAGTATCAAGTTTTTCATTTACAGTAAATTAAATTGCTGTTTTTCTGCAGTAGAGATGGGAGGCTATCCATTTTAACCTAAAAATTCACAAAAGTACCGTACACAAATCTAAAGAGTCCAAAATACTTATTTTCTTCTGTTTAAATGCACTCTGTTGTATAGCCTTGTTTCTAACATAAAGTGGCAGTTTCCATTCAGTTTCTAAGAAACCTTACTGGTGCCAATTTACAAACACATCAGTCAAAAAACTCCAACTATCCAATTATCCTCTGTGTCTATACCCCACTGCAGCACCGTCATGGTGTCAAATCACACAGATCATTTCAGCCGGTGTTTTACGTCAGAACGGCTGAATCCTTAAAAGAACTGACGTGCCTGTCAGCAAAGATATGGGTTCATGGCAGTACCCTGAGACCAGGCAGGCCGGGCGCTACAGTAAGATGAAAATCCTGGCTGCGGTCCAAACGGCTGGAGGAAACTGGAACAGAAACCATAAATAACACTGCTGGATCATATGGATTATTAAAGTGTAGCAGGAAGGGCCTAAAGAAACACCTAAGATAATACTGAAGGAATTGTGCAAAATGAAACCACCACTACTAATTGAATCGGTGAGGGTGGAAATACAAAGTTAATGAAGTAATTTCTATATTGCAATGCAGCTGAGGATCTGTGATGAGCTAAAGGAGCAGCTAACTTTTCACCCGTTTATATTATGACAAATGCTTAACAAATTTCGTCTGATACTTGCTGCATAAAAATGTTTTGAAATTTTCCTATAATTCCAACTCTACAATTTACGAAATAATTGTGAAGATTACAAACAGAAAAGTATCTTAAAACATTTTTGGTTCACTTTCTTTGTGTGAACTTAAATTTCCAAGATACTAAAGTATAAAAGTAACCTAAAGATCCAAACCTCTGGCTTTGAAACAGGGAACATTTAAACCATTAATACGATTAATCATGATTAATCAATTCTTTATATGATCAGTAATTGAGCAGGGGTCATTTCATTTAGGGGTTAGGATTAGAAAACTGAGAGCTTCTTTGATTTGAAAATTGTGTTTTGTTAAACTGCCAATATAATGCAAATGTGATTAAATGCCTTAATTTGAATCTTTTCTCAATTGTAACCAACATTACATAAGAAACAAATGATAAGACAGGAAGACAATCCGAACAGAGATCATTCTGACCAAATATGAAGGCTTTCTCTCTTCTTTTCTTCTTAATATCAAAGCCAATCTATTCAGCTAAGAAGGGACCAGTTTGTCATAAAGGAAAGTTTATTGTTTTTAAGTGTTTTATAGGATGTTGCTAGGGGCATCATCTCATTAGACAGCGTTTCAGTTATCCACACAGATCAGGTGGAGGTAGGCTGGGGGGGTAAAGCGACGTCTCAGTTTCATCCCAGCAGGGGACTTAGGTCTCATGAAGAACATTGACGTGGGTAGGTGAGGGTGTTTAAGAACTCAAGGTGCAGTGGACCTCTGCGTTTAAAGCTCCAGAGGTCCATTTGGTCAAATTTCAGCTTGAAAGAGAATCAGCAGGGTTGCATTCTGGACTGGAAAGTGAAAGTGGACTAAAAGAATGATAGCATGATCTGGATAAATAGTCTGCATGAGGTTTCTATTAGGAGATTTGCTAAAAGTGCATCATTTGTCATGTTGAGTACAAGGTTGTTTTATTTATCCATTTGATTATATAGGCTGGAGAAAAATTCTGGATAACAAAGTGAAGCATTTTTGGATTTTAAATCAATTTAAGGCTGAAAAAAATGTCTGTAAATTCTGTTAATGATATTTCTTTAATGGAAAGTAGAATTTGTCAGAACTGCCATCTGAAAGTCAAAATGGATTTTACATACAACAAAAGAAACTGGCAAAAGCTAAAAAGAGAAAAAGTGTTTTAAATATACTGATAGAGACGTGTACAGTTCCTTCAATCTAGTTTGTCTGTAGAGCATGAGATGAAAGGATGTTGAAGCATTTTACAGGACAAATAGTTCAAAATCAAACCCAAACATTTCAAGTAGAAACAAAGCTTAAAAACCTTTCCCTGACTGGTAACTGGCAGGTCCAAGTTACTCAGGGAGAAAAACTGAAAGTGAGGATTTTCTTTGTTATTACTTTATTGGATATTATGACAAAAGTCCAGATTTTCTTTATGAGATTTGAAAAAAATGAGTTAAACATAGGGATGCACAATATTGGGATTTTGGCCGATATACGATATTTTAAAACTCATGTAGCCGATAACCGATATCGATACTGATGTTAAAGCTGGACAAAAATAAGTAGTCATTGAAAATAGCAGTTTTGTTATCCATTTCTGACACTTTGAAAAATAATATACTCAAATATATTTTCATATGCTGATATCAAATAGATTTTTAAAAACGCGGTATCGATCTATTTTACTTTCAAAATCTCGTGAAATTTCATCGTTCTGTTACAAACTCTCGTGATATTTGGCAAATTCTTGTGAGATTTTGTTTGTAAAATAGATCGATACCACGTCAATATATCAACATATAAAAATATGGCAAAATTTCGTGAATTTTCAGGGGATTTCGTAGCATAACGATGACATATAGCAATATTTCATTAGTAAAAGAGATTGATATGGTGATATATATATTTCAGCATATGAAGATATTGTGATATTTCAATGTATCAATATTATTTCCCTCGTCTTTAGAAGTTTTTAAGTCCGTAAAAAAGAAGTTCTTGAGGAAGAAGAAGTAGTATTTTTTATTTTATTTTTTATTTTTTTAGACTTTAGAAACTCAGAAGCTGATCAGATCGGGTTAAATATCGGTGGGGTGGCCGATGTCCGATATTCAGTTTTAAGGCCGATACCGATAGGGGGCCGATTATATCGTGCATCTCTAGTTAAACAGCAAATGCTGTAGAGCGGAATGCTGGCTGTCCATCATGGATGTGGATCCTCATTAGTTCAATAAATTACCCTAGATTGTCTAATCCAGTCCAGATACAGCAGAAAACAGGATATCTGAAGAATGTTTACCATTTTTGAGCATCTATCCCATTTGCTCTTGATTTAGAAATATCAGACTTCTTTTAAAAATTTACATTCTTCAATCAGTAAATGCCTGCCGTTTACTTTTAATAATGCTAACCTTGCTAATCAGCAACATATAGTAAGAGGCTATAAATCGCTTCGAATGTAGAGTTAGTAATCCTGCTGTCTTTGTTATGAATAATGCTAACAAACTCATAAAGAACGGTGGCTAACTCACACAGTGTGACATCCCCTCTGCACCCAATAACAAGAGTTAAACAAAAGCCTGACACAATAAAGACTAATAGAAATGATTGTTTTAAAAGAAAATGTGGTATCTACAGACCAAAGTTTAAAAAAGATCTGATATTGTCAATAAGTTTACAAGTTCATGAATCTCTATATCTGTTGTGTTGGAGGAAGCATAGTGAAGTTAGACAGCAGCTGCTCAGATGAACATGCACAAACCCTAGCTAGTACTGTCAGACTGATTACTCTCAGCACCAGCCTGTCTGCCCTGCCGGCACCAGCTGGATTACAGCCAACTATCCTGCAGAGGATCTATTGTACACAAACAAACAAAAAAAAAAGCAAAAACACAACAATTCCTGGAATTCAGAGCTAGTTACATAACGGAACCCTAGAAACAGACTTTCATTTCTCTCATCCAAGAAAAGCATAATTTACTGATACAGGCCGAAATGAGATTAGGAATACAGGAGTCTTGGACAGGGATTAGGATGAAATAGCAGTTCTGTTTCTCTGATGTTCGTCTAATGTCTGCATGTGGCTGCATTATTCTGTCAAAAGTAACACCTTATCATAACATATTATGTTCGGCAGTACAGGAGTAATAACGTGTTGCAAACAAAATCATGGTTACTAAGGTAACCAATTACTAAGTTGGGTAACGAGTTACAACCTGAGCAGAACAATGCACAGTCTAAATAAAGAAGAGAAGAAGAATGATTGTTGGTTTTTTGTTTTATATCAGAAGACTGTTTTAAAACAAAAGAAGAAGAAGGCGGTTCTAAAATAACAGAAGAAGAAAATTTTTTAAAACAACATTTTTAATCCTGTAATTAAAAAAACCCGTGAGCAAAAATAAAATGTAAGTGGTAAGCAATAAAAAAAAGTTGTTTTCAGTTAAATTAATTAAATTTTAATTTTTTTTTTTTTTTGATACATTATAGAGCAACATGTAGAGAGAATGCACACAGCAGCAGCCAACTTCTCAATCTACGCTCCCAGCTCTGCTTCCTGCCATCGAACTAACAGTTGAAGGTAAACTTACAGCACGAAGGAGCCGCAGTCATTCCAGAGGGGATTCTGTCGCTGCTACGGTTTGCCTGCTCAGAATAAAGTGGTGTGAAATACCACTGAGCTCAAAAAGAAAGGAAGAGACCAGACATTTGAGCCTCCCTCTCTCTCTTTTCTTTCTTCCTCTTCCTCTCCATTTCCCCACCATGAAGCCTTCAGTAATTTACTTGCTTACTTTCTGAGTGCTTGTTACATCACTGCCACTGAATACTCTGCTTTCATCCATTCTCCAAAGCCTGTGTGACCCCCCTCATCAATCCGCCTCATTGCTTGTTGGTCATTTGTGTTTTTCCGCCTTTAAGAACTCTTAAAAAATGCTATTCAGACCAGCTTGAGTCACAAAGCTGCCCCATAGGGGGTAAACCACTGGAGATGGGGGATTGGATCCACCTTCCGGCTCAATTACCTTGACCACACTACTCCTTCTAAAGCATTTGTTGACTGAAACCTTTTTGCATCAATAAACCAGAGACCAGAAAATTGAAGCAGAAACCCTGGAACTTTTTACTGTACTATTAAAATTTATATTGACCCCATGTCTGCTGGTCTCTTCTAATTTGTTTCCTATTCTAAGCCCCATTATTCCATTAAATCCGACTAGATGAACAAAAGGACAATGGAATCATTATGCCTCCTTCATCATGTTTCATGGTGGACTATATTCCCTACTATATAATTGAATGTCAATGGTTGCTTTTTTTATGTTTGTTGAAGTTTTATGTTTGAGCAACCGCTGCAAAGCTTAATAAAATACATTGTTTATGGTTATAATATTACAAAAGCGTATCTTTTATCCTTGTATTGTACAGAGATCAGCAGTATTCCATTTCCTTGCATTAATTTGGAAATTGGATCAAGGATAGTAAAATTAACATGATAACACCCATCTTCAAAAACATGGAAGGCTAAAGCTAAACAGGCCATGTTTATTTTCCAAACACTAATGGATTTAAGTACTAACAATAGCACTGTAACATTTACATGTGGGTAGCATAAAGTCTGGCAAACAAACTTCAAAAAAATCCTGTTAAATTGTAGACACATTGGATAAGTGTCTTTATGCCTATCTTACACCATTCCCACAATCTGTAGCTCAGCTTTATGTTTAGCTTCCGAAAACCAAAATTAAGATCTACTTTTGTTACAAACAATCCAATTGTTCTCTTTGATTACAAGCAGTCTGAGAATCAATGTTGCCTCTATATCTAAAATTTACACTACTCACTGTCACTAACAAACACATTTCCAATCCGCTCCACTCCACCTACTGAAATAAAAACGGTAACCAGACAGAAATAAACATCGGTTGTTATTATCGGCCTAGTTCTTCTGATCCATTATCCGATACTGATGTTACTGCCTATATATGGTCAATCTCAAGCTTGCAGATATATTCATCACAGTAAAATGTGAACCAAAAGGGTCTTCTTGGTTTGAAGAAAAGCCACTGAGTTTTACCCAGAAGCAAAGAAAGGAGAAAATAATATATTTTTGTTTTCATAAATCAACTAATTAGACATTACTATAACTAAAACAAGCTAGTCCTGTTATCTGTCTGAAATGAGAATCGTGAGTGACCTTCAAGAGAGACTTATCCTGTAGTAGTTTGCTTTCTTGTCTGAATACATATGATATGACAACTAGAAAAGTAATTCCTAATTCAAATTTTATAAATCAATCTTACTGTAACTTGCAGATTAAGGAAGCATTCTTTCCTTGTCCAGAAGTTTCTCTCCAATCTGGTTAGCTTAAACAATAATCTTTTATATGTGCAGACCCACAGTGCAACAAGCATAGACGTGTTAACAGAGCGTAACGATGAGTAAGTGTTGCCACGCTTCTGCAGAACATTTTTCCCCAGAGTTGATTCATCCACATTGCTTTCTCTGCTACCTGATCCAAATAACCGATTGATTGAGGGAATTTCATATTTTCTCACAGGCAACCCTCTGCTCTCCATTATATTCTGAATCTTAAGATATTCAGCCAAACTTAGTCTGCCAGCTACTTATTAAGCCACTGCGTACTTTTTAAACTATAGTAAATTTTCCAGAACTAATGCAGCAGATTTAGTCTTTTCATCTTGTTGAGTTAGACCTATTTACTAAGGCGGAGACAAGATGTCTCTGAAGTCTCAGCTTGTCAGATCAGCTCTATCCCATCCCCTGGAGTACAAAGGCTGACTCTGCCCTGGTGTCTCACTGTGTAACCGAAGCCTGAAGTCAATTTTTATATCTGGCTCCAATAGTCTCTTTGATTTGACTCCAGTTATACCTAAATGGCAAAGACTGAAATCCCGTTTTTTCCATCGAAGTTTTCTCCAATTTATCCCTTTAAATGTTTGCTTCCCTACTGAGAGCATTTTACATTTTTTTGTTACTAGAAATCGACCAATGTTGGAGGTTTTTTGGCTATGTTCACACTGCAGGCCTTGATGCTCAATTCCGATTTTTTTTTTGCGTTGCCATTCATACTTCCAAATATATGCGACTTTTATGTGATCTCCTGTGTGAACTGCAGTCATACAACGCAAGTGTCCCGCATGCACAGTAGGACGCAATGACGTCACAGGCCAGCGTGCTCTGTGTTTACGGAAGTAAACATGGTTGACAGTTCCGGTGCGCATTTAGCGGTCTTTTCCAACCATAAAAACACAATCTTTTCAATATGTTTAAACATAAATACTGCTCTCCGCATTATTGTCCACCATGGTTGTTGTTTTTCTTGCTGCTTTTGCGTAGCAAGACGCATAATAGTGACTTTGGTCAGGTATTAATGGCGTTCAGGTCGGTTAAGTGCGACCTGGCTGTTCAGACAGGTCACATTTGAAAAGATCAGATTCATATTGGATTCAGGACAAAGCAAAGCTTTATTAACATCAAAAATTCTATGCATACGGTCTGAACGCACTAATGAATTGGCAGAAAAATGCACATATCGAACAATGCTAATAGAAGAGAAAAAAACACAAATATCAGTCTAAAAATTATTCTCATATTCTTATCTATTATCATAGTTGGTTTGGACCTTGAATAAGCACCTGGAGTTCCCTATGGACTTGTTTTCTATGGTTAGACCAAAAATCTTTCAAAATAAGGCTGTGCGACAAAGCAAAACACAAAGCAGAAATTTCTACTCCCTCTTTGTGTCATCCCAATGCTTTCAACATTTACTGGAACCTGCATTACCACAAATAACAATGCCAAATATATTTAATTAAAAAAAATAATAAAAAAAAATACACAGCAGTGCTACTAAACTAATAAACTTGCTTTTACTGTGATAAAAAACATATACAAGTTATGGAACAAATATTTTGATGCATAAATGGGAAATCTAATGGGTTTAAACTGTATAGAAACACTATAAACAAGTCTCATGGTTTAAAAGTATGGGTGGTAGTTTCCCAGCGTTACTTTGAAGTGATGGAATTCCACAAAATCCAAACACAAAGATCCCGTTAATAAAATTCTATTAAAAAAGTGGTTTCAAAAGTAAATCTACCCACATAGCTTTCAAAGCAGTTTCATTCAACCACCATCAGCAGATTAATTATCCAGTGAGTGACTAAATCAGGAGAGGATGTAGGCGGAGGAAAATGAGCTTGCAATTTTGACACAGAATGAGCGTTATAATAACTCACACCCACTTTCAGCCAGTGTTGAAGAGGAAAAGCTCTTAGCTCTGCTCCCACTCTGTGTCACTGTGCTTGATTGTACAGAAAAGACTGTGGGAGATGTAGCCAGCACTATTATCACCTCATTTATCTGTCACCATAAGTCTCCATTATTCCCATTAAGACTTTGCCTTGGTATGATGATTCCAATATACTGGAATTTTAAAAAAGGAGATATTTTATAGTTGAGAGAAGCAAAACTGGTATTTTTTGTGCCATGGTTACTTTTTCATATCTTACTATCAATGTATTTTTACTGGGATCATACTTGATAGAGAAACTCAAGACTTTTGAATTAGAAAGAAAAGAGTTTATGCTTTATTATATCTAATTCAAATCACAACGAAAGAAAGATTAGAGAGACTTTGGCTCCAGTTACAGCTAAAGGTCTTTTAGTGCATGCATCTACGATAATTAAATAGCAAGATGCTGAGTATGTGCACCTTTTTTTCTGAAAAACATCTCAAGCTAAATCATATAGGGTGAAAAGCAGGCTTACAATTTCAATTTCTCCCCCCAGCTTCCCATTTTCTGAGGAGCCAGGGTCAATCAGCCGGGTTAAAGCTTCAGTTATCTCGAAAGCAAGGGATGGTGATGAAGACGTCAGTGCGCACAGCTTATTTATAAGAAGAAAGTTTCACTAGAAAAGGGAGAACATTTAATCTTTTTAACACCTAAAGCGCAGCCTTGACTCAACTCTGCAGAAATTTCCAACATGAACCGAGACAGAAACATTTAAGATGACAGCATGGTTAGGTTATATTTTGGCTCGTTCAGGGAAGCGACCCTGAAGAAAAAGTGAATGGAGGTTATGGCCAGTGACTATCAGTGCGGGCCCTTTGATAACGGTAAAATCCTCAGTAGTGTTCTTTTTCTGTACCAGCTCAAAATCTCTAACCTATGTTCAAACCAAAGGAGACTTTAGGATGAGAATAAAGTCCAGTTGATTTAATTTATACATTACAGCTGCTTTTACACCAAACTTTTGGAAACTTTTTGCCTAAATTCACATTTCTGTTAAAAGCAAATCAAGGACCCTGAACAGGTGCAGTGGTTAGCGCACACTACCCATATACGGAGGCCTTAGTGGTCCTTTGCCACATGTCCTTCCCCCTCTCTGATACCCCCCTACCTGTCAGCCCACTGTCCAAAAGAAGAAAGAAACGAGCCACTAGTGCTGTAAAAAATTAAAAAAAACTAACAAAAACAAAACCTAGAAGAACTGTAGAAAAAATAAATTGAGAGCTCAGATCTTAAGATTTCAGTTAACAGAGCCATGAAGAGGCCCAACTTTAGATGTCTTAGAGCTCACGTCGCAGACGTTCAAATCTAGCCCTGATCGTATTAAATACCTGCTCTGGCTTCCTCCATGTCAAAAATGCTGTCTGTATATTTAGGCATTTGTTGGTGGAAAACAGATAATGTGCAAAACGGGAGATGGAAATACTTTATATGAATCAGCTCAGACAAAGCATAGTTTGCCATGACTGATCAACCGTTTCTGCTGTCAGCGTCTTCACAGATGTTCCCATCATTCGCAAAAACATGGTTGGAAGCAATATGCCATAA
Source organism: Cyprinodon variegatus (assembly GCF_000732505.1). Classification (NCBI taxonomy): domain Eukaryota; kingdom Metazoa; phylum Chordata; class Actinopteri; order Cyprinodontiformes; family Cyprinodontidae; genus Cyprinodon; species Cyprinodon variegatus. The sequence goes on from NW_015150625.1 coordinate 926,440, forward strand.
CTAGCTTGCGTTAATCTAAGAACAACTAGCTCGATAGCAACACGTTCATTACAGATCTGTGGGCAGTTGTAGATTACAGCCTCTATGTCCTGTTCATTGCAGCCATGCATGACCATGTAATGTGAAGGCAACGTATGGCAACATTATGCTTTACCATGCTTGGTGAAATTGCTTTAAATCAAATGGAAACGCCACAAATTCGCATTTCCTCTTTTTCAAACTTTTAAAAGTTCATTTAAAATTCGCCTATCTGCAGGACGGTAACACGGCTTGTGTGAAAGCAAACTGGACAAACTGAAGGTGTAAACTCTTTCACCTGGATTAGACCAGCAGTGTGAATGCGCGATAGAACAGCTCATAAGCATAACATTAAACATTTGATAACAAAAGAATTGCAAGTTTATAAAGAATATTAGAAACTTTGCAATTCATGAATCTCCTCACTTAAAATCACATTTTTATGGTATTTTTTGCAGCAAAGATTTTTTTTGTAGACGCAAAAGATGTTTAAGAATATCTCACAGAGATTAAGCGTTAACAGCATGCAAAAACCAAAAAAAAAAAAAACGACATTTAAGAAGATCATATGAGAGTGAAATTATAAATCATAAGAATTCAGGAAGAAGATCCTCGTCAACCTGTTCTACAGCAAACTGGTGTCTTTCCAGAGAAAACAAAAATGGGCAGAGGGCTATTCTGAGTCACCAGCTTATTCACCATTTCTGTTCTTAGGAAACAGGATGTTGAATAAACATGTCTGACCTTTCATCATCTGCAGCCAGCCACCCCCACCCCCCATCCCCAAAAGGCCTGTGCTGTTCAGCAAAACAGAGAAAAGTTACACTCAGGCAGTAAATATGGGCCAAAAGAGAAAGCTGATTCCTACTGTGGCGTTAGCATTTCATTAGCTGAAGCTAAGGACAAAACAAAAAATCGAGTTGGAGTATCTGAGTTGGATGAGCTTTCGTCTACTAATGACCCCAGCGACATTTAGGATCAAGAAATTAGATCAAACAACTGGATGATTTCCAAGTCCTTAGCATTTGTCCAGCCAAATTAAAGCCAAACTCTAAAAGTTCCATCTGCTAATCTTTGCAACAGATTTTGTTCAACAGGCATAAAGTAGATGAAGATTTTCGGGACACTTTTTAAAGCAAACCCTTACTGCGCACAGCCACAATCTAACAACTCCCTTAAAATCAGAAATAATCTGATCACCACGATTGGACCTTTCAACTCTTTTCTTATATTTCCTAAAATAAATAGTCTAAACAAACTACATATCATGTCTGATGGCTAACCCAACACACAATTCCTTTATAAAATATAAATATTTGAAATGGGGTTAAGAGTCTTTGCTCAGAGACCCAGAGTGGCAGTATGTGGGAGTGGGGCTCAAACTCAGAACCTCAGGATTCCAAACTCTATGCCCTAACCACGCCACTCCCACTCAACTTATTTGCCTCTACTTATTTATTAATCTATGGATTCTCTATGCAAGTTTTGTATGAAGCTGATTTCTTACAGAGTTTCCAATCATGGCTACTTACCAAAGTTGTCTCAGGCTCCAGCTGGGACTCAGACGAGGACTCCATGGTTGTCTGACGCCAGAGTCAAGCCTGCCTGTGCTGCTCTGATGACTGCATCTCTGTGGAGAGAAGCAGACATGTCTTTTATTACAATATAACTAGAGTAATGTCAGCTGGGTAGCAGTAAAGCCAAAGTTGTAGCTTTTATATTTTGTGCTCTTTTTATACATTTCAGCAAACCTCTGCTCTTTAATGAAAGGACCTGTTTCTAACCCATGTTTAGGAGGATTCCCACCATCATCTTCTAAATATGTCCTGAAAAATGTCTTTTCATTAAAAGAAGTAGAACACGACAGCGTTCAACCTTTATTCAACCAATGAATGCAATACTTTTTGCTATTTTAGCTGCTAAAATCTAACATGTTGGAAAGAATGTATAATAAAAACATTTTTAAAAACAACACAGGCTGAAAAATAACTCAAGAGAAATATACTTTTTATATCTGATATCTTCATTTTTAATATATATTTAGAAACTTGAAAGCAAGTAATAAAAGCAATAAAATAATTAATAACAAGTAATAAATGATAAAAGCAGTAATAAAATGAATAAAACTAAGTAATAAAAGCTCCTGGTCAGACTAACAAGCATGTTTTGAGCACCAGGACTTCAAATGTTTAGTTTAAATTCAGACTATAGCCTCTTTCCCACTCAAATTAGCTGTTTTTTTAAATGCAGGTCGACCCGCTAACAATTTGGCATTTGGCTCACCCTCCATTGGCAAAAAAAGCTGTGTCTATCCCCATGTTGGAAAGCTTAATGTCCTCTGCTCCCCCACTGCTGCTTGTCTGATGATATCATCATGCTGGGTTAGCAGTGAAGATGTCACCAGTGTGTAGTCCCTCTGCTTTATTGTTTTATTCTTTTGTCTCTCTGAATCTCTCACCTGTGCTGCTCCATGTTTATTGAATGTAAACAGAGCTGTTTTGGCTTGTTAGATCAGAAGCGACTGGCGCGGTGTGAAAAATTTATAAATATCTACATTGATAAGAAAAAAATCAAAGCCTGACAGCGAAATATATTAAATTTTATATTCTGGTACTTGCAGTTTTTACCACTAATCTAGAAAAAGAATAGCTTTTTTAATTTTTTTAGCTGCTATAATAGGCAGCAGGAAATCCCAAACAGCCTGACTGGCTTCAAGCTTTCAATGGAGACTACAGTGTGCATGGAGGTCTATCACTCTGAACAAAAACAGAATATTTAAGTAGAATCATAATCCGGATGAACTAAATGAACAAATTACATTTTGAGTTGGACTTTCTCAGCTAAAAATGGGCTAAAACAATGTTTTTTTTTCAAATTATCAAAACAAATGAAGCAAAGATACTCTAGATAGCAAAGAAATTAACAGAGTGTCCAACTTAAAAATGTCCAAGTTGAGGAGTTGGCATCTTTTCTGGTAATAACATGTTTGGTATTAAATTAATAATGAGTTCCAACATTAGCATTCGAGTTAAGTAGAGGTAAGACTATAAATCTGATCAACTCCGGCAACAACTATTGTACATTTACTGTTTATAATACATAAATTAGCCTCTCAAGGTTGACTTAAAATGATGGTACTTTGTAATATCTACTGTATACCTCCTCAACTCAGCACTTCCTGGGATAATATTAAACTCCTATGATCATAACCATCTGATAGCGGCAGCACAGAAAAGAGACAGAATCCATCTAGATTTGCAGCAGTTTGCAACATTTTCAGGCAGAACTGCCACAGTTTAAACTATCATCAACTCTCTCCGATCGGAGCTCATTAACATTATCAGCCACATAGAGAAAAAAACCTTGCAGCTCATGAAAATCTATCTTTTTTCCCAGTTATTCAATCCATGCTTTTTTGATAAAGGTTTAACTTTGCAACAATAAAAATAAAATGCTGCTGATACCTTATTTAGTTGCTTCAATGCTGATTAACTTCCCCCTAAAGCATCTGTTAACCACACAATGCTTTTGGAGAGATTTACATTGTCAAATCCAAACGGTTGGACTGCTTTAACATTGCTGATATTTTTAAGGAGTGGGGTCAAAACATCCTACAAGAGCATCCTCCAGGCACATTTACTAATCTGTTTGTTTTCCACCATGCGTCACAAAGTAACTGACGTACCAGGGCGGCCTTAAGATCAGAATGTCAGAGCTGCTGGGACTTTAGTCGACTCAAACCGCTAAAGAGAGGAGAAGAAACCAACATCAGTCAAGATTTGGATCCAGAACTTGATATCCAGTGTGGCAGAGTGAATTACAGATGATATAAACAAGAAAAGGTCAGCACTAAAAAGGTTAAATGTTCACATTAAGTTGATGCATTGGCCAATTAACCCTGATGTCCCGACTGTCAGACGCCAACCCGGGGATATATCCGTCTCTAAACATTGCAGGTCAAATCACAATGATCGTACATCATAGCAAGACATTGAGACCCAGCTCTGAAAGCAGATACTCTGGCCTGTCCAATCAGCATTGATGCTCTGCAGCAGCTCTTTGACAGACAGATTAACAAGCCTGGGAATCCACCTCATCATTAACTTATAATTTATAGAAGGAGTGTATTTAAATACTGAGCATATATAGGGAGAGTTTAGGACATTACAAACAATCCAAAGTGGAAAGATTTAACTCTCTGCACTGATTTTGGCTTCAAAGTAAACTTTGAAACTTTAAATTGATTTTTGTAACATTAGCATTTGCAAAAATTCCCTTTTTTTTGTAATTAATGTTCTAGCTGGAAAGAAAGCACATTCTTGTATTTATTTTTATCATAGCCAATATTTCCCAGCGTGGAAAATGCAAAGTTAATTTGAAAACCTTGATTATGTTTCCAAAATATGTTCCTTTACATATTGGTGTTGGAGAACGATGCTGGACATTTGATTTCCATTCCTCTTACAGGAAAGTTTGTGCTAGACTTAATGTCGAAGATGAACTCCTGGTTTATTTGATGCTTGAATCACTATCATTCCATATCAAACATTTTCTTGATCTGAATATTGGTATTAATTTACATCCCTGTGAAAGCCATTAATCCTCTTTACATCTGCTGCTCAGACTCCATCTAAAAACTTCACTCTGTTACTGCATGCTAGCTGGCACGGCTCAGCGTGTTTAAAACGTCCCACAGAGTTCAGTCATTCAGTCATTGTTGGACCGAGACGAAATGATGAGGGGGGATCCTAAAGTCGTGGAAATATTGGCTGATTGCTTCCTTCTTTGAGGCAGCTGTTGAAGCGCTGCGTCCAAAACATTGGAAGACACTCAATTTTCATCTCAACCATTTCTGAACAGGAGTAATTACACTAATTACAACCATAATCATTGTCCGATTAAGGAAATAAGTTTCTCTAATTAGGGTTCTACCAACAGCAATTCTTGGCTGTCAAATTTTAAACATGCAACTGTAATTTTAAACTGCAAATATGACCATAAGTGGAAAATCTGAAATGCCTTATTTAAGATAAAAGTATAGTTTACATTTTGACTGCTTTATTAATATACAAAAGAGGGAAAATGTAACTTTATGGTCTCACAAGTTTCCAGGGTTGCGTTTCTTCTTGAAGAAACCTTTTTCTTACAGACAAGTGGAAGAAAGTCCTGGTAATAAGTCATATTTTGGAGAACTGGGATAGTTTCATTGAAAAGTCAGCTCACCATATGCACCAGGGAGCAAAGAGAAATGTTTATGAAAATACACACAGTGAGACAATTTAAGAATTCATATACCGTAATAAGGGATATTATATATAATAAGAGAAGCACCCTTGGGGAAAACCCACCAGAAAAAACCCATCAGGGAATTACATATTTAATACAGAGCCGATAATTGAATAATAGCCTTTAAATGGTAGGGAAATGTTTTCTTGTATACTCAGACAACACTGACTTTCTTTTTCTTTAATTATTTCAGCTATTCATTTCCCCACTGCACCCTGGTTTATAGGTATTGTACCCCACCTCAAGGTAATTACTTGATTTGGGCCTGCTTAAGGAAAAATATTCACCATAAGAAACAAAACTTTCCAGTAAATTTCACCTTCCAAGTTTCTTCCGAAAGAAACTTGGAACCCTGCAAGTTTCCATCTTAAATTATAGAAATTAATTCCATAAATGCTGAAAATCACCCAAGCTACCATGCGTCTTGTTTTCATGCTGTTGATCTCGTGTCGGGTTTAGGATAAACTATTATCATCAACATAGAGGATGAGTGATAAAAAAAACTGTTCTTATCTGTAGGAGTGAATTGTATATAAGCTTTAACAAAAACAGATGAGCCCCAATCCAAGATTTAATATCAAACATTCAAAACATTTAAATTCACCGTTTTCTGTTTTTAATATCTTGTGCTGAAGAGATATTTACAGATAAATATCTGATGGATGTAAATCTGATCGTTGGTTGGATCAAAATTCTGTCACGATTCAGCCTAGTTTGCTGTGCTGAAAATGTCTGATTTATTCCAAGAAATGTAAAGCTTGTCTTTAAGGAGAATGTGACCTAACCACTTGATCATAACATAAATCTATAGGAATATTAAAGCAAATTCAGCCCCTGATTCAGTTTTGCTCAATTCACAAAAATGCTTTAATTAAGTAAAAAGCAAATGTAAGCATTGGGATAACATGCAACGGTAAAAATCAACAAGAGTCTGTACAGTAAGGGGAAAATGTACAACCTATGAAAAAAGATGTACAGTTTTAAAGGTGTCAGAATGTAAAACAGAGTTTACATTGTAAGAGATGAATAACAATAGTTCAGTGGGTGAAATGGACGTACAGAGAAGTTCACACCCCATCGACCATACCATACCAACTACACAATCATAAAATACAATAAAATAAAACAAAGTAAAACCTCTCAAATTGTGCCAAAAGCCAAGGAGAAAAGATAAGTCTTAAGAAGGGACTTTAAAACAGCAAGAGAAGAGGCCTGTCTTATGCTCAGAGGCAGATCATTCCACAGCTTAGGAGCTGCCACAGAAAAAGCACGGTCTCCTCTGAGCTTGCATTTTCTCTTTGGGACCCTCAGAAGCAACTGATCAGCTGACCTGAGGGAATGGGAGGGTGTGTAAGAATGCAACAGCTCAGACAGATAAGAAGGAGCAAGGCCATTAAGAGTTTTAAAAACAAATAAAAGAATTTTAAAATCAATCCTAAAATGTACTGGCACCTTCTTTCTCTGCAAATCTTTCAATTTTAAACATCCACCATGAAACAGGTGAATTCAAATGAAGCCCCGAGTTGACGCAAACTCCGGGATGTTGCCCTATTTGGTTCTGGCTATACTTTTGTCACGCCCCGAAATTGACATACAGACCAGCCCACTGGTTCACTGGCCAAAGAACATGAATAGAGGTAGATTTAAGACACCAGTTTATCTGTTTAACCTACAGTTGGGTTTACCTCTACAAGAATTACAAAGCAGACAGTTTCTCTATTGAAACTAAGACAGGCATGGATTATTTTTGTCTATCAGAAGATCCCTGCAAAATTTGATGCTCAGCTGTTCATTTGCTCTAAGCATTTTACCAAAGACAGCTTTAAAAATCTTGGACAGTTGAAAGTGGGATTTGCTAAACTTCTTTTACTGAAACGAGAGCCGCTGACTGAACCGGACCTCAGCAGAAAGCCATGAGCCGCCCGTTCTCAGCTGAAGGAGGGGCGCTGAGGGCAGGTAAGGCAGGCAGGGGGAAGCAGGGGGCCACCGGTGTCCAGGCTACTGTTTCAACTACGTCCTGCACTGCAGTCGGCCAAAAACAAGGACGATTTTGAAATTCCCCCTGGAATTTTTTTTTAGGTATGAAAAGTAGGACATGTCTAGGAAAAACGAGGACATGTCTGGTCACCCTACCATATCAACAATTCGATGTTTCAGTGAGTGAGTGCTTGCTGCTATGATGCGTTGTAAACCAACCAATCAGCTCACAGCTCATCTAAATATTCATGAGCATACCATAAAAGGAAGAAAACCTGTTGTTTCATTCTGAGGGTTTTAACCAGGCTGGCATTAGGGCTCATAGAACAGCAAATATACCATTTTCAGCTCAACCAATGTTACACACCCTATTCAGAGACCTTAAGGACTAGCACCAAATACCCTATAGAATCATTCTCTGACCCCTTTAAAGAACAGTATATTGAACTAAATTATATGTGTGCAACTAAATTTACAAAAGGCACTTTTATACCTATACAGCCTATTTACAAGAACAACATAACTCTGCAAAGAACAATACATAAACAACTGTTTAGTGTGTTTGGTGAAGCAATGAAATAAAGTCTTACAGCTGCACTTACAGTGCAGTTTTTTTTTTACTGGTGACAGTAAATGTTTTTTCTGTAGCACTCCATTTGCCCCCCAATAAAATGCTATTTTTCTCTTTTTACAAAAATTGCAATTGGAATTTTGCTTGGATTTTTTCTATCGAATCCCCATCATCGCAAACACATTTAGCTCCAGGACTGGTTCCATGGCTTGCATTGTCCACTGTGCTAACTTCTAGCACGCATAGATCTGCATGCTAGCTGCAACTCTCTATTCACTTTGTCAGGATGCAGAAAGTCAAATGTAATGTGACCAAACAAGAATACATTTACCATTTTAACGTTGCATTTTTTAAAATTTTGATTTTATTGCAAATGTAATTTCGAAACCCTGGGGAAAAAGAAAAAAAAAAATCATACTTTTTTTATCATATTCTAGTTTTAAAGTTAAGCATGGCTTATCTTAAAGTGACAAGCCTGTTAAATCAACTATAAACAAAATTCTCCTGAGGAAACTTTATCAAATAATGGAAATGATAAACCACAAGATACACACCACCTCTCAAACTTTAATGCTACATGCTAACAAAACCTAAACACATCCATAGAAAAATATAGAAGCCAAAACAAGAACAGACATTGAGTGTTTAATGAGTCAAATAGGCTTCAGTTTATTGGTACAAATATGCAGCTTTATGCTTAATTTCATTTTGTCAGAACTGAAGAACGTGTTTCATGAATGTCCAATAATAAAAGACAAAGATTACAGGAAGGAGAAAAGGTCCAATGTAATCTTCTGGGTGTTCCAGATTGGCAGTGTACTCAGGGGAAAGACATCTTTAAAGAAAAATTAAACCATGTAGGTCAGGCAGAGTGGAATATTAATCAACCGAGAGACAGACCACTGTCTTTCAAGAGCAAAGAGGATGCAAAACGTCCAGCAGAAGAAGATTTGCTTTTTATCCCCAAGTGAGGTTTTTAAAGAAGAAAATCTGACACTGCAGTCATTAAAATATGCAAAACAAAACAATGAAAGATTTAATTCATTTTAGAGCTAAATTTAAATAGAACTTTGACAATGGAGTTATCATTTTTAAAACATTAAAACAGCAAAATTATTAGTCTTCAGTCGGGTTGACGATCCATTAGAAGCTTCTCAGACACAAACTTATCTTTTCAAAATAAAAACAGTTCATAGGTTATCATTAATTTAATTTCATTATATCCACTTTTGTATAATTTAAATAAACATTTCCATTTATCAAAGCTGTTCTATTTGTTTGTGGTCGTTCTCCCACTATAGGGTATTTTTGCACATTGTTGTTGCAGCTGGGACCAAAGAGTATAAAACCAGATGACACATTTACTGTCAATAATCTGAATACTTATTTATTTTATCATTTCTCGTAACACTAGTTGATGCAAGGATCCAAATAGGGAGACTATAAACAATGAGTTTATAGCAGGTGTGTGATCTTAACATTGGACTGTTGATCACAGCGATAGATAGGGATTGAGGGCCCCAAGATTAAATGTTGCTCAGGGCCCCATGGAAGCTTGTGTTCAATGAATACATTTTTAAACTTTAATAAACCAAGCTTATAAATGAAATCAAAGAGTCAAAAGCTATCTAAAAAGTTTAGTATTGTAAGGAAGGATTCAGCCCCACAGCTTAACCCACAAATGCACAAATTATTACAAATACAGCAAACCTTAGAGGGAATAAAAGAAGCTTAACCAAAAATAGGTTTATTACCAAGAAGCATTTTCTACATGAAGTATAGATAAGCAGACAGAGCATATGCAAATCAGGAGTGCTTTAGAGCGGCTCCTTTTGCTCCATAACATCCCTTCATATGATTCAGACACACTGGTGGATGTGCATGCTGATCAGGTGCAGCGCTATTTGAGGGGGACTCGGCTCACAGATGTCAAGGACACCTCACAGGGTTCAATCCAGTGATAAAGGAAGGAACGGCTGTCCTTCAGATCTGAAACAACTGTGGGCTGATAACACGCCGTCCGTGCCTCAGAGAGACAGGGACATCACAGAGCAATCAAGGCGACAGCTTCAACTACAGCACTGCGAAATGAAAATGTGGATGACGCATGCAGCTTCGGTGTGTTTGTGTTTAGATACCGACAGCAAAACAAAATATGAGGGGAAAAAACAGCAGCACCTTGAGCACAACCGTCATTATTAAGAAAACCTTTGATTGATTTGAGGACGTCATTGTAAGTTAAGAGGATACAAAGGTCTCCGATGATATTCCTGTAACCTGAGGATGACCTTTAAGGAGAGCTCTATGATGGCCCCTCTGACATCTCCACACAAACAACTGGATAAACACAATTCCTATTTCATCTCAGAATAGCAGCAGAAACATAATAAAGCATCTATCCCACACCAGGACATGTCGGCACACTGTGGAGGTCTGAGACTTCCCCTCTTATCTTATAAGAGCACGACAGACACATTGTGATATCACCTACCTAAGAGCCAATGCCAGTGAGACGCAGGAAATTAGAATTTAAAACCAGAGCACATAAAAACAGAGCCGGTTCAGCGCAGCTGGCACGTGTGTCAGAGAACAGCAGCGGAGGGGACGGGAGACCTACCTTATTTAGCTCTGACCGCAGAAAACACCATCATGTCCCACAGCCGAAAAGAACAAGGATAGACCGACGGAGAGAGAGAGAGACCTCGAGATGACATCACCATATTTCACCCTCCTCTGTTGATATGTAGGCTATTGCTGCAAAGCTGCCGATGTCAGCGGAGGAGCAGTGATATCCAGTGCTCAATCTGTCCCATTGTAAACCCCTCAGAGCTGCTCAGCACTGAGGATCCAGATGCATGTATTAGAGCAACAAGCATCGGTTTAAGTTTTAATGCATCATGGTGATGCATAAGATGACAGTGTGGCATTACTCAACTACAAAGGTTGTGGTACTTTACAGCCCAGGACTAATTTGTGTTATTTGCTGATTGTAAATATAAGCAAAAATTGAACACGGAGCTCCTCAAGGCTCTTTTCTCGAGCCACATTTTTCACTACCTACAGCATATGATGTCCCTTGGTTAGATTATGGAATGAGGCACAATTTCGCCACTTGTATGCCGATGACACACTACTATATTTTGGGCATGTCATGATCTGATAATATCCGTCCGATATTAGCCAAAAAAGTAGTATCGGATTTTATCAGCCGGCATCTAAAATATCCGATATTTTCATGTTGGTAGAAACTCTCTGCATCTGTTAAAGGCTTCTGTAACCCACTGGTTAATTTTGCATGGGCCAGTGGTTTTCATACGTTTTGTTGTTGACTTTTGCTCCTTGTTTTTGTGATATTACTTGATAAAGCTTTTTCTAACTTTCTACAGTATAGAGTAAGTAATATAAGCTGGTATGATTCCTGTTAAAATTATATCCAGTCAATATCAGTATCCGCCAATTCTCAAAGCTGCATCGATATGGAATCGGAAATGAAAAAGCTGCTTCGGGACACCCCTACTATATATTTATGTGTTACAATTCGTGTTCCAAAATAATCACTGTTAGGGGCTAAATTACATCCATCCATCCGTTTTCTGACAAGCCTTATCCCAAGCTGGGTCACGAGGGGTGCTGGTGCCAATCTCCAGCTGTCTACGGGCGAGAGGCGGGGTACATCCTGGACAGGTCGCCAGGCGCCAATGAGCAGCTGCTAAATTACAATTTCATCCAATTTATTAAAGAGAAATCCAATTGTGTTCACTCAACTAATTTAGTAATTAATTGTTAACTTGAGTAAAGAGACTAAAACATTCCTTATCTGAAAGAGCGACCCACTTAAAGCAATTATACCAAAGTTGTTCAACATACTAACATTTTGCATTCAAGATGAAAAGCATTTTTTTCCATTGATGTACTCTAGGCAGAAACATCCAGAAGGGCGCAGTTTTAGGTTCACTTGGTTAAATTCCATATCAAATCTTTTTTGAGGAATCTTGTATCATCTGATTATTAATTAATTAAATTGATGAATTAAATAGTTGAAGAAAAAAAAAAGAATTGATAGATTAATCGCTTAGCCAAGCCAAATAGTTGTTGGTGGCAGGGCTAGTTTTAAAATCCATCTGAGTTTAGAGAGATTGATCTAAATTTATTAGTATTAGGCAAGAATATAAGGCCGTTTCTCAATTCTCAAAAAGAACGCGAGTACGGACTTGACAAAAACACAGGAAAGTATGGACTTGGGGAGAACGGGAGCACTCAGCATAAATATGGGTCAATTGGAGCAGAAGCGTACTTGTGACGTCGCCACACGCTTGGCTCGTCTGGAGCTGAATTTCACCTCCTGTTATTAATAGTCTCTAGATAATAATACATTCTTATTTTTTCATTTAGTGTGGGAATAATAATTAACACAGTCAGAAAAAAAAAATCTAATTATCCTTTTGCCAAATAAAAACGAACAAACCTCCATCAGAGCCAGTGGTACTTCACACACAGCTATGCCGAGAGAGGGCTGCTGCAAACAGGCTAACGTTTGCAGCTTTAACGGCCTCGGTGGTCCTCTGGTTTTCACGGTCCTCTCATCTAAACTTTTTTTTTTATTACGCAAAAAACTCAGTAAATTGGTCATATAGTGACACTTAAAGTATATTGTTCTCGTCTCAAATGGTCTTAAAACATACTTTTATAGAGAAACAGCAACAGAAAAGAAAAGTTTTAACTCAGTGAGCGCTCCATTAAAAGCTGCTGCTGCATTGCATGCTGGGACAGCTGTCGATCTTAAGAACGGTTAAGTCTGCTCTGATGCAATATCTGGGGACTTTGTCCGTTCTCTGTCTTGTGTTCTTGTGAATTGGAACAGTACTAGGGCTGAGGCTGATGACGTTTCACAAGCACATGAGCAAATGAGAACACACAAATAAACATATTGAGAAACGGCCTTATTGCAACAGAACATGCCCACACCAAATTTCAACATCAGAATGAAGTTATTTGCAATATGTGTGTCTACTAAAACCACAGTTAGCAGAGTTTTGCATCTTGTTTTAATGAAGTTGATTCTAACTTTGATTTAGTTCTCTGTTTTTAGCATAAACGGACATTCAGAGCTGCGGGGGAGTTTGTGCCGTTAGCAGCGCCTTTAAACTGGTGGTGGTTTTGTTACTTTTGTTACCTTTGTTATTTTGACCTAAAAAAAAAAGTCAATATTTAACAATTAATCATAACTTGATTATTTGTTTACACCCTAACAGGTGTGCTTATTGAAATGGTGTCTTGGTTTTACTTTTAGCTTTTTGAATAAACTTTCTAAAATGTGAAGTATATTGTTGGTCCCCTTATGCAACCTCTAAAAACATTTTTGTTTTCATTTTTATATCAAATACTCTAACGAATGAATCCAGTGCTGTTTAAACCTTGGCATCAAAGACTAGTAGAATACTACGGAACTATATTGGTTGACATTTTTTTTAGAAAGGCTAGCTATGATATTCTTATCAATGGTATAAGGTAATGCATTTTGAGGTTGCATGTCAGGTGTTAACCATGTAGATCCTTCAGATAATCAGTGCTCAAGTACTCATAACTAAAGGGATGGAAACATTTAGGCCACCTCTAGAGAGCTGAAGACGGTATACTCTGGAAGCAACAACCTGAAAGACTGAGATTCACAAAAAAAGATTTTTCCTTTAAAAGATTACTGCTCACGTCAGGGTTCCCATTAAGAGCTTCCATTAACCTATCTAATTTGTTTTCATACTTTAAATGTATTTTCTTTTACTTCCTTTTTATGTGTGTTTTTTATAGCAAGATCATGCCATTTGTTGCGAGTTTGCGTTTTAATCAAATAATTTTTATTTACACTTTATCTAGCTCAGTCTTTTTTCAAATGAAGGTTTTTTTAATACCAGAATAAACAAACAATTCCACACAGAGCAATTAACTGTCCTATAAAGCGAGAGACACTTTTTATTCAGCTCTGCTCAACAGTCATAATGAACGGTATTGGGTATTATTAAATGACTTAAATCAGTTAGCCAGCACTGGCAGTCAGAAAAAAATAGTATTTAAATTGTAATTTATCTCTGAATGATTCAGACTTTTAACAGCAGAAGAACAAGAGATGATCGGGGTTTTTAATTTCCTCTAGAGTATAAACCACAGTTAAAAATAGAAGCCATGGGCCGAGCAATAAGATCAGCGATTGTGGTAAACAGTAAATGGCTTCATCTCATCATGGCCAGTATATTTCCTGCTATCCGTTTTCAGTAGAGCTTGGTGAACAGGAAATACCGAGATGAGTAAATCATTAAATAACTGAGCAGGGTGATTGTTAAGAGATATTTATAACTTCTGTTAAATTATCCAGGTCAATAAATGTTGATCCAGTGGAAATTAAAGGACTTAAAAACACCATAAATGTGAATAAGCATTAAAAACATTACTAGAACTGAGAAGTCAGATGGAAAATTTATGCAAGGCAAAAAAAAAATTCCAGAACATGTTTTGGCAAAATAATAATATTCAACTCCACAGCATAAAAACTCCTCCAAAGAAGCACACTGTGCAATCCTCAAAGAGCTGAAGCTGTGCACAAGGCTCTGGTGTTTGAATGAGAGCACTGGAAAACTACACAGCAGCACATGAACAGAGCTTGTAGCTCCTGTGGGTAAAAAAAAGAAAAAAAAAAGAAACGATGAATAAAGAGAGAACTTAAACTGCATCAGAACACATGTGATGCAAAACCAACAAGCAAAAAGACATAAAGTTGTTTTTATTTTATACTTTGTGTGGGGGATGCAGAAATCAGGGAAAAGGGGCTCTGGTTTACTCAAATAGCAAAAGCTCTTTTTGCTCAACATAAAATCTAATATTCCACAGGAAGCCTTCTCTTATCAACTAGCTTAAACACGAAGGTTAGGATAGATCTGTGAGCTATAGAAAACGTCTGTGACATTTTTGTTCGTGAAATCTTTCTTAGATGATGAGATTTCGCCTTCTTAATTTAACCTATTTGGGTTCCTTTCAGCTTTGGGTCTCCATCGCTTTTATAAAGATAAGCTTAAGCCGTTCAATAATCCGAATAGGCATTTTGGTTGATATAGTTTGGAAGAATCTGAGAAAAAACATAAGATGCTAACAGCGATAACATAAAGATACGGTTTTATAAACAAATTTAGGTTTTAAAGGGCCTTTTTCTTCTCATACATGCTGTAGACACTTGTTCCCTTATGACCGTTGGCCATTTTCAAGGAAAGGTGAGCTTTAATGACTGTCTGTGGGCCTTACATAAACATTTCATCAGAATGATTAGGGGCACCACTTATTTAGATGATCCACCCGGAAAAAAAGATAGTCCTCTAAACGGATTGGAATGAAAAACTGGTTCCTATTCAGAACCAGTTCCGTGTTTTCCAATTCCATGGCACCGTTTGGCAGCTCACTTAACGATTCTCTTAACGATTCCAGGCAGCACCAGAGCCTAGACCTGGGCAGCACGACTTATGTCACGTTTTTTACGCAAGTTACACACACGGCATTCAGTAAGCAAGTACGACGTGACCAGGAGTAAGTCTAGAAGAGCAAAACAAAAGAGTTCGATCATTTTAAGGAAGAGAAAAATGGCAACAAGGTGCTTTGCAATCATTGCAAAGTGGCAAATACATCTGTGGGAGGAAATACATCCAACATGCAGAAACAC
The DNA here is from genome assembly GCF_000732505.1 of Cyprinodon variegatus. Classification (NCBI taxonomy): domain Eukaryota; kingdom Metazoa; phylum Chordata; class Actinopteri; order Cyprinodontiformes; family Cyprinodontidae; genus Cyprinodon; species Cyprinodon variegatus. The sequence continues at coordinate 941,991 of NW_015150625.1, forward strand.
CTGCGCACACAACATGGCATACATTTTAACAAATGCCGTGTTTTTGATGCTTCTGGACAGAAGCTAAAGTCACGACCAGCATGGAAGGCAACTCTGGTGGTAAGTAGCTAGTTTCACATCACTGGTTGTGCTTAATGTGGTTCCTAGTAAATCATATGCCATTTCTGGAAATAAACCCAATTTCCGACCTCTCTTTGGGGTTATTAAACATGCTACGAAGTTGATCCGCAGTTCAGGGAGCGAGAGAAAAGTGAAGCTCGTTTATTTAAATCAGGGGGAGATGAGTTTATTTCCCGAAATTGTACAGTAATGCTTTTTCATTAAACGGATGCCTTCTCCGTTAGATTTAGATGACTGTGACGAGACGGGTAGCCTGGCTGGCTCAGAGGCTGGCAGCTCCCGTTCACTGCCTTCTGCTTTCGCTAAGGCAGCAGAAATAGAATGTCCCAGGCGAAGGTAGACAAATGTCACCGTGCACTTACCAAGTTCATTGTTAACAGAATCTATAAGAGAATCGATAAGGAATCGAATCGTTTCACAGAATCGATGAGGGAATCAGAATCGTGAAAATCTTATCAATTCCCAACCCTAGTCCTCTATACCTTTAATTTATTCTTAATCTGTATGGCCAAATATGGAAACAATTCTTGAAGAAAACCTGCCAAGAAGCTTGCCATAACAGCCTTAGACACGCAGCCAGACATTAGATAAAATATCTTAGGTCAAAGCACATGCAGGTATGAAATTGGCAAATATCCAGAGGTCCTTACTGTTACTATGGAAAGCTGTTCACAGATACTTTCCAGAACTGTTATGCAAAGTAAAATGGGCATAGATCTCAGTCTATTGATGTCCAAAGGTGGTAAGGACAGTAAAGAACTGTGATGGGGAGTGAAAGGTATTTATTCCTGGGGGGGTAAATGGAAATTATTTTTAGTTTTTGATAAAACAACAAGCCATTTTTCCTTCCTCTTATTATGTTCAACTTTTTTTTAAATCTTTAGGTTTCACTGTGAAAACATGTTAAAGGAACATCCTTTTCAGAGGCTTTGAGTCTGAAGTCTAATTTTCTAAACAAAAGCTCTTATTTCAGTTTGTTTGTTGGCAGAAGTGCTTAAACACCAAAGATGCTAATAAATAATAAAACAAACCACTGATCAGACACAAAAGCCTTTGTTTTCAGTAGGTTTAATAAACCAAAGATAATGTCCCTGATTTTTTATGTCTTCTGCTATGATTTATCTCCAACTCCTCCCTGGGTTTAAACTGCACCACCTGTCCAGCCTTTAATCTGCATTGTTGTTTTTTCTGCCTTTTGGAAACAGCCTAATGCAATGTCTACATCTCCTGAATGGAGGTGGGGTGTGATCACTGCAAGCTCGGCGCACCCTTTTATGTTTTTTCCATAGACTTTAACTGGGCAGGTCATTTTTTTTTCTGGGCCATAATTTAAATCCAAAAATCCACTTATAACAACAATCAAATGTGAAATTGTCCCAAAACAAACTTTTCTGTTTTTCAACTATAACACTTGCTTTCTAAGCATCTTATGTGGAATCTGCTTTGTTGGATCATTAAATATAATTCCATGATTTTAGAAATTTTTAGACTGCAAAAAACGCTTTGCAGCACTCTGGCAGCCGGTGCCACAATTATGTTGCTTAACAGGATTTAAGTGATAGGTGAGGCTGGGCTCTGACTCAGTTTTACCAATTCAAGCAGAAGAAATGATTGCTCTGGTTCGTTTATCCACCCTGGATTCTCCAAAGGCAGCTCTGGATCCTTCTTAGAGGCAGAGATTCGTCTTTTTGACCAATCAACTAACGAGAGCACCCAGTGGAGCCACAGGTTTCACATACCAGACTTTAAAGGCTTCTAAAACATTTCATCTATCAGGTCTCAGACCTGAATGCTTTTTTTTTATTTCAGGAGCAAATGAGAACGCACCAGTACGCATCCTGAGAAACCCATGCATCCACACATCCTTTTTAAAGTGCATTGTGGGAATTTTGGAGCACACTACTTTTCCATCCTATAAACATTCTGACACTGACGAGATATTTGGACAGAACCTGTATTTGCTTCAGTTCAGCGTGCTTATTAAGATTAAAAATCCATAATAATATAATAGATAATCAAACTAACTTTCCAAAACCATCAAAGATAAAAAAAAACTTTTAGTCTTCCTGTTATTTGTTGAAGGCCTGGCTGTATGGCCTGCCCTGACATCTCTTCACTGCCTCTCACTCCTCTGTGAGGCTGAATTATCCATTTCAGAGTCTCATTCACTCAGGGAGAGGGTCCACACTAAAGACACCCCTCTGTGTTTCCAGGTTGTCCCATATATGGTGTTCTCTGCCCTAAAAAATACACCTGCAGGATATAATAACCCCAAAATACAGCACCTTATAAATTCTTTAAAGGTCTGCATCTTAACCCATCCTGTTTTGGAGCAGTGGGCTGACACTGAGCGGTGCTGTGGGGATCAAACCGGATACTTGCAACCTTCTCTGTGCAGAAGCGCACTTCTCTTAACCACCAGGCCAGCACTCCCCATTACAGGCTGATCAGGGGGGTAATAATAGAACCTCTCATCACAGTGAAGTACGGCGGAGAACATGTGATGCTGGGTAAATGAACTCTGATTAAAGGCGGGCTGTTTATATGGGTTTTTTTGTGCATATTTAGTAATGATTTTTGAACATTTGCTTATGTCTGTTTGATTTAAATACGACAAAAATGCAGACAAAAATAAAACAAAAAAATAATGTTAAAATTAACTGATATGATACAAAAAAAAAATTGAAAAGCAAAGATAATAAAGGAATATAAAAATACAGTTTGATTTAAACAAAACCAATTATTACAGGAAGAGAAGTCCAGCTGAACAAACTTATTGGTTTAAATTTGGCCACAGAAATGTTTAATGATGACCTCAACTTTCCTCTGTGAGAAAGATGAGTTGGCCTTTTAACAGAGGCCTGATTGAAGTCTGTTTGCTCAGTGCTGTTGGGCATCTGAGAGCTAATGAAAGCAAAGAGACGCTGGGATAAAAGCTACATGAAGCAGGCTGGTTTTACTGGAATTTAAACAGCTGTTTAAATCAGGAAGCCTCAGCTGACCTTCAGCAGAGGCTCTGATGAAGGCAGCTGATGCATTCACTAGGGAGGCTAAAGTTTAGTCTTTGTCAGGTAAATGATCAGCTCTGAACACATCTGGCATGTGCCAGAACAAATCAATCCAATTAGCCAAACCACAGCCAACAATGTGAGCACATCTGCCTTGGCGCTAAAATAAGATCAGAAACTTAAAGTTACAGTGTTTAATAACTACAGGGACACATAAATGTGATACATTATCTATATGCATGTCATTTATTATCACCTATGAACAGAAACTCTCAATCTTTATGTGTGCCTTGCCTTAGAAATAGATATTCAAAATTAAATAGGAGTAGGTTTGCTGAAAAATTACAAATTGTGGCTTTAAAGTGTGTTTTCTTCTCTATGAAGGAGAAATTTCTAACATAAATATGGTTAAAGAACAGCCAGTTTCCCTGATGTTCCTCAGATTACATTCAATAACGATCAACCTTTAAAACCAGGGTGGGAATCAACAGCAGGGACAAAGGTGAGCTGGTAAAACAAACAATGTGGATATTATTTCATAGCTTAGCCTCATGACTCTAAACAGCAGCCTAATTATCTCAAGTTTAGAGCTTCTTATGATGCAGAAGATTGCAGATATCACCGCAGCAAAACAAAAACAACCCTCAGGAAGAGCTTAAATAAACATGAACAACACTCAGTTCAACTTACTGCAGCCAAATGTGCAAAGCAAGCAACGATAATCATTATGATCTGTGATATTTCTAAATCCTTAACTATAAACCTCTAATGTTTGTCTTTGTACAAATGTAGCATGCTTCACCTGTACTCTACAGGAGTCTTTAATCTACTAGATTGGATTATTTACTACTAATCTACTACAACAGGATAAGATTACATAGAAGGCGAGTCTTGCAAATAAAAATTGAAACACTAATATGTTTTAGACAAACATCTAAAGTGATCTACTACTGTAGATTGGATTTGGTTGCTTTAAGTAATCTGGGACAATATCAAAGTCTGCAGCATCCAAAGGGGCTTTATATCTCCCACCAGCATGTTAACACTAAACACTGATTGTGGTTTCACCAGGAGCCATTATGTCTCATTCGTGGTAAGAGTCAACTGGTACAATTGGGATTCAGAACCATAATGGAGATGGAAAACTATTCAAAATTAATTCAGTGACAGAAAACGATCCATTTTCATAATTTAATTCAAACACATGTTAGCTAGGAAAAACAAACGGTGGCATGTAAAGGTAGGATGATGGACACATTTTTCTTACTGTCCTCTTTCCATCCTTCTGACTATGTGTCAAAGCATCACTAATGCGTAAATGCTGTCCATCTAACTCTGAAAATCAGCCCACCAAATGCTGCATCTGGGCAACATGGAGGGTTTGAACAAAGCCGTGAAGTCCAACAGGAAAAACTCATCCAGAGGCTTCTGTATTCTACCAATAAGAAAATGTCTCTGTTTTTATAATTCAGCTGTGATCTATAACTCTTCCCACTAGAGAACTCTAACCATTTACCTTCTATAAAAAAAAAAAAAAAAAAAAAGCTTATAATGTAATAATAAAGCAGAACGAATTGATTTTGCTTCATCCTTTTCCACAAATTCCCACCTCCACATTATGCCACCAGGATCCGGTTTGTCCTCTTGGCCTAATTCAATTATTGCTAACTCTGGACGTGACCTTCAGGCTACGGCGATCAGGAAAGGCTGTTTCACACGACGACTGCATTTCATTTATTGTAAACCCTTAACCAAGATACCATCTGAACTAGGGCTGCAACTAATGGATATTTTGATACTTGATTAATCGGTTGTTTATTTTTTTTTAATAATAAGCTTGCAAACGGTGCTTTAAAGGAGATTTTATTCAGAATTTAAACCAGGTAAAGCTAAAAACAAGCCACTTAAAGAGTTTTTAATCTAAAATATAAAATGGTGATACATTTGTTTCAACAGTTTCAACATAATTAGTTCTCTGCGTGGCTTACTGTTTCAGCTAATGGTATACTCAAGAAAACAATTAATTAATTACTAAATTATTTGATTATTCTAATAAATGGTAAATCAAATTAATTGTTTCAGCCCTAATCTGAACATTTAAGTGTGTAAACAGATGAATGAAAAAGGATTGAAATCCAAATCGTATAGACAGGCCTTCTAAAGAAGATACCAGATTAAATAAAAAAAGATACAATGAAATTAATTAATTATGCGATGCAAAGAGCTGATTCAAACCAGCTGGTCTAGTTAAAGGGTCCAAAATGCACTGAGATTCTCACTTTTGGATGAATTAAAAGAACTTGTTAATGAATTTCTCCTGCATATTCCAACACAGCAAATAAGCATCTAATAAAAAATCTAATTTATGCACATCCACCCAATTAAATAAATCATTTATGTGAAACTTCTGCAAGCGTGCACTTTTTTTAGCCCTCCTCCATACAGCAAGGCATGCACTTGGCATAATTAATCAGCTCTTGCTAAAGTAACAGATCCATCACAGGTCTAGTTTTAAATCAAATTGGAAGTTTTTTAACCTTTTAACTTCCTAACCTCAACTTATCTGATCTACATATTTCTGAACCTGTTCTAAAAACAGAGTAGGATCTGTAACAAACCACAGAGAAAATGTTTTCTATTATATCACTTCTCAGCTGCTCTACATGCTGACTCTATTCAAATCTAAAACCAAGTGTGTAGCAGGGCAGCATCAGGGCGCTGTGGTTGGACAAAGGCTGAACGGAAACTCCATTTCACTTGTAAATGAGCTGGTAGCTCCTGTGCCCTTCTGTTGCTCTCTATCAACAGAGGAAGTTGCCTGTCTTTGATTATCTTTTCTGTTTTTAAATGTGTAAAAAACACTGAGTGGAAATATGGAACTCTAAAATGATTTCAAAGGAACAATTTAGCCAAAAATCAATAATTTCATGAGATAAATGTTTACACAAATGGATTTTGTTCATTTTGGGAAGGTTGACCTAACTCAAATTGAAGATGCCTTTCTTTGATTTTTCTTTAGGTCTGGGCTTTAACTGGACCGTTTCAGCACATAAAAATGCTCCAAGCTAAAACTTCAAAACATTATCCAATCTCCTGAAGCCACTGAATTTTTTTTTAAAAAGTTAACTGATTTTTCAATTTTATGTCAGTTTAATGTGTGAAAAAAGTCAGAATTCTGACTTTAATCTCAGAATTCTGACTTTTTTCCCCATATTCAACTGAAATAAAATTTAAAAATCAGTTAAATTTTTGTTTTTTTTTCCAGTGGCCCTAATCCTCTTCCGTATACACTCTAGTTTCTTTGCATTTAATCCTTGAACACCATACTGCCTCCACGTTTAAGCATCAGGATGATGCCCAACTACGGAAATCAGGTGGTTGCACATAGATTATTGATGTAAAAGTCATTGATTTAACTGCATGTTACCCAGACTTCTCTTTTCAAAAATGTATACTTCAACAATAAGCAAAAAATCAAAGCATAACAACAAAAGAAAAACAAGCTCACCAATCAGTTTTCAAGGATAGCCATTCCCCTTACATACCATAATCAAACATACATTATTCTAATGTAAGGCAACAAACTTGACTTTAGTGTGAGTGATAATATACACCAGCTGGACTACAGAGGATAGAAAGCTTTAAGTAATCAAAGCTGGGTTTTGTTTTAACACAGGTTAATATCAGATATCAAGACAGTAGCCTGATATAAACAGGAAGTCAGTGTCAAGTTTCTGCTTCTATTGGTGACAGGTGAAAGTGATATTAGAGCAGGGAGACTGAGGAGGCTGCAGAAGGATGTAGATAACATAGCAGAGAAATTAGGTTGTCAATCAAGATTTGCCAAAAGCAAAAGGAAATCCAAACTTCCTTAGCAGCATCTTTTGGTTAGCCAGTTTAGCATCACCTCTGAAATTAGACTGAGACAAGCTGAAGCCTGCTGCTGTATGTTAAACCTGGTTTGTTCCATTATAATAAACATTACTTGGCTGCAGCGTGTTTCTGCCACTCAGCCGCAGGAACGTTAAGAATTAGCAATTAGGAGAGCCGCATTTTATCACCAGTAGATTAAAAAAATGTTGCATTTTAATGACCATTTGTGTACATTGCACTTACCTCTGTTACAGTCTTCGGGGTCTTATTGCTAGCTGTGTGGCAGGCTAGGCGGAGGTAAACAGTAACGCAGCCCTGTGGCTCGTGCTTCTGCCTGCTAACTGTTAGCTTACGGCGCTTAATGTTTATTAATGTCCCGTGGTATGAAGTGTTTGGCGCGAGGCTGATGATGATACGCGCTGTCCGCCAGCCCGGCAACGTCGCTTCGTTGAAATATTACAGTTTGAAAGAAGACAAAGTTAAAATTGAAAGCCTCGAATTTTGTTTCGTTCTCTGTTCTCCGTTTCTCAAAAATAAATGTGATGTAGATGCGAACAACCAACGCGTCTGCACTGCTCTGCCAGCAGCTCGACGAGGTACACGTAAGGGCTGTCGAAGGACACGCCCCTTTCCGGTTAAAATGTCACATTTGTCGAAAGAAGAAGAAACGATATGACAGCGTGTCGGCCATGTTGTGAGTGGCATGTTCCTATTCTAATGAATGATTGGACTTGAGAAGTTCCAAATATCTAATTAATATTATTTTTATGAAGCTATATACATCATATTTTAAAATACAATATGTATTATTGCAGTTGCATCACAAATTGTTATTTTGATAACCACTGTTGCATAAATAAAAAAATAAATAAAAAAAATGTACTCTTACCTTAATAACATAGTAAAGAACACAAACTAGGGAATTTGATTTAGTTTTAGCTTAATAGCTTAACATATTTTTCAGTGTAATTATTCATTTTTTTTTCTAAATATGGATATTCTTATACATATATACAGGCATGGGCAGGGCTGGAGCTAGATGGGGGGCCAGGGGGGCCACCCTACCATTTTTTTCACTCTAATACAGATGGTGGCAGCAGTAATACTCTCAAGTGGAATATTCAAAACATTTAACATTTTCATATATTAACAATTACTTGACAACAAAAACACAGTTGTTAACTATACACATTAAAATACTAACATTAAAGATGATAAGTACATAATTCATGCTCTTTCCATAACTAGATTTTGTGTTTCATGGGGAAAATGATGTGTCTGCAAGTCATCTAGGAGTCTTCAGTGAAATCATAGATAAATAACTATTTAAATAAAAACTTATTAAATAATCAATTTATGTAAACATTAGTATTTGTGAATGTCAATTTTATCCAGAATGATTGTTGATAAAAGTAGGCAAGTAAAAACAATAGAAAAGATGTTCACCCCAGAACTCAAACCTAAAAGGATTTTATCCACTATACCTTTTATCTAGAAAGTGTCTATTTGTTAGCAAAGGCTGTAGGAAAGTATAGTTTGTCTTTATTTAGAAAATATGGATGTTTTGCTCTTTAATTTTCCTGTTGGAAGAGTGTAGATTATTCCTGAGGTTCTGGTGCCAGCCCTCATGGTACATTGGTTATTGCCTGGCCACACTAATAAACATTTTCTGGCTACACGTCTGGGCATGGGAAAACAATAACTCTAAATTTTGTAGTTAATTTTAATATCAAGTACATTTACAGATGGATCTGTTTGGACTAAAAAAAAACAATTATAGCTCATTTGATTCTAATTCCAGATCTAATATCTATCATGTGCTTCCACTTTTTCCACTGTGGAATGTTTAGTAGTGGGGAAATTTAAAAGATGGTCTTATTGTTAAGGAATGCACTTTTCTAGAGTTTTCTAGAGCGTTTTCTGAGCGTTCGAGGGATTTTATGCTGCTATGGAAGTAAGTGAACACTTAAAATCAAGCACGTGATAAGATGCATCAATCTTCTTTGCTTAAAGAGAGTAAATACTTTTTTTACTATTACTATTACTATACTATTTTTGTGATAGTAAGTTTGAATGACATGAATGATGAATACCAGCCCATATGTCTTATTTTTTCCAATAGCAGAGCAAGGCCATTTTCCCCTGCTCAGCGATCCTCTGCATTTCCTGGCTGGACATGACAAGGTCATGTGATATGCCCCAGTTTAATTTACATTTTTTACATTTAATTTTTTTCCGTTGGATTGTTGTTGTTTTTTACCTACTGGATAAGGACAGATTTTTGCTCAGTAAATCTTAGTGTTTTTTTCACATTACCTAAAAAAAATCCATCCAGAAAGTGGCAAATAACACTGCCACAGTCATGTCTGGATGTAGTGTACATGTGTTGTAGAAATGATGAACGATTACATAACAATTTTATAATATTCAAAAAATAACTATAAAGGTTTACTCTTGGGATTTATGATTTTTATATTGGCTTGTAAAAAAAATAAAACATCTAATTTTGTTTGTTTGCTTCACAAAGAAAGGTATTTTTAATAATTTTGTAGACAATATCTTCTGGTAGTAGCAGACAGTACATGTTGGCCATCTAGAGGAACAGATGTGCAATTGCAGCTCCAATGGTGCAATTTAAAATATACGTTCATCTGTGTATCCCCAGTCCTAAGGATACACAGATGAATTATCTTATGTTAACTATTTCATGTAGTCACTAAAAGTAATATTTTTTATTTTTCGTTATCATTTTTTTTTATTATTACTGAGTCTTATTGTTTTGGTTGTTACTTGGTTGGTGCAGTTGTTATTTTTCATTTTAAATTATAATATGGTTATAATATGGTTAAGGTTACTAAAATGAAGAGTATTTGTTGACATCAGTGATGATATAATTATAATTGATATGATTATTATCATAGGGCTGCACATGGCAGCACTGGGTAGCACTGCTGCCTTGCAGCAACAAGGTTCCGGGTTTGATTCCCAGGGTATTTCTGCATGGAGTCTGCATGTTCACCCTATGCATGCGTGGGTTCTCTCCGGGTACTCCGGCTTCCTCCAAAAATCCCAAAACATGACTGTTAAGTTAATTGGCTTCTCTAAATTGTCCTTAGATGTGAGTGTGTGCATGGAATTTTTTTTTGTCCTGTGTGTCTCTGTGTTGCCCTGTGACAGACTGGCGACCTGTCCAGGGTGGACCCCGCCTCTCGCCCATTGACAGCCGGAGATAGACACCCGCACCCCTCGCATCCCCAGCAGGGGTATGCGTGACTGTTATCATTTTCCATGTTTTCATGACAGAGAAGTATATAAGAATGTGTATATATTTAGGTATATATAAAATATATATACCTAATTATATAGACTGTTCTACTGTTCTACTTACATTGCAGTGTCCATATAATCTGTAATACTCCCTGCATAATTATAATAAAGTTATTTATATGCATAAAGCAAGCGGAACACCATGGCGATAGCCGTACTGCTCCACTTGTGAAAGTAAAATCTGTCGGGCTCTTTTTGGCATCATGACAATTATTATTATTGTCCACATTGCCAGACAGAAAACTGTTAAAAAATAATACTTTATTAATCCCAGAGGAAAATCCCAGTGGGAAATTGAGTTTCGGTGCATCTCATCGAAGAAGACAAAAACACAAAGACTGACAGACATTACCTTAAATGTTTTTAATTATCATTAAGCATTAAGAACCATTAAGAAAAGTAAATGCTTAAGAAACATAAATCTGTGTGTTTTTAATCTATTTGATCACTTTCAATAATGAACGAAGTTACAGAAATTATTATTTTTTATTAAGGAAAATATTAAATACTTAAAAAAATCATATGTGGATATGATTGTATTTTAATACAAAAATGCAGATTTAATGTTTACACTAAATTAATCTGACCCCAAGTTATTTATTTGGCCCTCTTGACCCCAGAGAAGAAGACTGAAAGGAAGCTACTTCACCCCCGTTTTTCTCTTTGTTTACTGACCCCTTGGTTCAGGAAATATAACAAAACAATGAACTGATGGGAGCAACCAGAGCCTAGGAACAACACAAGATAGGACTATTTGATATTGTTATGTAAAGAAACAATTAACAGCTATCTTTTTCCAAAATCGGACAGAGTTGCACAGCTTGACACAGAAATCAGATTACATTAATATCAATAAAAGAAAAAGAATCGATATTGACACAGAACAATTACACGAGAGAGAGGCAAATAAAATTGAAGATCTATAAATTATCCCAGAATTATGATTATTTAGGACTTTAAGTCTGTTTTATGTAATAAACTACACTACTTTCTTCAGCATACTGAGAGGAATGAAGGAGGGTCCACAATTATTCAGGCTTCAGTCAAAAGAAATTTGGCTTATCTGGTTTATTAAAAAGCCTGAAGTCAGGCAAAAAAAAAAAAAAAAGTGTTAAAAATGACTTTGCCAAGCTATACAGAACACTTTAATGCTGCTGAGATGGATATCATACTGAAGCTCTCCAGCTTATCATATAGATGGAAAACAGAAGGAGTTTAAGCTGTTATCAACATTAGGAAACTCTGGGAGACAAACATCACAACATATTATGACATCAGCAAAAAAACAAATAATATGGACTATCATAATAAGGAACTATAGACTAGAAAGGGACCCTGAACTGTTGGCCCTTAAGGTTCAACCTGCCAAGGACAATAATGGTGCTGTTCTACTCC
>NW_015150625.1:954578-956601 GCF_000732505.1 Cyprinodon variegatus
AATTTTTTCAGTGGCCCTAATCATCTCCCGTATATAGGGGTTTACCTACCATAGACATAATAATAAGTGGATCGGGTTGTCTATTGAGACAACGGGAAATGGGAAGACCCCAGTTTCCATAAGATCTGTCTAACAATGGTAAGGACCAACTACTAATTAAATGTAATCATAACATAAAAAATTAAATTAAATTAAAAAAAATCGAGGCTTTCCCTTTAACTTAAGGTAGGATGGGAGGCAGCGCATCATTATTCTGTTAAGGACCCCAATAATCCTTTTAAAACGCACTGATCTAATGTGATCTAATCTGATTCTGATAAGCCCACTGCCTGCTTCCCCCCCTACACCGCTTGGTTTTTCCCACAATGCTCAGCGACTGTCACCACCAAGATGGCCGACGCTATGGAGGAATATGAGAAAGAAGCTGGCTGCGTCCCTATTCTCCATCCTGAGGTAAGCTCCGGGAGCCTCCCGCCTTTTCACGCCGATATGAGCGACAACAAAACAACTGGTTCTACCAGTTTGGACCGGTGCGGCGGGTTGTTCCTGTTGCCTTTCGTTTGGAGCTCCGATGCCCCCTGCATAACCACCGATGGAGGAGGAGGAGGGGGGTGTCAGCCAGCTAGCCTAGCGATGCTAACCGCTAACGCTAGCCCCCTCCTCCTGCTGCACAGCCAGGAACCGCTGGGCTGATGTTGCTGCGGGTTTTAGCTCTATAAAATGCTGTTGTTGATATTTCTAATGGAGGAACTGGGCGTGCGTCCCGGTTCATGCTGAGAAATAAAGGGAGTGACGAAATTTATCAAGGGTTAATCCTTCCTGTCACTGGAGGTTAGCTTTGTGGCTAAACTGACAGCCCTGCTGCTGCTCGTAACGATGCCTGAAATATGGAAATTANCCTGAACTGTTGGCCCTTAAGGTTCAACCTGCCAAGGACAATAATGGTGCTGTTCTACTCCACCATCATTGAGTCCATCCTCACCTCCTCCATCCCCATTTGGTTCGCTGGTGTCACCGCCACAGACAAGGGCAAACTGCAGCGTGTCATCTGGTCTGCAGAGAAGGTGATTAGCAACAATCTTCTATCTCTACAGAATCTGTGGCTGATCCATCACACCCCAGCCTCAAACTATTTAGGACATTTCCGTCTGGCAGGATGCTGCTGTCCATCAGGACCAAAACCTCATGCAACAAGAACAGTTTCTTCTCATCCGCTACCAGCCTTATCAACAAGGCCCAGAGACCCCCCCCCCCCTTTGATTCTGAAGATGGGTTTTTTACACCGCAACAAACAGGATACATCACAGTGGAAAAAGTTGACACACAGGGGTATATACGTATGGAAGAGGATTAGGGCCACTGAAAAAACTAAAAAGTTAACAGATTTTAAAATTTTATTTGAGTATAATATAAGAAAAAAAAATCAGAATTCTGACTTTAACCTCAGAATTATGACTTTTTTTTAGAAGTTTGACTTAATCTCAGAAATTTGGATCGTAATGTAGATGGGCACCACGAATGAAGAGATGTGGGAGCACTTAGCTTCGCTGAAAAAGATGTGACTTGTATGAGAGGGCCAGTAACACATTGGGGAAAAATGAGAAAATAAGGCAACTTTTTACGTGCCTGAGGGGTCCCCGATGGTGCTATTTCATTAATGGAAAGCCAGAGGGTGATTAAAAACAAGAGAGCTGATCTCTAAAACAGACATTGCTGCAGCTTGATGCTAACATGTTTGTTACCTGTCAGAATTAAGAGAGAAAGGCCAGAATGCAGAGAAAAGGGCCAGAATTCTGAGATTAAAGTCAGAATTCTGACATTAAAGTCGGAATTCTGAGATTAATGTCAGAATTCTGACTTTAATCTCAGAATTCTGACTTTTTCCCATATTAAACTGAAATAATATTTAAAAATCAGTTAACTTTTTAAATTTTTTCAGTGGCCCTAATCATCTCCCGTATATAGGGGTTTACCTACCATAGACATAATAATAAGTGGATCGGGTTGTCTATTGAGACAACGG
>NW_015150625.1:957576-962976 GCF_000732505.1 Cyprinodon variegatus
CAGGCTGAATATTTGGTTTGCAACCCCAACCCATCAAGGCTGTGGTGTGTGGAAGATTTTAGTAGCATCTATTTTATCCAGTTTGATTATAAGGCCTGGCTTCCATTTATACTTGTTTGTAGCTCATACAATTAATTGCTCAGTTTTCTGCCTGTTTAAGGGTTTTTTTCTCTCCACTGTCTCTACATGCATGCTTAGTATGAAAGATGCAGAATCAATAACATTGGAAGAAAGTCACTGCTGGCCCTGCGGACTCAGTGACTGGATGCAATGAGTTGGGTGTTAGGGAACAAATCTTACAGGTGTATCTCATTGAGTTGAGCTTTTTTCAAAAAGGTTATTTTTGTAATTGAATCGTTACTCTTATATCTAGTTTGTTTTTCAAACCTGTTTTTACTACGTGGCTAAAATAAGCTGACCGAGCAACCTTTTTTTCCCTATTGTGTCTCAAGTTCTGTTTGTGTAAATATTGTTTTGATGACTAGCATTGTTTTCCATTTCGTCTTTGCATAAACCATCGGTTTATGCAAAGAAAGCACTGATTGGAAGTACCAGTTCATTTACAGGAGTTCTGAGGTGCACAGTTTTCTCTCCCTGTTTTTGACGTGCATCAAAACTAAGAACATCCCTTTTTGTTTCTGCCCTAAAAGCAAATAGCATGCACATTGACACTTGTTCTGTTGTTTACAAAAGAAAGCAAAAATCAAACGGGTTATTGGCATAAGCTACTGTTTAAATGGTTGTTGTAAATCAGACATTTTTAGATAGATTTAAATTTACTGCCTCTATTATAAAGCCTGCATACTGATTTCCCACTGACTTAGGTATTTTAGAAATAATTTTGACAGTTGACTCATTTAAATTAGACACATTATTCTAAAATATTTTGAGATTTCTTTACAGAGTTATGCCAACTGGTTAGTACTAGGCAGTATTCATTAAATGCAAAGTTTTCTATGTTTACTTTTAACAGTGAAGACATTAAAATCACCATTGTAGACTTGAGTTTGTAGAACTTAATGCTGTGAAGTTAGATCAATTAATTCAATAAGATCAGTTAATTTAATATTATCTTGTTGCATTAATTTATAAGGTATCATTGATGGAATTACCATTCAGAATGTGGTTCAACTATCATTTTTACTTGTACTAGTTGACATCATTGTGTTAATATTAATCAACATGTACTTGTAAATTTTTCTGTATTTTACTTAAGTAACTTCCATCTCACTCATGGTGCCATATAGGATATAAAAACATGCCACTAAGCATTCTGGGAAATAACAGGAAACTCCCAATAAATTTGCCTAAATGCATTTCATGTTTAAAGTGACAGAATGAGGATGAATTTAAAGCTGAACCTATCAGTTAATTTAGTAGTCGATTAGTCTATCACACTTCAATTAATCTAAAAACACATAAATTTAGTGAACAACAATTATAAATAAACATTTGGAATATATAAAAAGAAAACACTCTATTATGGCCTTAGAATAATTGCAAATGCCATATCATGAAAAATGTCGTGCAGATACCACATATGGGGAAAATGTGTATATTTTATATTTATAACTAGCTATGCTTACATGTGCAAAATTTCCCTGCTCTGATATTCACCTTGGTGCATCGTAAGTCTCCGTTCATATGGAAACTAAATAAAATGATCCAGTTATGACATGAGTATAAACATATCAAGCTTTCAATCCGATTAAATCTTTTGAGCATGAGCAAAACTCTTTAGTAGTTTTAACCCTAACCCTCCTCTTTGTGCCTGCCCCTCACATTTCTTCTTCTCCAGTTCTTTATTCATGTCTGTTGATGTAGTTTTTTCCATTATTTATTTATTTATGTATTTATTCCTTTATTTAACCAGGAAAAGTCCCATTGAGATTAACAATCTCTTTTTCAAGGGAGTCCTGGCCAAGACAGCGGCAAAAGATTACATTACAATTTACATTTATAGACCATTGTCGGATCTTGAATCCATACTTTAGTTGTTAGTGATCATTTAGTTAGTGAAAGGCTCAGCGGTACCTTATGCTAACGCTCCTTTTCTACAGGGATAGAAGGCAGGATGGGATGTTCATCCAAACGCTACATTGAAGATTGAAGGTCAGAAGCAGTGGCGGCTGGCCAATAGAGGGCACTAGGGTGCCACCCCACCAGCCCAATGCCCTTGTTTAAGAGTCTTCATTTAAGATATAAATAAAAAAACACATTTAAATTAAATTTTAAAATTCAAATATTTCAAAATATACTCATATATGTTTTTTAGATGTGCATGATAAATATATAATATTTAATGACGAATAAAGCGTCATTTCATTTTAGTCGGAATAGTGACGTATTTCCACCTTAGGGCGCAAAAATGTTTCCTATTGACTCTTGTTAAAAGTTGTAAATGCGCAGTAGCTCCTCTGCAATACAGAAGTATAGTAGAGCTCTGGTGCGCCTAGAGGTGACAGGAACTGCCGTCACAGCTGTTTGCGAGGTGATTGACGGGCCGAGTCGTGGGAGAGAAGCAAACTTATCAAGAGAAGCTGGAGGTGAAACCATTTGGACCTGATCAGCTGAACATCAGAATTAATCAGCACACCAAATAACAGATGAAGACGGTACACTCAGTGTTTTTCCAGAAGCTGGTCTAGCTACAAGGCTTGGCTAACTGCATGCAGCGAGGCTAAGGCTTTATTCTGCAGCCTTAACTGCCTGACTCCTTTTTAAAACATCAGGTAGGACTGATTTAAATCACTTTTTAGTAAAGGCAAAAAGAATGACAATCTGGGATTCACATGGAAAATAATATAATATAGTGTACCTTTTCTAGATGTTTGTAAACACATTCTTAGAAAATAAGTAGTTTTTATGTATTAAAAAAATATAAAGCTGACTAATAGCTTCACCTTATTAAACTTTAACGTTCGTGACACAGTATTGGACCATGCAAAACATAGATTTACCTTCACAAAGCCTAAGAAGGGAAAGATTTATGTAGAAAAAATAAAGCTGTACATAAAATTATGTTTGGTTTTTATAATGTTTTTTGTTGTTGGCATTCCTAGAAATATACTGGTGTGATAACTTAGCATANGGTCAGGAGTAAAGAGAAAAACGTCAGGCTAATGTTGCACACATGCGCAGTGCAGATTATTTTACTCCAGAGGTCTGAATGGGTGTGTACATGGAGACCATCTGGAATGGCAATCAGATAAAAAAAAAAAAAAAAAAAAAACGCATTTAGGTTTCTTTCCTATTGGACTGTCTGGCCTGTTTAAGTGAAATATTTTTGATCTGATCAGTCCTTCAATTTGATTATTTGTGTCCAGGTAAATGTAGTGTCTGCTTATCATTCATAGTTGTCTTAATCAGGGCTTTGAATAGGGTTTCCTTTAATCAGATTTAATATTTTTAGTTTTTAGTCTGTATACCATTACTCAAGGTTGACAGTTATTTCCGTGGTTAAATAATCCAATTAATTGTTTCAGTCCTAGTTGAACGAGTTTGTTTATCTTTATTTTTTTTTAAATATAAGGAAACCTATCCATCTTTAGCATAAAAACATAATTTAATCTTTTCTGCAAACAGTATTATTTGACATAAAACCAGTTTAGTAATAAGGAACAGCAGTTTGTTCAAATAAATCCCTTATTTTTAGTTGTTTAAGCATCTTTTCTTTTTTTTAAACTAGTATTTAACTTGCTTATGTTGAGCATGAAAAAATATTGTTTTAGTAATTATCTATCCATAAAGAAGGAAGGATCTCTATTTAATTTCCCAATGATTCATTACAGCATGGCATCGAACATCATATAAGTAAATCATTTTGTTCTATATTCTATTTTCTATGTGTATTTTCTAGCTCATTGCTTTAGTTGGCTATAAATATATTAAACATAATTTGATTGTTAGGAGGTTGTTTTAGCACTTTGTCCACAAACTGTTTATTTTTTCACTTGGCAGGAGTTCCCATCGCATGGTGTCTGTTTGTGGTTTGCTTCAGCGATGGTTGGCATGCTTTTCTAGCAGCAGTCCTGTTTCGCCACTCGGCTTATGGCCAGCAGCCGCAGTGGTCCAGTTTAGATCCAGCTGTGTGCAGCAGCAATGATCCAAAGCTGGAGAATGGGTTGATGTACTCAGTAAACATGAATTCAGGACAACGGGACAGTTTTTTCCATTGACGTCTTCCTTATCTAATCAATATGCTTTCATGTTCACATTTTGATGCAGACTTAAACATTGAATTAAACTCAAACTGTATCAGGTCAGACTTTGATCTTCAAAAGCTGTTGATTTACATCCTTAAAACATAGTGTTGGTCTGGATCAAGCTTTTAGATAGGAATATTTCATAGGGTGTACAGCTTTGTGTATCACATCTTTAGGCTTTGCATGGTGTAGGGCGGTCAGAGGGTATCCTCCCCCAGAAGATCTAGACTCTCTGAAACGCTATTTTGTGCATTTTGAGGTGAAATGAGGCTAAATCTTTGTCTTTCCTACAACACTATTTTTGTCTGGATTATGGCTGCACAAGATATTGAAAATTTACCGTCATCTGAATATGACGCAGGGCAGGAGTTATTTGGTAAATTACTGTTTTATTATTTTATCATTTAAGCAGTTTGTCAGCCTTAGAGCAGGAGATTTTTGGTCCGTGTACATTCAAGCAATTCATTGTTTTTCCTGGATAACCAAAAAAGGATTTTATTTTATTTTTTTATTTCAGAGTCCAAAACACACAAAAAAAGAATACAACCAAGTTATCTTTCCTGTCCCCAGAGCTGAGAAACGAAAAACTCAGAAAAAGAGAAAATTCCAAGTAATTTTGGCATTTAGTTTTTTTTAGAGTTGAAAGATGAACATGGGTTCACAGATGGTCTGGAAGTGTGGATAAATACTAAAGCAAAATAAAAGCGTAACATAATGCAAGCCTGAAGAAAAAGTTACTGAAGCATAGAGCTGTCACCCACAGGGACGGAGAACCTGAAATATAGGTCAGCTGTGTCCAGGGGAAGCAGTAAAACATGCAAGTTAACACCGATAAGAGATAAGTGCAAATTGACAAAAGTTCAAATGTTCCCTGTTTGGAAAAGTGTCTAGTCACAGCTTCCACGAGGAGCTTCCACAAGGAGAGGTTCCTTGCTCCCTCTCTCCTCCATGGAGAATTTGATTTATTTTTAATTGAACATGATTAAACTCAGTACAGTGCAGAGATGGCAAAAGTACTCCCTTTCCGTACTTGAGTAAAAGTACAGATACTTGTGTTAAAAAATACTCTGGTAAAAGTGGAAGTACTGATTACACTTCTTTACTCAAGTAAAAGTAACAAAGTACAGGCTTGTAAATTTACTTAAAGTATAAAAGTAAAAGTAGAAACCACTTTTTTCATGCCGTTGCCGACATT
>NW_015150625.1:964095-978396 GCF_000732505.1 Cyprinodon variegatus
TGCAGTCTGGACGTTAGATGTCGCTAAAAATTACACACTGTAGCTTTAATTAATGATTAATTGTTTCAGCCCTATTATATAGAAGCAAATCTGTCTACTGTTGATAAATCACTTTGCCAGTGTTAAAGTAATGTATTTACATTCTCTTCTCTGAATATGTGCAGAGTTGTGTGCAAACGCCCCATATTGCATATTCATTGCAGCAGATGTACAATCTGGATAAGATGCGCTATTTAGTACCTTTGAAAGACAAAATCCATTTTGCCGCTGAAGTTGATGGATTTTGTACAATAGCTTGTGCAAGACAAATCAGCTCTGTTTTCGATTTGGAACTGAAAAAACAAATAATTTCCTTTTTTGTTTTTTTTAAGGAAAAAAACTTAATTGCCTGAATGTACACGGACCATGCTCAGTCAGGAAGCTCACTCAGGACATGAATGACTTTGTTTAAAATGAGTGATAGAATCAGGGCTTTTAAAAGACTTTGGCGGCAGATTGTGACACTTTAACTCCAGTATTGTGCTAATCAAGAAGAAGAGTCCATCCAATGGAGTTCCTTTGTTAATTTAGTGTCTGAATGTAGGTCTTCAATACTTCCATCTAGCCCCACTACACATTTTCAAACCAGTTTGTTTTCACATTAGACCTTTTAATTTCATTTTCCCTTCTCTTCTTTTTCTACTCGAATGAGCTTCTCCTGCGTCACATCCTCCCAACTTCTTTTAAAAACGCTTGGACAGACGCACATCCTTATTGCAAACATAAGGGTCTAGGGTCCAGATAAACCAAGTCTGCACTTTTTTAAGCTGTGCAGGTCCTGGATTGTTGCAGGAACCAAATTCTGAAAGTTTCCAAAGGTTTAGTGGGAAAGCAGCTCTAGTTTGGATCAGTTGGGATGCCTTTCATTTACTTATGAAATTTTAATTAGTTAAGTAATTAATTTTAATTCATTTCAGTTTATTTCTATTTACCTTATTCACTACATGTCATCTCAAGGCACTTTACAGAGACAATTAAACCAGATCATACAGTCAGATTCATTCAAATTTTTCTATCTAAGGAAAACCAGGTGATTGCATCGACTCATTGACTCGAAGGCAATCCCTCACACCTTCCATGCTTGTAGTGACAGTGGAAAGGAAAAACTCCCTTTTAACAGGAAGAAACCTCCAGCAGAACCAGGTTCAATGTGAGCGGCCATCTGCAGAGGCCGACTGGGGTTCAAGGAGACAGAAGCAGAGATATAAAAAGATGCAGAGATACAAAAAGCAACTGTCAATATTAATTTTATAGAGCTTTGTGTACAATATTTTCATGTACATTTATATCTATTAGGAATGCATTGATATGAAAATCTCAGCCAACATCGATATCTGATATTAATATTTAACAACTACATAATTATTTAGACATGACCAAACAAACACAACATGAGTGATATCTTACCAGTTTCCTGGTGTGTGTGTGTTTTAACCCTTTATGGCCTACCATAGAACAAATTTGCCAGTGCATATTTTTACATACGGTAGAGCCATTTTTTTGTAGCATTTCAAAATGCAAGAAATCATTACATCCCTTATATTCCAAAGTTGAATAATTTGTTTGAAATACGTATTTTAACTAAATAAAATCCTAAAAAGTCCAATTAACCAACAGAAAATGAGAAAAAATCCCAGCTCTATCCATCAAAAATTTGTCATGTAAAAAAGGTTGCACAAAATACTTTCAGACGAGATCAAATTTATCTGGAGTGTGTCCGCAGTGTGTCCAACTTTTGTAAACTGACACAAAAATTTAAAAATATGTACACTGAGACACATTTGAGAAAAATATTATATGTAATTAAAAATTAAGTGTTTACAGTAGTGCAAATTCACTTGATATTCTTTATCAAGATGAAAAAAAAGAATGCTCAAACACAAATGGGACACCGTAACCATATCTATAATAAATTATTAACAATGCTGGAACCACAGATGCAGAGTAAAGATTAGATGAGCAGTTATAGATCTTTTGACAGCTCCTGCCCACTATCACAGACGAAGGGATTTTACACATGAAGCGAGTGCATTTCCCACATACTGCATTTCATGCATCCCTGTGTGGCTTTCTTGATGTTTCCTTAGCAAAGGCCACAGGGATGTGCTCACAGCCCTTTGGTGCTTGTTGTGTACTGTGGACAACAGCTGCTGATCCAGTCTGCCACACAGACTTGTGTAACACGTAGTTGCCGTTTGTTACAGCAATGTCACCAAAGTCACAGAGGGATGCAACACTGTCAGAAGTAACCTCCTGCTCTTTGTACCTGAGGAAAAATGTCCAATCAACTGGTCAAAATCTACAACTACTAGGAAAAAATGACTTTCGGGTGTTTCTCTCTATGTGACGGTTCATCTAGGGCTGCAACTAACAATTATTTTGCAAATCGATTAATCTGTCAATGACCTTTTTGATTAATCGCTTAATAATCTGACAGCAAAAGGATCCTTAAAGTAGACTTTTTATGTTATTAAACCAGGTGAAACTAAAACTTTTTGACTTAGAATAGAATTCAACTTTATTGTCAATACACTGTCACAAGTACAAAGCAATGAAATGAAGCCTGCATTTAACCCATCCCCTCTGGGAGCAGTGGGCTGCCATTTTGCGGCGCCCTGGGAGCAGTTTGGGGTTAAGGGTCTGGGACCCAAGCGCAATGCCCTAACCACTACACCACCACTCCCACTTGAGCTCTGGATAGAACATAATGAAAAAACATAAGGATTTTTTTTTTTATATTAAAAGCAAAATATGTACATATTTTTTTTACAATCTTGGTATAATTACTGCTCTAAGTGGGTTGCTCTGTCAACTTAAGGCATGGTTTACAGCCTGTACACTCCAGTTAATGATTAATAAATGAGTTGACAATTATTTCAATAATCGATTAATCATGACTAATCAGATTAATCGTTTCAGCCTTAGGTTCATCCACCAATTACATTACGTCTTTGCTGTGTAGAAAGTACACAGCCGTCTGGATTGTAATGTTTGCTTGTTTTTTGCATTTTTATTTAATTTATGCAAAATCAAAACGAAATTTGCCTGGAGGAAAAAAGTGCTTTGGGACTCGATGAGAGTAGAAAGTTTAATCTGATCTCTGTGGTTTAATTTGCAGAAGAACAAAAAATTGCTCTGGCTTATTTAAAAGCAATTCTACAGGCGTCTGAAAATAGATCTGCAAACGGGAGCACTGGTGCCTCCGCTGGACATAAAGGTTTAGTATCAACCTGGTTTTACTCATCAGACCAACGTTGGTGGCGTTGGAGTCAGAGATGCGCGTTCAGTCAGTTAGCTTCAGTGTTAGCCGACTTGAATCGTTTTGCTCACAGCAGTTCCATGAATAAAGCTGAACTGATATCGAGAGTCGAGTTCTTTCCATCTCTTTCCTGTTTTAACTGAAGCAAAGCAGCAATATTAGCAGTGTAAATTTTTTTAATGCTGTTGGGTTAAGTTAGGGTAATGTGTATGAATAAAATGAATATTGTTATAACTGTTTTTGGTCATATCAGTAAAATGTATTTTAAATTTTCCTACCAATGCATCATCTGTTAGTCCAAAGGCAGAAAATCAAGTGTTACTAACTCTGTTTTGGTAGATAAAAGTGTAGGTACTGGTAGCCTGCTATTTATTTTTATTTTTTACCTCACTGACTACCATTTCCATGGTTATTTGGACATGTGGTGAAGCCTTAACCTTCAGAGTGAAAGCTGCCCATTCTTTTGTGCATCAGGCTAAACATCCCCTTTCCTCTGGAAGAAAATGTTCATCCTCTTGTTGTTGCTCATTGTTTGGGATTCCCTCCTGTTTATTTGTGAAGAAAAACTCAAACTGATATACATCAGTCTGGAAGCTGGTTCTAGTCATCATACAGCTAGAGAACAACAGAAGAAGTGAGTCACTGATGCCGGCAGTTGAGATGTATTTATGGAACACAACAGCTGATTGTCCTCCCCAGGAGTTCAGTGTTATCTTTTCTGTAGTAAATAAATGCCACTGACTTAAGTTAAACAGCTTTGCTGTGTTAGATTCATGTAGATTAGCTTTGATAGTGTGTTTTATTTTTGCTACACATCAACCTTTTATCATCGGCTGATAGAATCTGGGTCATTCTGTTGAAAGAAGTCTACAAAAATCTCTTATTCCATCCATCCAGCTCAGCAGGTTTGTCTCAGTTTAACCTAAATCTTTATTGTTTGCTAATAGTTGTGTTATGGAGATGAGAAAAAGGCCAGCCCCTGCTCGTTAACTAGATTCTTGTCAGAGGCATCCTCATTCCCCCTCTAATAAGAAGATGCGTTCTCTCGCTCTCTCCCTGATCCCAGTGTTGTAATGTCTCTTTAACCATTGAATCAGCCTCCTGAAATGACTCTAATTGGAGACTGAATTGGATTGTCAGCCATGGCTACAGCTGGCAGGAACTAAACAAAGGGGCAGTATAGCTGCAGAAAAAGCAGTCATTGCAACCAGAGTCCAAGAAATTCTTTCTTTCTGAGAAAGCAAGGCTGTTAAGTGTGATCCTTATAGGCATATTTCCTCATAAATGTGTGACTTGGACCTCCTGGGGAAAAGCAGCAGTATACTTGGCTAAGCTGCTCCATTGTTGACAACCCTTCAGAGTACAATGTACCAACTGAACCAGCTCCAGCCCTGGGAAAGGTTTATGGTTGCATCAGTCTAAAACTGAAGTGCATAAGGACATTCCAAGTGGAGTGAAATATTTCAAGGCTTTTATATCTTGTAATTTTTTATCTTAAAGGCTCAGATAGAATAAAAACTTAAAATGTGAGAAAAGAGATGGTTTTGCTCAGGTAACTAACTTCAAAGATTCTTGTATCTCTTAAGGCTGGGAATAATTCACTATATCCTTGATGGATCTATGTAAGGTTCACCTTTCCTGAAATTTGTGAGAAAAAAAAATGTTAAACATTATTCAATTCAGTTTATTCATATAGCTCAATTCACAGCATATGCCATTTCAAGGCACTTTACAGAGACAATACAGTCAGATTGTTTTAAAAGTTTCTGTCAAGAAAAAAGTTGATTGCATTCAGTGATTGACTTGCAGGGAATGCTCCTCCTGGATGAACTTGAGGTAACGATATGCATTTTTTTTGTTGACTCTTTAGCAATGCATCACACTGAGCATGCATGCAGCAATGGTGGAGAGAAAAAAATCACTTTTAACAAGAATAAACCTGCAGCAGAACCAGGCTCAGTGTGAGCGCCATCTGCTGAGGCTGACTAGGGTTCAAGGAGACAGAAGCAGACATACATAAATGTAGATACACAAAAGGTAACTGTTAACCAACTCTACTAATAGGCCTGTCCTATTATTAGAGTTGGTTAACAAAAAAAAAGAAAAAAACAGGCACAATTCCGATATCTCTAAACTAAGGTTTTGATTGCAGCAGTTTAGCTGATATGTAATTCCAGGATGGAGTCCCAACCAACAGGAACAGACCAGATGAAGCTGCCATGATGGGAAAAACAGGGAGCTCATAAGTTTATGGGTGGAACTTAGCAAATATTGCAGATTAGGAGAATAAAGATATAAGGAAAAGGGGTCCCTATGTCCTCCTGCAGCCTAAACACATAGCAGCATAAATATAAAAAAATAAGTCAGGATAAAGTAACTATTTTGGATCAGGTATGAGAAAGGTAGAGCCAAGAAACAAACGGCGAAACATCTGTCTTGACTGAATTTTCTCCTTAGCTGTATGGGGCTGAACATTTAAATTAAAATTCTTGTTTTTTGTATGCATAAGGAGAAAAACATTAGTCAGAGGGAGGGAAAGCTTTTCAACACATTTGCAATGCAGATGCTAAAAGTTGGCAAGTCATTTTTATTTATTTCAGCTTTGTAATCTGAAAGCACACACTGTTAGTTTAAGCAGAATAACGGAGTGGAATCAGTGTGTGTGTGTGTTTCGGAGGAGGCGGTCATTGATTATCTTAAATTTATGAATTTATCATTGCTGAACCCTTCTTAACGTATTAGACCCACTGAAGCTTTCAAATAAATTTTATGACCTTGGACTAGATGTTATGGTTGAAACATTGAAACTAAAATGCATCTTTTTGGCATTTCGACGCAGATTCATAAGTAAGTTAATTTCCTCTGATCTCCTTTAGGAAATCAAACCCCAGAGTCATTACAACCATGGCTACAGCGAGAACGTCAGCCGGAAAAACCATGTGGACGACTACAGCACCTGGGACATCGTCAAAGCCACACAGTGAGTGCTGAGCACGGTTATATTCTCTCATTACTGCTGACAATAATTTGTAAAAAATTAATCAGGAGATTTTATTCACCTCCAAGCATAGTGAATCTGAAGATTTTTGAGCAGATTTCTTCTTATTCATTTGGATTTATCCTTTAAAAAAAAAGTTGATGCCTTTTAAGAAGCTGACGGCGTTCCGCCCTGTGCTGCAGGTACGGCATCTTCGAGCGCTGCAGGGAGCTGGTGGAGGCCGGCTTTGACGTTCGGCAGCCGGACAAAGAAAACGTCACACTCCTCCACTGGGCCGCCATCAACAACAGGATAGACTTGGTCAAGTAAGTCAGCGTGGATCGCCTAGTGGAGAAAGGGCAAATTGCCACTAGCTTAGAGTGAGGCTTAAGTTTGCCAAAGGGTTAACCAAAAAAAGGTTGTACGCACAAAAAATATGATCTGTAAATGAGTAGATTTTTACATTTATCTTTATTTATTTAAAGGGACAAAGCAAATACATGAACATTTAATTGTAAAAATCCCAGATTTAGCCTGAAAGCTACTTAACATCCATAGTCCCTGACAAGTCAATAAGAAAAAATCTAGAAAATACCAAACAATCAAACACTACACTGAGGACATCTGTCAATCAATTAAACAGTGAATGATCTTTACAGGAATAAATAAAGCAAAATAAGAGTGGACAATAAAATAAAAACACTGGAACATCAACAATACTTAACAGGATAATCTGACATCAGTGATCCTGATCTGGTTCCCTTTAAGCCATTTTTTATATTTGCTTTTCAACAAACTGAATGTTGTAGAGTTATAGCAGCACCAAATTTCTCTTCCCTTAACAGATAAATCTGTTGAGTAGTTGTTCATCTGTGAGGTGTTACACAGTCTGGTAAACACTAATGCTATCTTTCCATTAAGACTGGATATAAGCTTAATAAACTCCTAGAGGTGATGGAGAGAATCCACTAAAACTGTAACATTGAGCAGGCAATTTCAAATTTTCTGAAATTTTCAAACTAAGAATACTTTGTTTTTGGAGAGTGAGGCATTGATGAAAGGACAGGTTTTCTAACGGATGCTTTTAAAGCCCGTTTTCAAGGTTGTCAAGTTTGTCAACGAGCAGTTAGTAATACAGTTTAGAAAATGTGGAAAAAATAAGTAGTACAACGAAGAAACATTATATCAGCATTTTTTGCCAATGATGACCTGATTTATCTTAATAAATTAATTCATGAATATTAAAATTAACAATTCTGGATATACTTTTTACCCCCCCTGATAAAGTAGAGTCCAGTATAATTAAATGTACAAACTGGAACTCCTCCTTTTTCAACAAGAAATGTAGAAAAATACTTAGTAGATGGACTTTAGAAAATAAAATGCAGACTTTTTTTTGGGAGAGTTTAGTAAAAGGCTGATTTTAAAAATCCCCTCATAGATACATGGGATTGCTGATAATTTTTGAGACTTCAGTGTCAAACTTGGAGTTTGGAAAAAATGACATCATCTGCATATTACATAATATTCAGTTCTTTGTAAAGACCTTTATGCGGACACTGTCTAGTTTATGTTTTCTCCTGTTTTGTTTGTTTTCTGTAGTTTTCAGTCTGTGCTGTTGTTAGTGCTGTAGGTCTGCATGCTTTTTTCTTGGTATTTTTACACCGATTTATTTAAAAATTTATAGAAATGTCTGAAGCTGATCTTAAAGCAGCTGCTATCAGATTTCACTTCTTTAAGCTCCTCTGCAGCCTCTTCATTTAGCTTCTCAGTTCATCATTTTTCCCATAAATGTAATTTCCTGTTTGCAGCGGTTTATGGAGGCTGAACCCTGATAAGACGGAGTCCCTGTTAGACAAAGTGTCATGTTTCTCTTCAGTACACTGTGTTTGTTTGCAGGTACTATATATCAAAGGGGGCCATAGTTGACCAGCTGGGAGGAGACCTCAACTCCACACCTTTGCACTGGGCCACAAGGTAAACACTCTGATAAGCTGCCTGCATTAAATCACTTCTCACCAGCAGGTTTGTGTGTTCACACTTAGCAGGACAGAAAAATACTAGTATTCATATCCTGCGCCTGATTAGTTTTTATGGGAAAACAAACAATCAGTTAGGTAACTCTGCATTTCCTGTTAAGTGGTGCAGGGAAAACGTGTCTACAGATGCAGAGCAAAGCTCCATTTATTCAGGAATTAATAGATTTAAAATTTAGAGCAGAGGCTGTAAACAGGAAGTACTTTACAACTGTACGTCCAGTTCTGTGGTCAGCAGTTAGCTTGGATTTTATGAATCAGAATACTTAATTGATCCCACAGTGGGGAAACGCACGTTACAGCAGCTGGGCACAAAAATACACAGGCAATAAAAAAACAGAGTCATAACTGAAGCTATTTACAGGTAGAACAGGAAAATAAAACATATAAATAAGGTAAAAAGAGTTCAGAATTCAATCAAAGCTAACCAGCAGTGCTCAGCTGGTGCTCACTGATTTTTGACCATTTGGAAGGTCACATGAGATCACCACCACACCAAGCACAAGGGGTGGTGGGGTTGCGTTATCTCCTGAATTATTGATGGAACATCAGACCCCTCATCGTCTGCAGCAGAGGGGTCCTGTTTCACCCCCCACCCCTCCCCCTCCTATCACCAGCTGACAGTGACCTTTTAGGAGCTTATAACCACTGTCTGGAAACATAGCAGTGAGAGTTTTTCTTTTTGGGTGTTATTTCAGACAAGGCCATCTATCCATGGTGGTGCAGCTCATGAAATATGGCGCAGACCCGTCTCTGATCGATGGGGAAGGTTGCAGCTGTGTCCACCTGGCCGCCCAGTTTGGCCACACCTCCATCGTGGCATACCTCATCGCCAAGGGACAGGTAGGAGGAAGGAACCGACACCATCTGGTACCAACTGTTTAGCGATCAGAGTCTGAACTAGCTAGGAAATTAATAAAGCCTGGATTAGCTTCTTACACTTTTTTTTTTTTTTTTTAACTATTTAAAAGAAAAATATTCCCTTAAAAGCGAAGATTATTTTATAGAATCCTTTAAGAAATCTGTCATTTTCTTAAAAATACACTAATATGGCTACTAATAATGCTAATGGCTAACAAGATCTTAACATGCTAATGCAAATATGAAATTTTTGCCCTGTAATCATGTCTCCCTTACTTTTAAAAAATCAAGAGATCTGTAGCATAAGCTCTATTGCACAGATATTCATCCAGGTCGCTATAAATAATGTAATTACAACACTCAAACTACTTTTTTTTTATTAGAAAAAATGCTGAATTAAATCTTATAAAAATAATAAAATCTTTTTCCTGAGAGAATTAGATGTGTTAGACATTTTCTCCATTACTGATTCCTTATCAGACATGCTCAGAGAAATTATAATTACCCTGTGTTTATCTGCAGTTTGGTTGTGTCTTTCTATGGATTATGCACTATATTCTGTTAAAGTATAACAAAAGTCAAACAGAAAACTCAAAATGTGTACATTTTCGTAATTACTGCTGCTAGAGGTGAGGTAGGATCTCATTTCAGGGACGGATCAGCTACAGACGAGTGATAACAGGATTTAAATGCATTTATTCTTTCAAAAAATAGATTATTTAACTTTTACACATTAAAGTTTTGTACACTTTTTTATATAGGGAGAGAAATAAGATAATTTTGGTCGTTTTTGTTAAAGCAAAATCACAATAAAAGAACTGATGATTTGATAATCGGGAAAGTAGTGGTCTATAGAGGGTTTTCCTCTTAAATATGACTCGGTTCTTAATTTTTAAAATGGTCTTGTCAAGGACATTAAGGTTATGGTGTGTATTTCATATGCAAGTGTGAAATACAAGAGTGCTTTTTATTGGCTTTGTTGTTGGTGTGCATTCCCACTGATGCACAGGGATAATGCTACTATTTTGGGCTGTTTTGGGGGGTAAAGTCATTTGAAATGATGCTTATTTTTTAAAAACATTCATTATAAAACAGTCCGGAAAGCAGAGCACAAATAATTAACTGGGAGTTATTACATATTAATTTTAACCAGTTAATACCAGAATGAGTTGATTAGTGGGCTACAAGATTAATAAACAAAAAAAATCAACATTTGGTTTCTTACAACTGTCATCATTTTTCTTAGGATTAATTCTTTTCTAGTATCGTCCACCAGGGGGCGCCTGTTTTCTCTCTCTGCACACCCTTGCTAATTCCTCGGTGATGTTATGGTTTATATTTTTCTGTGGCAGGATGTGGATATGATGGATCAGAACGGCATGACTCCTCTTATGTGGGCAGCCTACAGGACACACAGGTGTGTTTGTTTGGACATTTGCCTGTTTTTACACAAGAAACAGTCACAAGAGAAATTACTGCAGTTTTATCAGAGCTCAGTTCCAACATATGAATGATTCTGTGTTTTTTTATTTTATTCTATATATATAAAAAAGCTGAACAGCGTAAAATCATCACATGTGGTTTTGTTTAATTAAGACATCAGGCTAACAATCACTCTAAATGTTTGATTCTCTCCTGCCGCAGCGTGGACCCCACCCGGCTGCTGCTGACTTTTAACGTCTCTGTCAATCTGGGCGACAAGTATCACAAAAACACGGCGCTGCACTGGGCCGTCCTGGCAGGTAACACCACCGTCATCAGCCTGCTGCTGGACGCCAACGCTAACGTCGACGCCCAGAACATCAAGGTGAGGCTTCCCGCCGTGCTCAAACAGACAAAATGCAGATATTATGATCAAGATGTCAGTTTATTTTATTAGTGAAGTCCAAGATTCATGGGTTCATTCTGTGTTTTGAATTATTTCTTACAGCTAATGAAAAAAAAAAATCTGAAATTTAGTTGTTCAGGAAGTAAGAATATCATTAAAGATTAATTATTTAAAGAAACAAGCAGAATGGTGTTACTATCTGCAAAAACACAAGAAGCTGAGATCCAGACATTTTTAAAGGAAAGTTTAGTGGAAGGAAAAAAATGGGGTTGAAACCAGCACCTCAACCTTCACCTAAAATACAAATAAATAAATCCCTGAAATGTCTCCCCTTATGTAGGTGACTAAATATTTTATACAAAAACAGCTTTTTATTGGGATTAACTATTAGGTTGATTTTTCTTGACTGTTCTCTCTTCCATCTTTAGGGTGAAACACCTCTGGACCTGGCCAAGCAGAGGAAGAATGTGTGGATGATCAATCACTTACAGGAAGCGCGGCAGGCCAAAGGTTACGACAGCCCGTCCTATCTGAAAAGACTGAAGATGGACAAGGTACAAACAGCTAATGTAGCTGGTTCACAGGAAGTTTGGGTTAGAGAAGCAGGAAGTTGTTAAAAATGAGGCTGTTCAGGGATTTCAGCCAGAACCAGGCAGCTGGGAGAGTTCCTTCCTGTTTTCTTTGTTTGACCCCTTAGAGGCCTATAAAGGAGTTAAAACATGCCTATATTTGATGCCAACCGTAAACTTACCCAAAGAGTGGCTGAACCAGCCAAAACATGCCCTCTGATTCACGGTTTCCACTGTTATTCTTCTTAATTCTGCTGAAACTGTTTGGTCTTCCCGCTCACCTATTGGGATATTAGCTCCTGAAGGTAAATCTGCTTTGAAGATAGGATGAGTCATTTTAGATTGCTTCCTCTGGATATCAGATATCCTGCTTTAGATCAGGGGTTCCCAAACTAAACCCCCTAAAATACATAGAATTAGTTCACTCTATATTTATTTATACATTTAAAATATTAAATGCATTTCTTTTAAATATTATGGGGTTCATCATTTTAGATATATTTGTAATTATTTTATTGCAGAGCATTTTTAAAATATTACTTGAGCAGCTTTTTCACCAAATACTCCTCATTCATTTCCTCATTTCTTAAACAGCTGCTCTTTACTTTTACTTGAGTAAAAACACATTGTAATAATAATACTATTCTTATTTCAATACAATTTGGGATACTCTACCCATCTCTGTTTAATTGCACATTTTGCATTTTAATAGTATGGTTAATATTGTCTTTATTTAACTAGATATTTGTTCTATGTTTAATTTTATGTTTTCCATATCCCTCATTACATTAAAATTATTTTAAAAGAAAAACCTCATTGGGAACCCCTGTTCTAAAGAGCAGTAAATGTAGACGTTAATAACCTTTGACCTGCACCATAAATTGCTTTAATTCCCTTCAAAATAAAACCAGATTGTCTTGGTTGGTCCTTGCAGAGCTTTTTAGTTTTAAATATTTAGTGCATGCTTAAATTAAAATGAATTTTATCCAATTGTGGGAAAAAAATATTCTCCCCGCAGAAAATACTTTAATCCATGTGCATATTTGTTTTTTAATTCTCTGCTTCCTTTTTTTCCCGTCTGTATTGACTATGAAGGAGTTCAGGCAGAAAGTGATGCTGGGGACGCCTTTCGTCGTCATCTGGCTGGTGGGTTTCATCGCCGACCTGGACGTGGACTCTTGGCTCATCAAGGGCATCATGTACGCTGGCGTCTGGATCGCTGTGCAGTTCCTCTCCAAGTACGTCCCAACTAAACAACTTTTGACCGTGCTTCTTATGCAGTTGGCAGTTTCATCATCTTTATTTTGTGCACAGAAATCAGATTATTTTTCAGACAGGTTCTTTTTAAGTACATAGAGAGCGTAGTGTCATGAACTCAAATAGCTTCAGAGCTACACAAATGACCTTTTTTTTCTTTTCCTCTAAAGGGCTTTTTTCGACCACTCCATGCACAGCGCTCTGCCTCTGGGAATCTACCTTGCAACCAAGTTTTGGATGTACTGCACCTGGTTCTACTGGTTTTGGAACGATATCCTTTTCTAAATGCAGCAGCATTTAAGCTGAGCTTATCAAGCAGAAAAAGTGCAGATAACTTGTTGTGTCAACATGATGTCTGTAGCCTTTCATCACAGTTGCTTATACGCTGCTGAGCAGACATGTTTGCACACGTTAATTCCTCCGTGAATAGAGAGATAGCGATAAAGTGATGCTAAAAGGATCATTAGTCATGTTGACATGTGTTTTTTTAAACTGTTTGTGCTCCTTCTCGTCAGCCTCAGTTTTAGCTTGTAGCTACTTGCAGAGATTAGTTTGGTTGTTCTTTAAAAATGTACACAGCTGAGCTGATGCATTCAACGAGAGCTAGATGAGGACTGGAATGAATCTGATTGGATGTAACCACATGAGCTTCACTGGAAAAGTGGATTTTAAGATGTCAGCTTAGCTATCGTTAGCTACTGCTGTGATTCTGGCTACGTGTTTCACTACCTTTAGAGGATTTTTACACGGAACTTTCAAAATTGCTACGATTATTAAAACGTTTAACTGATCGTATTGCTTCACTGCGACACACCTGCAGACGACCTGGATTCTAATTACCAGCCTTTAACACCTCTTCACATTTCGTCTTTCCACTGCTTTGTGGGTAATCTGCAGATTTGCCTGTTTTTTTTTTTTGTTTTTTTTTAAGCAGTTTAGTCATTTTAAACATTGTCTTCTTGATTGTATCTCTGAAGTAAAGTGGTGGTTAAACCAAAATTCCCAGTTTAGAAAAACAAAAAGTAAAATGTGCCCATTGGAAAATGTCCTCGTTAGCGTCAGTGCTTTTTGTTTTTAGACCTAGAGTGTAATCTGGGTTAGGTGTTTGAAGAAGAATTGAAATTCTACTAACATGTTAAGTAGTCAAATTGAGATTTCACTGGCCAGGTCTTTGATTTTAAGGTTTTTTTTTGTTTTTGTTTTTTTTGCTTGCTATTTTTGAGATGGTTTCATAGGGTCTGAAGCTTCAAAATGAATAACTGTCAGGCTTCTTATTTATGGAGTGAATTTTGTTCCATTATTTTTGCAAGCAAAAACACAGTACTGTGAATAGAAATTTGAAAAAAAAAAAAAAACAGAAAAAAACAAAACAAAAAGGAATCCAAAATTTTAACTTTAAAAACCTACTGATTCAAAATAAGGTTTTGAGAGTCCCTTAGCTGTTTTCTCAGGTTTGTTTTTCAAACTTATGTTTA
>NW_015150625.1:978897-1005284 GCF_000732505.1 Cyprinodon variegatus
TATATATATATATATATATATATATATATATATATATATATAAACTAAATCTGACAAAACTGCAAAGTTACTCTGAAAATCGTTTTTTTTTGTTTAAGATTATAAAATATTTTCTCCTTTTCGCCTCCTTAATGTTTGGATCAATATTTTCTCAGAATACCTAAATAGGAACTAATTCTAATAGCATTCCTCCCGACATGGTGCTCCCACCACCATGCTTTAATTATAGGTTGAAAGGGTTGAAAGTCTCATCTTGATTCCTCTAAACATCATTGTTTGTAATTGGATTGAAACATCCCTGTGTTCACCTCAGTGGATGATCGAGCGTTTCTCCAGAATGTATTTAACTAATCCTGCTGCAGTATGAGGTCATGTTGCCTTTGAATCATAGAAGGAAAGCTGTTTATTACGTCAGTGACTGTCTGCTGTTAGTTCCAGGAATTTTTTTTTAATAAAGCAGTAGACAAAGCTGGATACGTTTCTTCCCCTGAGGGAGAAGAGTAATGGTTTGTGGTTTATGAATCTATTGTTGGAAGGAGGCGGGGATAAGGTGTTACGACATAAAACCGTGTCTCCAGTTGAAGTGGGTGTGTTGAAAGACAGAGCTGCCTTGAGTGTCTGAGTAATGATCAAAACTCAGACTCTGAAGTTTCTTGAAGATACTTGCCTCTTCTGTTTTAGTAAAAAAGGCAAGTCTAGATGCCAAACTTTTACTTTTTTATTTTTTTTTTCCAGATCAATACTGATTAACAAGCGGTTTCTCGGTATGTGTACTTGTGCGTTCTCATGTGCTCGTGTACTCGTGAAACATAAGCCTCAGTCCTAATAGTGTTCCAATTCACAAGAACACAAGACAGAGAATGGATAAAGTCCCCGGATATTGCTCTCGCCCCTCCCTCTTTACCCAGCATGCATCAGAGCAGACTTGTTTGTTCTTGAGATTGACAGCTGTCAGCGGCTAGCAAACAGGAAACCTTGGTTTGCATCCCAGCTGGAGGGAATGAGCTGCCAGTGCGGGTCCTCAGGCAAGACCCTTCACGCTAATGCCTGCTTTGTGGAGTGTCGGCCTAGTGGTTTAGGGCATTGCGCTTGGAATCCACAGGTTCTGAGTTAAAGCCCCACTCCCACGGAGTGCCACTCTAGTTGGCTAAGCAAGACCCTTACCCCCCACACTACCTCCCGGGGCGCAGCACAATGGCAGCCTACAACAAATCCCCTGGAGAGAGTTCATTTTGTTGCTCTGTACTTGTGGCTGGGAGTCCCAGCATGTATTAAGTTAAAAGTTTTATTTGGCAAAACATTCATTTAATTTGTGTTTATCTGACTGTGTTAATTATAGTTCCCCCACTGAATGAAAAAAGGAAACTTTTATTACCTAGAGACTATTAATAACAGGAGGAGAAATGCAGCTCCAGACGAGCCGAGCGTGTGGCGACGTCAGGAGTATGCCTTTCTTCCAATTACGGTAACCTACATTTATGCTGCGTGCTCCCGTTCTCCCCAAGTCCATACTTTCCTTTGTTTTTTTAAAGAAGATACTTGGCGAGAACACGCGTACTCGCGTTCTTGTGAATTGAGAAACGGCCTTGGTTTCCTTTAAGGTCTGACTTCTCATGCAGGCTCTAAGATGAAAAAGTAGATTTTCATCAACCAAGCAGACCTCTAACAGTGGGACTTAGACTTGTAGCGATACTTTGGTTTTAAAGGCACAGTACACTTCAATCCAGATAAGCAGATCCAAGCTTCTGCTGTATTTCTGTTCCTCAGAGAACCAAGAAGCTCTGATTTAGTTTGAATGAGAGCCCAGAATAAATAGATCTTGTGATAAACTAGCTGATTGTTCTCTGTTTTTAATACCTACCTTGACTCCTTTGCACATCTCCCTTTTGCCACGGTTCACGTCCCCTTCCTGATCAACACGCTGGCTTTGTTCTACAACTTTGGCAAATCCTGGAAATCCGACCCAGGAATCATTAAGGCATCAGAGGAGCAGAAGAAAAAGGTATCCAGACTTAATTATCTGGGTGTTTACAGTCTACGGTTTGGGGAGGATGAATTACAGCCTTGGCTGTGTGTTTCATGCAGCGTTATGTAACATTTCACATTTTCTGCCCTGCTGCTTTCAGGCCTTTCTGTTCCTCATTATCACTGTGTAATGGAGAGGAGGAGGATTTCTCCCTCTTAGCGGGCCCCTGTGAACGAGGCTTTCTTTCACATACCATGGGGAAATCGTCACCATCGATGTCTTTTTCACTGCCGTGCTAAAAAAAAAAAAAAGCTGCTATTTTTGTTAAATTCAGCCAGGAATGGTCCTGCAAACTAACGGTGACTGGAGGGTTAGAAAAAAAGAAATCCAAGCTTTTTTTTTAAACGGTGAACACACCATACCTTATTGCTACCAAGTAGGATAAAGTTTAAAAATTAAATCAGTGACAGGAAACGTGATTCTTGGGTTCGCATTTTGGTAGTTTAATAGCTACGTTTAATTAATTTACTATATTTTCCAAACTATAAGCTGCTACTTTTTCCCCATGCTTTGAACCATGTGGCTTATACGAAGGTTACGGCTTTCCTGTGGATTTTTCCCACCCACTAGGGGGCCTAAATCAAAGAAGGGGCTGATTTTCATTTGATTCATGCTAGCACCAGGCACAGTGGAGATCATGTTCGGAATTCACACATTTTGTCATTTATTTACAGCAATAAAGCTGTTGAATCAATGAAAAGACTGTGTGCAACTCATGCAGAGCTGAAATAAAGAGCTGAAGCCACGTCTTTCATTAGCTCTTGACTGCAGCAAGCAGACAAGCTAACGGGAGCTAGCATTCCTCTAGCAAAAAAAACAACTCTCTGTTTCGGAAGGAAATTTAATTCC
Source organism: Cyprinodon variegatus (assembly GCF_000732505.1). NCBI lineage: Eukaryota > Metazoa > Chordata > Actinopteri > Cyprinodontiformes > Cyprinodontidae > Cyprinodon > Cyprinodon variegatus. The sequence goes on from NW_015150625.1 coordinate 981,773, forward strand.
GATTTGGAGTAGAATCTTTAGTCTGTAATGTTTTCAGAAATAATTTCAATCTGATCAGGCCTTAAATCTGATTATTTGTGTCCATATAAACGTAGCTAATGCGTTGGTAAGAGAGAGCAACTCTTTCAGCAGATAACAGGAAGTATGAAAAAAGTTTTCTATCTGCTGATAAACATGCCGGGTTAAAAAATGTTTCTGCAATCTGATCTGCTTCCAGTGAATTTCTGCGTTCTCATAGAGCCACGCACTGAGGCAGCTGTTTTTCCACAAGCTAACAATGCTAACTGCTAATATAAGATAAACTAAGATGTCGTCAGCAAAAGTGATAAGAAATCCTAACCTTTCTTATTTTCTCTGTTCCTTTTTTTCCCTAATGTGTCTTTTTATGTTTTTCTTTCTTTTTTTTTAGACAATTGTGGAGTTAGCCGAAACAGGCAGCTTGGATTTAAGCATATTCTGCAGCACCTGCTTGGTAAACTCCTCCTTTTAACGCTTCAAATCTATGCAGTTTAGAGGAAAAGAAAGCCGAGATCTTCCATGTCTATTTTTTTTTTTTTTCTTCCTCTTCCAGATACGGAAGCCCATCCGGTCCAAACACTGTGCCGTGTGCAACCGCTGCATCGCAAAGTTTGACCACCACTGTCCCTGGGTGGGGAACTGTGTGGGTAAGCATCAGAATTCACCTGTTATTAAACACACAGGTTTAATAACAGTCAAAATTGGGCCACAGTAATGGAGTTTATCTAAGTGTCACCGCAGGAGGGCTTTTGAGAGAATGGAGAAAAAAAACAAGCAAACCTGATTCATTATTGTCTGTAAAAAAAGACAGGAAACCACAGTGGAAGGAAGAAGTTGTTTTTCAAATAACGTGGTCAGGATGATGCTTTTAAAGTGAGGAAACTGTCTGAACAAACTGCAGCTTCTTTGATCTCTGTGATTTTGATCTGTTATCTGTTTTAAAGCGATGCTTCAGATCAAATAAATAAACTTCCTGTATTTCATTGTCAAATATTACCTCAGTAAAAACACCTACCTGCACCTATTATCCACAGTTTATTTCTCTTAACAAGCCTTTTTTTATGGTATACTAAATCTAAACAGTATTTTAATTAATCTAAATAATCTTTTCCACTTTACAGGAAGCGGGAATCACCGCTACTTCATGGGCTATCTCTTCTTTCTGCTCTGTATGATCTGCTGGATGATTTATGGCTGCATCTCCTGTAAGTTTTTAGTATTTATGTCTTTCCCAATATTCCAAATCCCTGATGTTATTAAAGCCCTTAACTCCTGTCTGTCTGGTCCTCTCCACCAGACTGGAGGGTGCACTGTGCCACCAGTTATGCCAAGGATGGTTTCTGGCTCTACCTGACCCAGATTGCCTCATGCTCCCCCTGGATCTTCTGGATGTTCGTCAACAGCATTTTCCACTTCATGTGGGTGGCCGTGCTCATCATGTGTCAGCTCTACCAGGTACAGCTTCAGTGTAGATGAAAGCAGGCCGTCGTGTCTGAAGTGTCTCTAATGGTGGGTTTACTTTTGTTCCCGGCTTGCAGATCGCAGCTCTTGGAATCACCACAAATGAGCGGATGAACGCTCGCAGATACAAGCACTTTAAAGTGACGGCCACGTCCATCGAAAGCCCCTTCAAGTGAGATTTATTCTGTTTTCATTCATCCCCTGAATTAGATACAATTTCAAAAAAAAGGTGTGCCACAAGGCTTTGTTGTTGGCCCAATTTTATTTTAATCTCGTTATTGATGCCAATTCAGTTTTTGTTAGATGTTGGGTGATCCAATCTTCTAAAGCTAACAAGGATATTTAATTGTTCTGTTTTCCCCCATTTAGCCACGGCTGCATCAGAAATCTCATAGATTTCTTTGAGATCCGCTGCTGTGGCCTGATCAGGCCTGTGACTGTGGACTGGACCACGCAGTACACAATAGACTACGACCAGACGTCCGGCTCAGGCTACCAGCTGGTGTAGAGATAGGAAGCGATGGATGAAGAGGAAAAAGAGGGAGGGGCAGCAAAGAGTGGGAAACAAAGCTTTTGGAAGTATTAACCCCTCCCCTCCCCCCTCCATGGTGTTCGTATCTTACGCGATGCTGTTCTCTGCAACGATTTTTTCCTGTTTTTTTTCTGGACCATCTCTCCTTTGCAGAATAAAAGACTTTAAGGGGGGGAAGAATTAAGGGAAGCATGCAGTTATGAGACATCATCATCATCCCTGCCCTTTTTCACTGCTACTACCGCCCCATCTCCTCCCTCCTTGGCCTTTTGGACGGTGTATCGCTGCCAAACACAAGCGGAGGAGAGAGAGACGAGCAGAAAAGAAATTTTAAACGAAAGCTCACCCTTTTGTTTTTCTTTTTTGGTTTAACTAATGATACATTTTTTTTGCAAGGAAGCATTTCAGGAAAGTAAATCGTGAATTTGGGACTTCTAGAGTGGAAAAAAGGGGAATGTCTTTTAAAGTCTTTTGTTTTTGTTGTTTTTTTGCACCGTGCTGTTATGAATTGAGCCGACGAGGACTTGCAGAACTGTTGGAGGAATCCCACTTTTATTTTCTCTCTCTTTTCTCCAACCCCTCTTCTAAAAGAAGCTGGAAGCAGAACTGGGACTCCCTCAGCAGTGACCATGCTGAACATGGCAGATATCCTCCAGACAATGTGATACAGCTCTATTTATTTTAAAATTATTTATAGATAAAATAACTATGTTCTAGCGCCATCATTTATACATTTCACATCATTTTAGCTTTGTAGAATTTTTTTTTTTTTTTTTTACGTATCAAGGAGGAGAGAATTTTAAACAGTTAGTTGAAATAAAAGTGGATAACTATGTAGAAAACTACAGACAGGTACAGTGAGTGTATTTATTAAGCAAAATAGAAGGAAAGAAAAGTTTACAGGAAAGCCTCATTCCAGACATTTCTCTTTTAAAGCTGTAAAGTCTTATTCGTTTTGTCTCTCGTCTGCCTACAACGTTGCACTGATCGTGTTTAGTTCTATGAATATATATATATATAAATATATATTTTATTTGGCCGTAACTGAACAGGAGGTCCAGCAGCTGCGCGGCGACACTTCCATTGTCGCCTCAGAAAACTCTGGACCCCGCGCCGCCGCCGCAGCACCAGGACGGACTCAGATGTAAAGAATGTGCATTTGTACATAAACTGTTTTCTTCTTTATGTCAGTGTTAGTTGAAGGTGCTCCTGGGGGTTTAAGTTTTTACATTTCTTTTGCTCTTGTTGACGTAAACATAAAGGAGAGTCAGATTACTATAATCCATGTTGTATGACTGTAGCTTTTAGTGATGTCCGACGCTGCTGTCTATAGTACCTGGAATCTCTCCACTGCATGTATGACGCCTAGGACAGCGACCACTCCCTCTCCACTTCATAGTGGTCACCATGGTGACAGCCCAGCAAAGCCACATGTCTGTAAATAGTGAATGTTAAGTATTTGCAAATGTTTCTGCATCATGTTCATCCAGTTTTTCTTTCAGATCCTGAGTGTTTAGTGAGGTTTCTCCATCCCAAACAGCTGTGTAATATATTTGAATGTGTCATAATCAAATTTTTTTTCTTTTTTTTTAACGTCCTACATTGCTGGGTTTTGTTATACCACTGGATGTAAAAATTGTAAAGCAGAAAAACCTTTTCTTGTTTTGTTTTTCTAAAAGCGGAAATGTGCTCATGCGATAGTTTTAAGGATCGAGAGAGGTTATATTCTACGGAACGTTTGCATCGCCACGTACTAACCATCAACGCCCTGCAGCAGTTCACACAGGACTCGTATCTTACAATGCCTTTTTTTTCTTTTTTTAACTGAGTGGGCATCAGTGAATGCTGGCAGAGGTCACCACTTTTCAAAAACCCATCTCACGTCACTAGTTCTTCCAGCGGCTGCAGACGTCTACTCTCCACCCCCTCCATCGCTTCACCATGTGGGATAATAGAGAAAAAAAAAAGTCAAATGATAAAGCACATAATCATCTCCAGTGCCTCTCTGCCCACCTTCAGATCCCACTGTAACTCCGCTTCAGATGTAAACATACGGGCATGGTTCAGTTTTAATGGCTTTATTAATAAAATACAGTCAAACGTCAGCGTTTGGTTAATGTTTTTATTTATGACACACTTCAGATTTGAAGAACCTAAAGGAGATGTTTCAGAAAGCAGGATATGGGAGAAAACAGCTAAATGTTCTGGGTTTTTGGTTTCAGGAAGCTAGAAACAAATTGGGTTAATTTACCCTGATCTGTAGGAGGACTCACTGGTTTTCCATTTTCAAAGCAGCGCTTAATTTCAGCCTGCATAGTGATGACATCAGCACACTTTGTTTTTATACAGAGGTGGATTATTTTTATTTGGACTGTTTAGTGGGACGGTTGTAGCTGCAGTCATTTATCAGGCAGAAATATAATCAGGCTTAACTGTAGTGAGTTCATACTTCTACCTGCAGCATATTTGTTTAAATCCTGGATTATCAGTCATATCCCGCACTAAATATAATAGTCCTTTCATTGTTTTTTTGTTTTATTGAAAACTGTCAATATTTTGTTCTAACAACAAAAAGAAAAAAAAGCATCCATCTTGCCTCCATTATGGTCCAGTGACTGGATTTCAAATCTTTTAGAACCTCTTTTTTTTCAGTTTTCTAAAAAGTTTATGGAGTAACTTTTATTCCATAAAAAAAAAAAAAAAAAAACAAACAAAAAAAAAAACCAAGAACATAAAATAAAAAGAATTTGGATTTGATTTGTTTTTCTCAAAATCCTTTTCAAAATTTGAATTTAAAAAAAATAATTTTATAGATCACATTTTCAAAAATGTTTTGTAAACATTTCGATTCCAATTGCACTGTATAGATCGCACATAATCCAAATGCTTGGTCCTGACCAATAAAAAGGTTGCTAATGCTCAGCAGACCAATAGAAATGTTTTCCCTCCTCATTCCAGAGGAAACCCCGCCCCCTTAAGTGAAGAGAACGATCAGGAAAATGTCATTTTAAAGGAAAGCAATTCCTAAAACCAATTTTTTTTTATATTAAAGCTGTAAATAAAAAAAAAATAGAGTAAACAACTAAAGGTTTAATTTCTATACTGCAGTTTATTTTACAAAACATTCTCTGCAACAATAATGGAACAACATTTCCCCCATAAATCAGCTTGTAAAGCAGTTTTAAGAGCTTTAGAGACAGAAAAATGTCTCCCTTTCATGTCGTTGCATTTGTTTTACAAAGCCAGTAAATGCTCTGTAATTAATTTAGTAAAGGTAAAACATATCTAACTTGCATAACTAACCTGCTTTTCACATTTCAACTACATTTGCTGTGTCCTTTTTGAACATGCTGAGTCACACCTACACACATAATGCAGATACTATGAAATTAGTAAATCTTTCTACTTTCTAGTTTTTAATATATTTAGATTTTTTTATCAGCTTTTATTGTCTTTAAACTGTCACAAGTAAAGGTACAAATGAAATGAACTCTCTGCAATTGTGCGACTTATCAGCTGTTCTGAAACCTGTATTACAAATAAGTTAAGCCCACTTTCTGAACGGAGGCGCAGGCAGAAATCTTCCAGCAGGAGATGGATCATCACTGAGCGTGGACCAGAGCGCCGGCTCCCTGGCCGTAACCGAAGCCTTTAGGCCCAAAGTTCTTGGCGTAACAAGCTGCAGAGAAGAATAAAGAATGTTAACATGGATGGAGTGAACAGAGAGCTTTGTGTAATGCTCATGTTTTAAACTATTCTACGTTAGAACAAGGAGACGACAGATATATCTAAGAGGACGGCAGGCAATCTGACGTAAAGCAGCAGAGAGATTCCTGTGTGTTTAACTTAAGCATTATGAGTCATTGTGGGGAGCTGAGAGAGGGGAACCATTGTGGAGGTGGAATGGCAGAGGTTTCTATACAGCACAGATCTGATGTAATCCAGTGAAAAAGAAAGAATCCTTGTCTGACATGACAAAGAGCAACAGCTGCCATCTCTGAGGTTTGTACCTGAATCAGAGCGTTTTAGTGGGCGGAGTCTACAGATAGTGGAACATGTTTTTCTTCTTAGCAAACTGGATTATAATCAGTTTTGTTAGATAAGAATGCTCTGAGAAGCCTTAAGGCATTACGATGGAGACGCATCCTGACTGCTGTTTAAAAGAAATACGTTCTGAGTCGAAAATCAGTTTCTTTACTAAGTTGTTTTACTGTGAACACATTAAATTTTCAAATGTTTACAGTTCCATCGTACCTTTGCAGTAAATTTCGCCGTCCTTCTCCGTCTGAGTCGTCGACTCCAGGCTTTTACCACATTTTGCGCAGCGGAAACAGTTCTTGTGCCACGGCTGTGAGACAAAGCAGTCTGATTTAGTTATGCCTCATTCAAATCAGAAAAATAACAAACTAACTGTAAGAGTGTACAGAAACAGCATTTATACCACTAGAAGGCTTTATTTTGTCAGATCACAACCAAACTTCAGTCTATTAGGATGTTATGGAGGAAACCAAGAACCATCCATGACTTCCTGCTGAAGTCACCATGGTTCTCACTCACTTACAAAAAAATCCAAGCCTTGTTCTGCGGTTTTGAACATGCAGGCATGCCGCACTTCTCAGATTTAAGAAAAAACACATCTTTCCATTTCACAATCACAACTTTTTTTCCATCTTAAAAATCACCTGAAAAATAAAACAATGAATGCATTGAGTTTTTTTTTCCATGTTAGAAAAAGGGAGATTTGTAAGTTATTTGAATAAACTCCAGATGTCGTCAAACACTCTAAACTCCTTCATTAAAAGCCATGAAAGGAAATCTCCCAGCAGCCCCGGGGCTCTTCTCTACGTCTTCATTTACTGTGGAAATTACAGGTTAGGATTTCACCACCGACTGGAAGGCTGGAAAACCATGAACAGCTCTGCTTCTGATCACACCATGGGGGATAAATCTGAGCTTTTAGCATTTTCCTCTGTTTAAATAAAAAAAAAATAAAATAAAATCCTTTCCTGACAATTATCATTTGAGCGTGTTATCAAACGTTTGTCCACTTCCTGTACAGCTGAAAGTGAATAATGTCCTCCCTGTGACCTCCTCTGAATCGGCAGAGCCTCACGAGGACGTCACAAGGCTTTACGCAGGCTGCTGTTGTGATTATAAAATGAAAAGACCGGACCTTCCGGAAAAAACTCCAGGATCATCCTCACCTTAGATCCTCCAAAATAAAAGCTTCATCAGGAGGAACATGTTCCTCACCTTGCCTGCTCCCATGATCTTCTCCGCCGCGTAGACGGAGTCTCCGCATCTCGCACACTTGTCGGAGCCTCCAAACTTCTGGGCGAATTTGGACGGGTTTGGGTTGGTTGTAGGTCTGTGGGTGTGAGTCCTTAAAGCAACAGGGGGGTTGAAACATGTTATTAAAACATATTGAAGCAGAACCTCTCTAAGGAACTCCAAGGAGCAGCAGGATTATACAATGAATCACCTGATAGCTGGGATGGGGTGACCCGCTGGGTGAGTGGGTTTATGCTTTACGTAAAAAAATAAAGTAAACTCATTTTTCCAGCCTCCCTTTCAGCTGACAGGCTGTAATTTTGAAGAGAAGGAGCAAAAGTGTCTCCTTCAGCTACCTTAGCAGAACCGATTCACTCAAACTTGTTTCTATATCCCATCATCGAGCAGTAAGAGGGTTGGAAATAGTTTATTCAGCCATAATAACTGCTTCAGTGGGAGGGTTGGTTTGTTTCAGAGCAGAACTTTAGACCCAGTGGCGTGAACTCTCTGTCAGCAGCCACATCTAATCAGCATCGTTACACATGATGAGCCGCAAAGCATGGGGACCTCACAGCAGCGATGGTCCAATCATGTCCCGCGAGCCGACATTTATGGAAATGTTTCCTATGTTGTGCAGAACACAAAACTGGAGGAAATCGGAGTGGAAAAGTTGCTGCTGCAGTTGAAAAATGCAACAAAAAAGCGTTTCAGAAGGAAAATTAACTGCTCTTTTTTTTATGATTTGGAGTTTTATTCTAAAGAATGAAACCCATAAGAAAACGGTGCCGGAATTCAATTAAATTAAAAAGAAGTATCCAAATACATCGACAATAATGCTGTATTTATAGAATGTTGATACTATGAGTTTTTGCTTTTGATGCATTTAATAATAAAAAAATGACGTTTTTAACCTCATGAAGAACTATCAGAAACCCTAAGACCAAAATAAAGGAACTGCCAACTTACTCCTCTGGTTTGATTCCCAGCCGCTCGCCGCGGTCCATGTTTAGCGTCCCCGCTCCCTGCCCGTAGCCATAGCCTTTAGGTCCGTATTTCTTCCCGTAGCATGACTTGCAGTAGATCTCCTGGTCGTGGATGGCCACTGTGGTGCTGTCTAAACCCTTCCTGCAGACCACTGTGCTCACACAGACATTAGCAGAGTGTTAGCAAGACAAACTTCTAAGCAGAAACAATGAAGCTTATGGTATTAGCATTTATATTTGAAGCTCTGCGATGAACATTCAAAAGTTTTCCTAATCATGAATCTATTCTAATTTTGTCATCTTAAACCATTAATGCCACATTTTATTGTGTTTTAAGAGGTGACATACAGAGACCCATTTCTGCCACTTGATAGTAAAAAAAAAAAAAAGTTGGCACATGTAATGTCATAATTATAAGACTGAAAGGCCTAATTATTAAATACCAAGTCATAATTTAAACTTTCAAAGTCATAATTATGAGACTTGTAAGATTTAAACTCATACTTTTGAGATAGAAAAAGTTATAATTTGACCTTTCAAAGTCACACTTATGGGATAATTCATATCTTATAAACATAACTTTAGATATAATTATCACTTTGTATTAGGGCTGGGCAATATGGCTTAGAAAGAAAGGAAACTCCAACTTTTTCCCTATAAAATCAACTTAAATTTTATAATAAAAACAATACATGAGAAATATTGTTTTCAAAATCTAGCTTTGATTTCATCATCCCCTCTTTGAGGTAATCTTAATATAAAGGGCAACAAAATTCAGGCATAAGAAACAATGAAAATCTAACAAACTGATTATTTACAGTATCTCACTATAATGACTTTATATTTCCTAATTATGAGTCAAAATAATGACATGATGTGCCATTTTTTGTGTGTGGAGGAAACGGTAAAAATGGTCTTCCATACAAAGACCAACAGAAAGGGCTGCATTATGATTTCAAAGGGGTTTTTGTAAAAACATTTTGTTTAATTGAAATTTTTAGGACCGTATACCTCTAAATGAAAGTGGATAAATCCCCTTCAGATCTCCTACTAACATAAAAATCTATACATTTTCCTCTTTCCGTCTAGTGCAGTTATATCATCAGTTTTATGTTCAGGACTTTGGGCAATAAACAACCAGAGAACGAATGAGAACAGAGAGTCATATGAGGGCCCCTCATCCACAGTGAGCTTTATCTGGACAAATAACGATGTCATTCATGAAGCAATCTCCAACTAAGGAACAAAGACCTCCATAGACCTTTTACTCACCTCACATAAACACATAAGTTCAGAAAAAAAACTATTCTAAGATAAGCTTAGAAATGAAAACTTATTGAGGAGGTTTTAGGTTTTTATGCTTCTCTACAGATAAATGTGATGAGAGCCGTTCAACAAAAGGCACCAGGAAGTCTGTAACCTGAGCGTGGTGAATAAAAATTCCCCTCTTTGATGAAGAGGTGAAAGCGAGATCAGCTCCCATGACCTTTCATGGCCGTGAAGCTGGAACCAGTCAGATGCATCACGTCCCATAACCCAGATAAACAAATGTAAGCAGTTAATGGATTTCCATAACGACGACCGCCTCCTGATCCAACTCTACCATCCACCGAGACGTCCTTCAGTTCAACATTTATGCTTGAATTAACCTGTGACTCAATAAAAGAACTAAATAAAGAAAAAAAATGTTTTTTTTTCACAAGTTTTTGGGCAGATAAGCCTCTTAGTGCAGCTTTGTGATCAATGGAGCATAGAGTTTTCTTCCAGGATGTAATCTGTACTTACTGCAGAGGAAACAGCATTTGTGGAAACTCTTCCCGTCACACTGCACCTCCTCTGCATGGTACACCGTCCCGCTGCACGCTGAGCACTTGTTTCCTCCTCCCCAGTTTGGCATTGTTTCTATGTCTATGAATGCCCTGCAACAAAAAGGACTCTGCATTCAGACACTGAAATGTTTACAACCTGATACTTTTCTTTTCTCCCCCTCCCCTCATAAAGCGTGCAGTTACAACACCAACAATCCACGGGGCTGAAGCACAAACCGTTAATCATAGCCACATCTGCCACACAGAGAGAAAACAAAAACAAAGCTGTGCAAACAAGCTCGACCCAAACAGGAGGGCAGACTAATACCCGGAGGAATGTTTGCAGGGCGCCATGCCTGAGGCTGCAGCACCGGGATCAGTGCAGGAACAGCAGCAGGTTAGAAAGGGAGGCCAAGATGGTAGCCGACGCTTTCAAACATCTACAGGTCTGATACCAGAATGCTAGGGTTTCATTACTTTAGATTTCAAAGTAAAACCCTTTTTTATTAGAAAGGAGATAAAGACTACAGAGCTGCTTCCTATTATTCAGAATAAACCTCCCAAATTTAAAGTGAAAAGTTTCAGATTACATCCCCAAGTCAGCTTGTTTTTAAATTAGAAACCCAAAATCACAGTATTGGTTTGCACATATATCCAGATTTGAAAATGATTAATATATTTTTTGAAAAAATATCAGACCAGACAATATATTTTGTTACTTTTATGCCTGAAAGGAGAACATTTTCCGGGTTATTTCTTATTTTTATCTACACCTGTTTGAGTCAGAGAAGCCTGTTTATGAAAGGAAAGGAAAAACAGACAAATATATATGCATGACCATTTAATTTGAAAATAATGAGAAATTATAGTTACTGTATAAAAAAATCGATAGCAATGGTTGGATTTTCTCCTGCTAAAATAAAAATAGTAGTGATTATTTAGTTGACCCTGAACATATAACTCTAATCTAATCCCATGTTTGTTTGTTTTTCCCCCTAGGATGTGTAATAAGGTTATTTAAAACTGCTGGGTGTAACTTCTGTCATTTTCCATTTGAATCCCCTTTAAAACCTAATTTTTAATCTCCTTTCTTAAGTAAATTCTGCAGCGACGTCAAAGACTTTTAATCTCTGCAAATGACAAATATTCCACTGTTTTCAATAATCACATTGTGCGGCATGTTGACAGTAATCAAATATCTGACAAGGTAAATATTTTTATTTGCAGGCTTTAAAAAATCTCTCTCCTTTGTTTTGATAATTTGTTGAATAGTTTCAAAGTGTAATAATCCTCACGGAGTCTGCTTAAATCTGCAAGAAGAAATATTCTCAACATGTCTTAATTTTATTTTAGATGTTCTGAAGTGCGGTACTATTGTCCTTGTAAATGGAATCCTTTTTTAGCTTGTTCTCAGTTGTGGTTGAGATGATGCAGAATAAATGTAATAAAATGACACATGCCATTTATTCTTAGGCATGCCTTTGTTACTGCTGTCCAAAAAACATCTATTATTTTTTAGAAGAATAAAAACAACTTTGAGTTTTAGTCACACTATTTTCATATTTCAGAAACTAGAAGGTGTTTTAAAGCTGTTAAATGATGTATCACACCTGTGCTTTGGGCTTACAGTTAATCAGTTATTTGCTTTTCCATTTGGGTATGCAAAACAGGCCAGGATTACTTTAAATAAGGTGGGTTTTAAGAAGTTATTTCAAAGTTTTTGTAACCCTGCAATATTTTGTAAAGTATGTTTTGATTTATACACGAATAAAAACAAAAAAAAAGTTATTTAAAACTCCCTTTTCCCTTAACAAGAAGGTGTACCTTTAATTGAAACCAATATAAATAAGTTTTTTATTTAAATAAAACAGGTTGGTCAAGATTACTGGAAACAGGTTGGAAACTTCTTGTTGAAACATTATTATCTATAACTTTAAGAGAGGAAACGTTTGAAAGCATCACATTAAGCTCCTTGTTTTAAATGCTGTTTTTATTTTAAAACATTGTCTTATTTTCACAAGAATAAGTTTGTATTTCAAGAAGTTAGTAAAGTCAAATTAAAGTAACAAACTTACGGACCGATAGAGGAGCAGTCCTTGTGCTGAAATCTGCTGTAACCTTCAATCCAGACGCTTCCAGACTAAATGCCACATATTCCACATATCTGCAGTTTCACCGGGAGGAGGAGCCTAAGAGACGAAGACGTCAGAGCTGACGTAGAAAGCGGAAACATGATATCGTGTGCAGACAGTAAACACAAAATAAAGGAATATTAACAATTAAGCACCTATTTTTTTTAATGTAAATTTTAACAGGTATTCTGGAAAGAAGTTGAGGTTTACTTCATATCGCACTCCAACACACCAATTAAATTACAAGCCAAAGATATTATCTTACACTATACAAATAATGATAGGAAAATGCAACTCTTGGTTAACTTGATTATTCTAATTGCAAAATTCCAAATACACAAAACCAATTTTTCCAGAGGTCGACCCTTTTCCCTGTGTTTGAAAATGATTAAAAAAAAAAAAATTCTTCAATTGTATGCAAAGAATCAACAATAAAAAATGTATACACACTGTTAACGTAATTCAGGAAATATTTGGAGAAATGTAATATATCTTTCCTGTTTTTGTTTTTTGTTTAATTCTCTATCTATTTAAGTTAAAGTATATTATATCTTAATCACAATTGTACTCCATCATTGAACACTTATTTTGGAGATACTGTTCTATATCTTGTGATATTTTTTGTCAATGTTTTGTAATCTGCAACGTTTAAATAAAGTTTTGGATTGAAAACAAATGGAGGATCAAAAAAAAACATTAAAAAAAATAAAATAAAGGAATATTTACCAGAGCAATACAATATTTCCTGTTAAAGAAATACTCAAAAGATTTAAGATAAACATTGATGATTAATTTGCATTTTGCCAATTCAACAAAAAATTATTTATGTCTTTTTTTTCACTTTTTACATACTCAGACATATAAGGTTTTATTTCTGCTAAACTGGATACTAATATCCAGATTGCTTTTTTAAATACATTAGTATACCTTATATCTAACTGATTTTCAAAATATGTTCTTTATTTTGTTTCACTGTTGATAATATTTGGTACATTTAATCTATAACGCCTGAATATTCTCTTTTTTGTGAAGTTTAACGGCGGCTGGCAGACAATTTGAAAGTGCATTACCGCCACCTAGTGGCATGGATTGTGGAACAAACTGACAGGATATTAACCAATGAATTTATTTTACTTTACATCTATAATATATTAAACCCAATATCATCTATCTTTATCTAATCTAATAACTGTTTATTATTAATGATATCCTAAACTTTTGTGTTCCAGATGCTCCTGTTCTTCCCTACATCTCCAACCTTGTAACTTTGTTTTTCCAACTAAGTCTTAAAAACTTTCAGCTCCTCTGGCGCTGATCTTATGCATGGCTTGGTCTGTGCAGTTAATGAGATACGCTATGAATAGAATTAGTTTCTCTACCATTGAAGTGAAATTATCTTCACTTTCTTCTTTATTTTGCTTTAACTTTTATTTCTAATTTCTCCTGTCCTATGTCCTTAAACTCTCTTCACTCTTTCTGCATAGCTTATATTTTTTGTTGTTTTATTTCCACTGCTTTCTTTCTCACCTCGCATCACCCATAGATAACTCTGTGCTGGCCTCTACAGTTGCAGCACCTTTCTTCAGTTTCTTCCCTGAATCCTCGGTTCTGTGTTCTTCTCCTCATTTTGAACATCTTTGCTTTCCTCTACAAACTGCTGCCATATGTCCATAGCTCTGACACCTAGCACCTGAGTGGAGGTGGAATGAACGACCTAACTGGGAAACTCATGAAATATATGTTGACCCTTTCTGGTAGAACTGACTCTAAACTCTATCAGAAGTGACATGCTTGCCACCCCTTCCCCTTGTATGTTTTCATACAGTTTACCTGATCCAAATCCTCATTTATTGGTATTCCTTTCATTACTCTTTTCACAGTTTTATTCTCTCCTATGACTTTTATATCAATGACCTCTCTTTTTCCTAGGTCCTCAACATCCAAAATGTTTTTTTGTTCCTCATTATTGCAAATTACTAACAAGTTTCCTTCTCTCAACTCCTTCACTAATAGTCCAATTTAATATTTTATTCTCTGGAAATCAAAACGAGGCTCAAATGACTTTATCTTTAGCACTGAATCTACATATTTTTATTTCTTCTCTGAAAAACCTTCCGTTGCACAACTGTTTCTTCATCTGGGCTGCTTTTTTTTTTCTTCTAATTTCCGTTTATTTATTTTTTTGATTCTCAAACCCCCTTTCTCTCCTTTATTTTCCTCGATCTCTCTCTTTCCCATTTGAAACTGTTGTACAGCCTTCCTCGTCATGGTTTACCTGACTTGCCTTAAGGCAAAAAAAAATAATAATAATAAAAATCGAAATGTTTTTTATAAACGACTCAAACACCATCTCTCCATTGGCTCTCCTTCTCGGGCCACGCCCCTCTCCATCTTGTCTCACCCAGCACACCTGGATCTGAAGGCCCAATCCCCTTATGTATCTCAGCATGGTAGGCATGGTAACAGGCCTCATTTGATTCAGGTGTGTTTAATATGGTGAGCTTCAAAAAGTTGCAGGATAGTAGCCCTTGAAGACTGAACGTGAGCATCCCTATTAGAAAGGACCTGCACCTTATTTGATATTGTGAAATAACTTAATTGTTTTTTTTAACCTTCCTGCTTTTTCTTTTTATCATATTTTTTAATATAGCTTGTTGAAATACGTTAATGCACATTGTATATCTATATTTATGGTTTTAACGTTATATCGTTTGCAAATAATACTTATAGAGAATAAAATCCCCAAATTATAAATATACTTTAAATGTAACAATTTAAAAAGTTTTTCTTGTCTAAAATAGTGGTCTTCGACGGTGGAGTTGTGACCCCTAGTGGGTCCATTGAGGTACTACAACTGGGTGGTGATTTTTATCCCTTCTATAGGGGATTCAAACCTGGAACCTTCTTGCTGTAAGGCAACAGTGCTAACTTTTTTCCCTATGCAACATGTTGATACTAGCATTATATTAACATTCTTAAGTACATTAATACTCCCTTTTATGTCAGGCCTAGAATTAGTTTTGTTTTATATTTGTGAATTTTGAATGGCTTGAGGAGCGATTTATGTGCTTCACTATACCCAGAATTGATTTGATATAGATTCCTAACATTTTGAATTTTCTTTCTTTTTTTTTTATCTGGTCCGATGTTGAAATGGATTGCTGGAATTGAAATAATTTTTTCATCCAGCCATCCATTTACTGACACACTCATGTCTGCCAGGGTTACAAGGGTTGCTGGTGCCTCTCTTCAGCTGTCTATGGGCAAGGGGCAGGATAGGTGAAGGGTTGCCAGTCTATCACATGGCAACACAGAGACAAACACACACTCACACCTAAGGAGAATTTAGAGAAACCAATTAACCTACCAGTCATGGTTTTAGACTGAGCCAGAGTACCCGGAGAAAACCCACGCACACACAGGGAGAACATGCAAACTCCATGCAGAGGGACCTCAGGCCGGGAATCAAACCCAGAACCTTCCTGCTGCAAGGCAACAGTGCTACCCACTGCTCTGGATTCAAACTTAAAGATATAAAATTGTAATTCTTTGTGAAGAATCAACAATCATGGAGTAGAATGTACTCCAATATGGCATATTTGAATTAACTAAAAAAATTGGGTGTAGAACTTTATTTAACTACCTTGAGTTAATGTGTTGCAGTGTTACCTTTTGCTGCGATAACAGCTGCAAGTCACAGGGTGCATGTCTCTATCAGTTTTGCACATCGACTATAATTTTTGCCCATTCTTCCTGCAAACAGCTGGAACTCAGTGAGGATGGATGGAGAGCGTTTGTAAAAAGCAGATTTCAGTTCTTCAAACCGATTCTTGTTTAAATTCAGGTCTGGACTGGGCCATTCTAACACCTGAATATGTTAATCTGTAAACTGTTCTATTGTAGATTTTGCTTTGTTTTTTTGGTCATTTTCTTGTTGGAAGATAATTCTCCATCCCAGTCTCTGGTCTTTTGCAGACTCCAGGTTTTCTCCCAGAATGGTCCAGTTTTTTACTCTATATTTTATAAATGGCTCCAGAGATGTGTTGGCAGGGTATTAGAATCCCCTCCCAAAAAAACAAACACACATTAAAAAAAAGAATTTTATTCAAATGAAAATTATGAACGAAACAGCGGGTCTACAGAGAGAAGCAAGACACAGGAACACTTTTAAATGGCAACCAAGGATTTCTAGAATGTGATGTAAACCTGTAAACGAAAAAAAAAAAAAAAAAAAACTACGCATGACACTACTGGTCAGTAAGCCGGCAGGAAAAAGCAGATTTCTGAGAGCGGAATTGTTCTCCAGATAAACCTGAGCAAAGAAGACGTCCTCATCTCAGCTGATTCCATCCAGCACAGGTAAAAAAAACAACAAAAAAACTTTTACAGTACTCTGATATAAATAGATTTAATTCCATTCTAGTATTCAAGTACCTTAAAGCGTCATCATTTGACACCTCAGTATCAGTGCTGTGGTTTTACCCTGCAGCCTTGGACATAAAATAAGTAACATCTTCCTCCTGAAGAGGAAAACCGACTGTTCAGATACTTGAAGGGTTGTAAACATTTTAAGGCTTTAGTGATTTTTTTAACCCTCTCTCCTACTATCCTATCACACTTTCATGACGTAACAAAACAAGTAAGAGCACCAGAAAGATCACTTTTTTTTGTACAATGATGTTTAGTGCTACAAGAAAGCTAAATGTCCCACCACAGCTCCTGTAATTGACATATATTAGCTAAAATATAAATAGTACCGTAATTGAGCTTTAATACATAAAATAACAGGAATTAGGTAGCTCGATCACATCTGGGAGGGAAAATTAAGGCTAAAATTTCAATAAAAAAAGAAAAAAAAAATATATATATATATATATATATATATATGGCAGCTACTGGCTCTCACCACAAGAGGGCACTGGTAAATTGGCAACACTGGTTGACGAATTTATGGTGAAATGGTCGTGGAGATTAACAAGGCACATTCGATCTGCTAACAGAAACGTCTTCAGAGTGGTAAAATAAAAACAAACATTTTTCTTTTAAAATAAGGATCATCTTATTTTAACTCTGCTTCTCATCAGGGAGCAGCAGCGTGGCCGATGTCCAGTCTCCTCTGGGCGGAGCCTCTTTTTCGAGCAGCTGGCGCCGTCCTAACTACACTTCCCAGAGTCCCCGGCGTCTGGAAGAAGGCTTTGGAAGAGGAAGATGTGGTTTCCTTAGGAG
Source organism: Cyprinodon variegatus (assembly GCF_000732505.1). Lineage (NCBI taxonomy): Eukaryota > Metazoa > Chordata > Actinopteri > Cyprinodontiformes > Cyprinodontidae > Cyprinodon > Cyprinodon variegatus. Next base: position 999,204 of record NW_015150625.1, read on the forward strand.
TATGTGGCGTCTGTGAAGAAAGAGCAGAAAAAAAAGACGATTAACCCTAGAAATGCACTATTCTAACAGTGAAGCACGGCGGTGGCAGCCTCATTATATGGGGTAAGTCAATATAGAAAGAAAGAGAGGCAGTGGGTCCTTACTGAGGGTTCTGGTGTGTAAACACTGACGTTCTCTCTGGGTCCTGAAGGAGAACGAGGTGTCCCTGCTGACAGGAGGGGCCTGCCCTGGTCGGGGGCGACTGGTGATAGGAGGTGTGTTTCTGATGCCTCTGTTACTCCGCGAGGCGCCGCCCCCACCATAAAGGCAGCTGGTGACATCATAGTGGACATGGTGAAGCTCAGATTGTCAGAGGTTTGCTGCTGCTGCTGTACGCTGCCGGCGATTAGGGGGTAGTGGGAGACAGATGGCAACAGGACGTAGGGCAGGGCCATGGTGGGGACGCCGCCGGGGGGGAGGGACATGCCGGCTGGTGGCTGTCCGGCCGGGATGAGGAAGTTAAAGTTGTTCAAACCTTAAGAGGAAACAAGAGGAAAGTTGTTTATATCTTATTTTATTTTTCTGTTTGTTTTCATGCTTAAAGCACAAACCTGCACTGTTGGGGACATAGAGGTAGTGTGACGGCTGGGAGTGGCTCTCTATGGCCCCCTGCTGGACAGCGTGGCATAATGATGCAGCAAAGTCTGCTGCTTCTCTTTCAGACTGAGCTCCAATCTGGAACGGGAACAAAAACCGGGATTTTTAGCCCAAAACTCTGATGTTTTTTTTAGATTTAAAAGCTGACAAAAAGCAGAAGCCTTGATATAAACGTAAATTTACCTTTTCAGACTCCTCTGCACCGGATTTCCTTTTCTTTAGCACCATCGCCTCCTCTTCCCATTCACTTTCCTCCCTTTTCCGTTTCGCCTCTTCCTCTGAAGCCAATCTGGCTGACCTCTGACCTCCAGGTGAATATTCCTGCTGCGCTGGCGCCTTGTAGAGCATGACGACGGACGGCTGGGAGAGGCTGGGCAGGTAGGCCAGGCAGTGCGGGGAGGGGGTGAGGTGGGGCAGGGGGCCACTGCTGCTCGGAGGGAGGTGGGTGTACAGCGGCACGCTGAGACATCCGCTGAACGGAAACAAAACACAGTTAGGATTTTCTCTTTGAATTGCTGTTTTCAGCTGGTTCAATGAAAAACATTGCAAACTCACTCCATGCTGCTTCCACACGCCGGGCCGTCGCTCACGGTCTTTCTTGTGTAATCCAAAGGCTGATTCTGGATGCCTGCTGTGTGCAAAATAGGACGTTTTATCGGCCGGACTGAACTATCAACAGCACTAAAAGCCAACATCAACTCCAGATTCCTACCTGGTAGGTGGCGTCGCGGGCTGCTGGGTGCAGAGCTAACCTGCCGCTGCACGCTAACCGTCGTTGGTGTGATGCTAAAGGAGGAATGACTCGCCATCTTTGCTTTCCTGAAGTCCTCGTTCACCGCGCCGTCAATTCTAACGCCATCTGAAGCACTTCCTGCAAAAATTTTTTAATGAGGCAGAGTTTTTGAGATGCACTTTATTTGATTAAGCTTTAATTGGAAGAATATTTGAATCACAGAATGTAAGCTTTGCTGCAAACATGTTAGTGTTTAGCGCAGTTAGCGTCACTGAAACATGTCGTTTTGTTTGCGTTTCCTTTGAAATGTTGAGCCATGTTAGATCTATGTCCATCATGCTCCAGGACAGAAAGAGGTTGAAGGTTAAAAAAGGGAGAGAGAGACTGCTGTATTTTTTTATTGAGCCTTCCTGTTAGCTCTGTTTAACCTTGCTCTCTCTCAAAACCTGAAGGAACCGCAGACTTCTTCAAACATCGATTTAAAGCTTTTAAGGAAAGTGTCAGTATAGCAGTATCAGTTGTAGATCTTTTGACTTATCAAGTTTAAAATAAGCGACTTAAACTTTTTTTCCCAAGCTTTTTTTCTGAGCTGCTCTTCTGTTCTTACCTAAACTTCCAGGGCTGCTGAATTTCACAGGGCCCAGCCACTTGAAGGCCGGCTTCCTGGCTCTCTCTTCTTTCACATGAACCTTCCTGATGAGCTCCAGGCTGGTCAGCACGTTGGCGATGTCATACAGGCGGCGTACCTTTGCTAAACAGACCAATAAATGGGTTAAAAAACAAAAAAATAAAAAGCTGCATAATAGAAATTGAAAAGAGGGAATATTGTTCAATTATTGTGGCAAGCAATTAACAAATGTAGTAAATGGACATTTTTTAAAGAAAATTCTTTGCAAGGAGCGTTTCTGTTTACTTTGAATTGTTTTCCATATTTTATTTTTTCAAATGGTTTTTTTGTTCTTTTATTTTCTCAAAAGATTTTATTACAATTTCAAGTCTCATTTTAATACATTTATAAATTTCATTCTTTTCCAATTTTAGTTTTTTTTGTTTTAGCACTCCCTCTTGACCAATGAAAATGTCACTAATGTCCAGCAGACCAATAGAAATGAGTCCTCACCCCTCCCTCCAGAGTAAAGCCCACCCACAAGAGAATCTGATCTGCAAAACGCAACTTGAAGAGAACAGGTTTCCTAAAACTTAATCTTAAAAACTGAAATTTTAAACAAAAAATATAATAAAAATAATGCAAAATATGAAAAATAAATCTAAAAGATTTTGAGAAAAGACTCAAATTACCGCAAATTTTCATTTCTGAATTCCATTTTTCTCATGTTTCCTTTAAAAAAACCCGTTCTTTTCCAGATAATGGAATAAAATTCCCCCCATAAACCTGGAGCTGCAGCATCTTCTGTGTATAAATCTGCTGGCTCTTACTTTTGTATTTGCTGTGGCTCGAGGAGTCCCGGCCCTCCTCGATGAGGACCTTTGCTGCCGCGTCCAAAGTTACGGTTTGAGTTTTGGACACCAGGAAAAGCATGACGAACTTCTGGCTCATGATGCGCAGAGATTTATCCTTCCTGTTTCCCCCAGCTGCAAAACGAGCATATTTAAGTAATTAGGTACCAGAACTGCTTGGTTATCAGAAAAAGGTAGAATTTTTTTTTTTTTTTTTACCGTTCCCTGAGTCTCCCTCCCCTCCGTCTTCCTCCCGGCTGTGCTCGGTCCTCCTGGCCTCGGCCCGCAGATCCATCTGAAGGTGGTAACCCTGCTCCCGGCCCCTCCGCTGCAGCTCCTGCAGCGTGGCATCCAGCCGCTGGCGGCCGTACCAGGTGTAGCTATTCTTGGCGTTCCGGCCAACGATGCTCAGAGACTCCAGCACGTTGACGATGTCGTAGATACGCCGACGCTCCACTCCTGACAGGCAAAACAAAATAAATTAAACTGAGTCTGGTTTAAAAAGCTAAAGCTGCTCTTCTGATACTTTTTTTTTTGTATTTACCCAGATTAGTTGCGACCTCGTCCAGTGAGATCCAAATGGTGCTGTGAGCTGGTGGGTAATCAGGGTAAAGGGCCAGGAACTTCTGGCAAAGTAAACCCAGGCTCTTCTCCTTCCTGCTCGGCTTCTTATCCGCATCTTCCTCTTCAAAAGCCGCGTCACACTAAACAAGGGAAAGCAAGTTTAAGTTTTTTAAGTTTATATAACATGTTAATAAAGCATTAAAGCAAGAAGTTTTACCTGAGCAGAGTCCTCTGTTTCTACATCCTCCTGCGGAGCTTGTGAGCCCTCCGCCTTGTCTTTGTCGTTCTCTATAGGTCTGAACAGCACTTTCTTCATCTCCCTGTCTCTGATGTCTGGGCTGGCCGCGCTGATGAGCACCTTCAGGTTGGCCGTGGGCGACCACGGCTCGGCCAGGAGCGCTGACTTGATGGGAGTGACGTGGGCAAAATCGGAGGCGGAGCTCCTCCTGTTCACAAGGAAAACTGGAACGCTGGAGTCTGTTGGTTTCCTCCTTTCCAGACAGACATTTTCCTGTGATAGACAAAGAAAAATGCTGATTCAGACTATAAAGTAGTTAAAATGGAAATAAAATGTCTAATCAAACACACTTTTGGATGCAAGATTGTCAATTTATGCTATTAAAAAAATCCTATGCAACTCCACCTTTTGTTCGCTGTGAGCTCCGTCTTCTTCCGGCTCCTTTGAGAAACTTTTTTCCAGACTTGTGAGGTCTTTCAATGCCAGGCATTCCACCTCCATTAGTAACCTGCAAAAAAGTAACGTTTAATCACCAAAATCTCAGCAGATGAACTAAATCTCAATTTAAATATAGCTTATTACATACACAACATGCTATAGTATGTTTGTTGGTTTTTCTTTCTATACTTTTTTAATAAAAACTTACTGGACATAAGAATTTATCTAAAGCATACCCCGTAAAATCAACTAAATATAACAAATAAAAAAGCAGATTTTGGATCTTTACTTTTCACAATGAAAGCATGAATGAATGTCAAACCTTAAAAAGGTATGTTGCAACATGCTGCAACTCTAACCTCATTTCATATGCATGTTAGTTGCATTGGATAGTAGCAGATTTAATATGCAATAAATCCCAAATTTAGCTGTCAGTCCCACATGTTGCAAATCCAACTGTTTTCTCTTTTGTAAACTAGAATCCATTCATTTCAGCTGAGAAAAATAAATAAAATCTAAGCAAAGAGAGCATCATCCTGTGATGTCATCAACACAACTGCACTGAAACCAGAAGTACGACTTTTTAAAACTTTGTATTTTACAAACTTACACAAACTACAAGCCGAATTTATTTTATAGTATTTCCTAATCAGGGCACAGTGGTTTGGTGAAAAAAGAAACAAACGCGGAAGAGTATCTTTTAAAGTTTTAGACCATTCAGAGGAATTTGGCGCAAACATCTGGTAACTAGCAGGCTAACCACGAGCTAATTCGCTCCTTTACTAACATATTTTACATTTAACCTACTGGGTTATAACCTGTGCTGCAAGATGGAAAATGTATGCTTTATAGCCCTGTAATAAATCAAAGTTTTATCCAAGTTGAAACGTATATTTTATCTATAACCTTAACAGGCTGAAAGGTCAGTTCGATTTGCCTAAAGCTGCATCAGCTCTTAATTAGCCATACAATGCATTATATTATGACACATCGATCATTTAACATTTATTATATTCTTAATCCGCTACTTGTCTGAGGGGAGAGGTCAGTGGAACAGCATAGCGTTACACGGATCTTAAGAAACAATTGGAAGAAAAGCAAAATTATTCACCTTCTATGAGTGACCGTTGAAATGAATGAAATATTCCGATGTGGTTCACGGTCCTGTCATCGGTTTAGCGTCTCCAGCCGAACATAGCCGCTTCTTTTCCCTCTATAAAAATAGCGGGCAACTCTGGACCGCTAAAGTACGTCCTATGCGTGTCATCCAGCGGGCGGACACCATGTACTGTCCTGGGGAAACTTCAGTTCACCAACACCCGCTAAAGCTTGCTTTCTGGCGCTCTGAGGCAGCTGGATCATTCCAGCCAATTGGAACGCGAGTTGGAGACGTTCGTCACGGAGCTCCAGCCAATCAACAGCGTAGCGTCTTCAGTTTCCTTGGGAATGAGAGAGCGGAAAGCCACGCCTCCGCTCGAAGTGGCGGGGCAGCCGGCGCGCTGATTTCAAGATAGATATCGCAAATACTGAGGTCTCACTCCGAACATTTTTTTTTTTTCGCAAGACTGGATTAATAACAAGGCTATTCGATGCCTTTATTATTATTATATATTTTAGTACATTAATATTGTGATTGTAGAGATTATAAATTTCAAATTAGGCTACTAACTAGGTTGCAGACCCCTGTAATAGATATACTTACCACTGTAATTATATCTCCAAGAAGGTAAAGTTAAAAGTGAAACATTGAATTATAAGTTTAAGTAAAAATAATAATAATAATAATACATTTTATTTCAAAGACTGGACACTCAAGGTCACCGTACAAAAATAAAGAATGAAACTATAAAGGTAAAGAATTGAATTGCTCCCAGAAACTAATCTATTATGGTTTCTGTTGCAGCACATGGAACTAATTCAGTTATGATGATAGATAGATAGATAGATAGATAGATAGATAGATAGATAGATAGATAGATAGATAGATAGATAGATAGATAGATAGATAGATAGA